>NW_015094509.1:13139278-13404193 GCF_001431845.1 Calidris pugnax
CCCCCCCCCGCCCAGCTCCTGGAGCTGAAGGCAGAACATCAAAACTGACTGGCAGGAGGTCTGACAGAGAGACTTACTGGTGCATTTATTCTCCTTAAACTTTGCAGCTCTAGTTAAGTGAAAAAGTGAGTTGTCAGATCTAACAAAGAAGTTTATTGCTTTCTTTTCCCTTGAGCGAGTTTTTAAAATCCTTTTGAGAAGCTCTGGGAGGAGCCAGTTTTACTTAGACGCTAAAAACTTCCAAGTAAGTAGTTTTAATTGCTTAGGTTCAAATGTTCTAGAATTAAAAATTGTGGGATGGCTGAGATTCTTTTCTTCCTCCGGTTTTGGAGTAACAATGTGTTGGCTAGTGTTAGGGAGGAGTTTGTTTTATCTAAAAGGGGAAAAAATGCCGGGGGGGCGGAGGGGACGGACACAGGAGGACTGCCAAAATAGGCTGGGGGGGAGTTAGCTATGTGGCTGGCTTTTGCTTTTCGGTTTAAAGTTGCATGTCCAGAGATAGTTTGAAATAGGTTTTTCTTTTTCTGCATATTCTTGATTCCTTTAAGATTTGCCGAGCTTTGGAGAGGCTGTAGTTTGTATTTTATTTTTTTTTTTATATTGATTGTAAATGTCTCATTTGAATCAGTTTTAAGGCTGTCTGTTTTTTGTTCTTCTTTTACCTCAATATTAGCTCGCTTATTATTTAAAAAAAAACACAAAACAACTAAACGGGCATATGGTTTATTGTTTGAATCTTACACCATGTGACTGTGTATCTACTGCATTATAATATATTTGAGTTTAAATCCCAGCTTTCAATGTCCCAGTTATAAAAACATTCCTGCTTGTCACCTTCATGATTCTCCTAAGTTGGAACTAATTGATTTTTAGAGTTACCAGCTCCTGAGAAAAAGGTTTTACTGAAAAGAAAAACATCTTATCTATCAGAATTATGTTGAGTTAGACACTAATGCAAGGTGAGGTGTGCCAGTGCACAGTCTGTACGAGTTCTGGCACTGGTTTTCTCTGCTTGGGCATCTTAGCTTTTAGATTCCAGCTCAACAGCACGAGTGAGCAACGTTTTAATGTTGTTTTGATGCTGCCTGCTGCTGCCCTGGCCTGTTCAATACTTTTACCCAGGACTCTGAGCATTGGGTGTTTTTGGAGGGCGCGGAGAGGAAAAAGCCTCCAAGTGCTACTACAAGGAAATTCTCCAAGGGTTGCTGCGCACATTGCTGTTGCACACGCCTGTTTAAATAAACATCCTTCCTTAAGAAAAAAACAAAATCAAGATTCCAGAAATACTTTATTGCTGGGACTTTGGCTTTGGGACAACAGGACTAGCATTTAACCCATATGGCAAGTTTAGCGTATAGACAAAAGGAGTTGTTTTCTTCCTGTAGCTTACAAAACTGTAAATGCAGTGAAACTAACAGTTCCCGACTGCTTTAAAGCCTTTTTAAAAGGAGTCTTTTTTTAAAAAAAAATAAATCGCTGAATGCTTTTGGTTTTTAACTGGTTCTGGACTCTTAAGAAGTAATTGACAGGGCTTCTGTACAGTTGTGAACATAAGACAAACTTATTTTAATGTTGAGTGCAAATTTGCTGCCATTAGAACTTGTTTCTGAACAATTAGAGTGTAAGAGGCTATTGCGAGCAGTTCTTGGGGATTTTTTTTTTTTCATACTTTTCAGGATTGCATAAGAAAAATTAAGTTGTTCTGTGTCTTTAAATATTTTAGGCGTTTTAACAAACTAGTGCTCTGCAACCACACTTGAATACAGGAAACCTTTCTTCTTCTGTGCCGTCATCACTTGCGATACGTCCCCCTACTGTACAGCCGCTCATTTGTTCCCGGCCCTGTCACTCAAATGTGTGCGTCTAGCAAACTATCCTGTCACTGTCCTGGGGCTCTGCCTGTGCCTGGAGCTGACAGCAGGTACAGACAATGCTTTCAAACAGCCTTGAATGATTTCTTTTTATTATCATTCTCTTTATTTCTTTTTTAGTTTCATTTTATTTTTTGGAAGGGGAAAATGTCTCGTCTGTGGTATGGGAAGAAGGGAAGAAAGCACCAGCCAGTTAATCATAAATACGCTCTGGTAATTTTCAGTGTAGTATGTTCATTTCTGTTATTGCATTTTGTAGTGTTGTGGTACAGAGACAGTTGCTGGAAACTTAAATTTTGAATGTGTAAACAGGATGTTAAGTCACAAATTTCATTACTTCTAGGTGCATAACCTAATTGCTGGTATTCCACTGGCATCAGATGAGAGAAACTACTTCGAGCATTAAGGGGTTCACCAGTTTCAGGGTGGCTTCCCCTCCCTTTTGAGGAATGTATTTTTTCAACAAAAATGTGATTTATAGCTAAATACCATGAACAGTAATTTGCATTGACATGTAATTAGAAAAGTGTTAATCTCCTGAGTTGCCGTTTGATTATACCTTCTCAGAAGTCATTCAGCCATAGGGAGGTGTGATGGAACAGTATGCTGTAGTCCCACTCTCACACATATATTGAAAGGGTGGACCAATACCATTGTTTTTACACTTAATTAGATTTATGTAAGTAACTGTGTTGTTTTTCCAATGTTGTTTTCCCCAAATAGACTTAAATTTATAGTCGTACTTAAAGGAAATGGTTCTCAGTGAGACTTGCAAAACAGTAACATCCTGGGGATAGGGAGGAAGTGATTGTGACAATACACTTGTTGTGCTTTTACCAGCTGGTAGATCTGGAAGATATTTTCCATTCGGACACTGACTGTGACAGCCTTTTTACTGACTTTAAGAGTTATAGATGTCTGGGTTTTGGTGCATCTTGGTTTTGGAGGTGCTGTGGACTTTGGCTTTTATTTTGATCTTTATTTCTAGCCAAGTTATGTGCAGAAAATGAAATTGTCACTTGGCAAAAACTGGGTTTGTAAACATGTGTTCCTAACTAACAAAATATCTTTGAAATAATAGGCTTTTAATATTCCTCTGTGGCAATGGAATGTAGAATGGAGATGTAATTCCTAAATTAACTCAAATGTAATTTGAGCATGCCCTGTAGCAGTGTAAAAGTTGTCTGCAGTTTATTAAGAGTGTATTCTTCAACATACATCTATATATCTACATTTATAGTTATATTTTGCCCAGCTAATTATAACAAGAGATACTAATACTTTAATTATTTCCCTTAAGACCAACACTTCATTTTAGCCAAACTCTAGCTATGCTAATAATAACAATTGTTACCAGCTCTTAAGGAGAGGTTGAACTGAAGCAGACTATCAGAATCTTCTTTGCTGTGAGAGAGGAGGTTATTTAAATGCATAGAGCAAGTCAAATCTGGAAAAAGGGTATAAAGTATCTACAGATAAGAATATTTTTAAAATGTTGCTATGTCGACAAGACATGCTCTGTTCTTAAAGTTGGGTTTTTTCCTTCAATGAATGATCATAAAGCTAAAGTGCAAGTGTAACCTTCTTACAGAAAAGAGGGAAGGAGTATTGGTACTTCTATGTCATGCAAGACAAACTGGGAAGCAGATTAAAGAGACTGGCAGCATATGTGAAGTACATACAGGTTTTTGACTAAACGTTTTGTTAATGGTTGTTCTGAAATTTGGATGAAAACTTGTCTGATATGAAATAACGTAATTGCTGGACCAAATGGAGGGATTCAATAAAACAAGAATGTGTGCTTGAAGCAAGTAAGTCCCCCTGGATTACTTACCTCAAAGGCTTTTGTTGTTTTCATGGTGATAGAGTAAATTAGGGGGTTCGATATTTTCTCAGGACAAGAGATCAAAATTTTGGTGACTAACCAATGCATTGTACTGCCCCTTCTAAAAGCCAGTAATGTTGGCTTCCCAATTTTTTTTTGTAAATCAGTTTGGTATTTACTGTGTCTCTTTATTGTACTACAACACAAGAGATGCCAGTAAGTTTCTAGAATGTCAAAAATGTAGGCAACCATTCTCTCTGTCAAAGCACTTTAAACAAAAGACATCAGACAATGTAAGAGAACAAAAGGGGGATTGCCTTCTTTAGGAATGCTTGCCCAGATGCTTTGTAGAGTGTCAATAGGCAGCATAGCCAAAGGGGACAAAACCACCGAAAACTTATCTTTGGCATTTATATTATTAGGATCTTATGCAGAGGAAATTAAAGAGGTGTTGGTTTTAATAACTTGAATGATTTGAGACTTGCACAACTTCTGAGTGAGGTTCTTGATTTATTGGTTAACTGTAGTTGGTAAGCTAATGGCTGTAGTTCTTTGGCTGTTATGGAGATGTAATAATGGGGGCTTATGTGTGAAAGATGAGAATTTAGTACTTCATCGCAATGGATGTCAGAACTGCCAGGTTGCATCACTCCAATAATACTACAAATATCTGTTTAAAGTCAGCTTTCTATAATGATTTTTGGTTTAGAGTAATTGAGTGAACTGATGATCTGAGTCACTTAAAAAAGCAGAGTGTGGTCCAGTACTTTCTTACACTGATCACAAGATTTGCCATGCCCACTGTCCTAAATAATTAGGGGGGTTCTGCATATACCTCGACTAGATCTTCTGTTTAATTGTGAGGTGTTATATTGTTTGCAGTTTTAATAATTATGAAATATTAGGCCTCACTACAAATGCAGGCAAAGTACAGTAGCAGATGAACATTTGAAAAGCTTGATTATAAGTTGAAAGAAAGCAAATGAGTAATAGAGGCTTATATTTTCCCTGTATGTTTTCAATGGTCTGTGCAATCTGAAGTTGATCTTCAGTTGATCCTTTTTTTGATTAAGAGACAAACATTTCCATACTGGGCTGTGATTCAGTTACCTATTTCTAAGCATTTGTAACTCTTTGTTGTCACACCTGAGAGGATCTCTGCATGGCACTATGAGAACAGAGATGTACCCTTGCTTGGCCTGCGTTCTCCTGGAGTGGCAGCTTGAGGTCAGGCACCAGGTGCTGTGGTTTCAGCAGCTGAACCTCTGGTTTCTCTGCTTGCTAGTGCTCAAACTTCCTTAAATGGTTTTGCAAGAGAGTGGGGTTTTATTGGTAATGCAGCTACAGGTCTCTTTTTTTAATTTGGACAAAGTGAGTTCAGTTGCCTGACCTGCCTCTTTAAAAGAGTAATTTTCATAAATCTAATCCTTAGTTCTTTGCATAAACATCCTAAATGTTATTTAATGCTTGCTCATGTTAAGTTTAGTTCTCTTGATGGCATTATCATATCTCTCAAATTAATGATTTCTCCTATCTTGAAGAAATAGCTTGTTACATAGGTTTCCAGACTCAATGTAACACTGCATGTGCTGCAGGCTTTGGTTGCTTTCCTCTCAAGTTCATTTATTAATTCTGGATATTGCTGATGTTTTAATTTATCTTCAGTGTATGTTAATTACAGCTTGGCACAGTTGCTGTGGACTTAGAGCACTTCGAGGCAGATACTTAACAGTCCATCCTGCAAAGCTGTGGGGACAATACTGATCACAGGGAGAATGCTGCTGTCATTTAATGTACTTGGCTCCTCTGTCCCTGCTCTGGGAAACACCTGGGTGTGCAGACCAGTTCTGAGATGTCAGTTTTAAAGCTATTGAAAGAGAGAAGAATCTGCAACGCCAGCCAATTCATGGGACTGCTGTGATTCTCCTGTCCCTCTTCTTTGCTTAAAATGGCTAGCTCTTGTGCTTTCACTTACTTGTCACCAGTAGAGTGACAGGGAGCTGAATTGGCTGAAAACCACACGAGACAGAAAATGGTTAGCTTTGCAGCCACAGTCAGTAAAAATCATTTAAATTAGGCTTAGCTTTTTTCAGAATGATACCTTTTAACCATTCATCTCTGTTAAACTCCATGTATTAATGCATTATTGTAATGTGGTCAGTATGCCCCAAATAATCATATTTATGATGGAGAATACTGCTTCTTCAATGTTACTTTTACTCAAGCAGTCTCATGTTTTGGGAGGAAACTAAATTTGTCTGAAAAATGAAGTTAGTGTTTTCTCTTAAAATATCCATAACAGTATTCTGTTCATAAATGCACCTTTCATTTTCATTGGACGATACTTACAGCCTGTAGAAAAGGTTTGATCCTTTCTTTCTCCTCCCTGTTTACTGATGAATTGGAGAGCGACTGATATTTTGGAGTAATTTTGTAAATGGCCTGATAAAATTATTGGCATTTATTTTTTCAATTAAGTGGAACTTTAAAGGTTAAACTTCTTTTTGACTCTCAAGAAATAATGTTCATGAAGCTTGCAATTCACCTGATTTTACACAGATGTATTGATTCAAAGTAAAATTGTTCAGCTTTCATTCTCTTTCTAATACTTGTTTTTTATTTCGTATTCACAGTTAGTCATGAGGGTATAGATAAGTTAAGTGGAAGAGAACCACTTATACCGTTACACTTCTTCCATCCTTATCTTTCAGAAGCCCTGTTCAGCTCTGATAAGACCCTCCCTTTCTCTAAGGAGACAGTTTCAGCTACTTGTTAGCTCTGAAAGTTTAGCTGTACTTGGCTTGAGGGCAGCCACTGCATGCCCTGTTATCAACCCTGCCTTAGGTGCCCCGGCGTTGGTCACTCCTGGCCTTGTGGAAGTGGCAGAGGATGCTGCGTTGGTGTAAGCAGTTCTCATGTTTACAGCTGTGTATAGCTGATTGATGTGACCAGTGGCTGAAAGGGCTGATGTGTCACTGCCTGTGTGCCAAATTGTCCTTCTTGGACGTTCAAACAATTGTAACTGTGTCTTTATGTGGATTGTTGAAGGCCAAATAAGTCCCATATTAAAAATTCTGATTTCTTTTTTGCTCGCTGCAAATGCCAGCGTAGCTTGCAAGAGTAGGTACTCTGACATACTTTCAGAAAAACAAGGTTTAGAAACATGAGTTTCTCTAAAAGGAGAGTCCTAAACCTCTTGATTACTTGAATCGTTACTATGAAAACCCTCAATTTGACTTACTGCATTAAGTATTGGAACTCTTCTGAGTTCTGCTAAGTGGTTAACTCAAATATAGGTGATGTGGAGAGTCAAGCTGAAAGGCATTCACACTACAAGAGACATACAACTTATCCCATGTTTTTTCATCAGTTGCTATTATGAATAGAGCAGATAGTTAGATTTCTAAGGATATATCCCATCTTATTTAAAACTTGATTAGCCCTTGGAATTGCCCTGTGGTAGACTGTTCCAAGTCCCTAAGCAGAATAATTTTTGCCCTGAAGCACACTAATCTCCTGGCGTACGCACTATTTGTTTTGGTCTGTTCCAGTCAGTGCCCAGATAAACTGTAAGAGGTTTGTTAAGCTGTTCTTCCCTCTCCCTGCATTCTTTTTGAAGCAGAATATAACTAGAGAAAGAACAGGAGGTCCTTCAGGAACACATCCTGATCCTCAAAAAGTAGCTTTGGGTATCAAGGAAACTGGATGCTGATATGGCATATGTCATGGATGGAGTGATGCACTTCACTCGTAGAGAGAAGCAGTGATATATTTATTGATATAAAACAGGGATTTAACAAAGTTTGATGGTAAACATGACAGTGTTTTAACAAAGTTCGATGGCAAGGCACACTTGGTTATTTACTGCACAGAAGATGGGGTCAGATAGAACTGCCAGGAGACCCTCCTGTTGAGTCAAGGTTCAGAAAGGAACCCCTTGCTTTCTAAATTCCTCCTCAGAGAGGAGTCTAGGGGTGGCTGGATCAACAGTTTACAGACTTGGTCAACAGTTTACATCTAAAGGATTCTATATGTGCAATCAATCCTTTATGTCACTTAGCTAAGATGGCAAAGTTTAGCATGCTATTAGTCACTTGACAAGGATCTGTTGTGGCAAGGAATCTCTGAATCTCAAGAAGTAACCTTGAGAGAAGTTCCTACTCGAGGGGAGATCCTGGTGTGCAGCCTGCTGCCATGCCTCAAGGGGCTCTTGGGCTGTTCAATATTCATGGGGGTGAGATGATTGACCTGTGGTCATATTTGCATATCGACCTCAGTACCAGTATGCAAAATTGCATTTGTCTTTCATGAATGAAAGACCTTGCTTGCTGGGTATTTCTAATACCATTGGAAAAACTAATTAATTTCTTTAAGAATGAAAGTTAAAAGTGGAATGAGGTAGAAAGTAGCTCCTGGAATGATCAGGATAACAGACAGGTGATGTAGGGGTAGGGGGAAGGGAAGAAAATACGTGGTTTATTTAGCTTGGTGAAATAGAATAGAGGATTAATGTGACTGCAAGTAAGGAAGATTGAAGAAGTTTTGAGGGAAGAGGAAACAGCATAAGCAGACCGTGAATTAAACCAGGTTATAAAACAGAACAAGCTTCTAACTAGTGATACTACAAACACTCTAATACAGCCCTCTTAAGCCTTGCAGGGACAAAATGCCAGCTGTTCTCAAGATATGTCTTGATCATTTCCTCAATGAAGCTGTAGGAGGTAGTTACCAGTAGGCTTAGACATACATGAACTACAGAATCCTGAAATACATAATCTTGTCTGCTGCAAAGCAAAACCAGAACATGTTGACCTAAACCACAAGCATCTTATAGAAGGTCAGGAACTGTAGCTGAACTGTTGAGGTATCTTAATGTGCTCATTTAAAGCCTAGCTCAGTGATGAGTGGATTACTTTGATACAGTTTGTCTCGTGGTTTACTCGCAGAATTTAATATTGACTTATACTTAAAATAAGCACTGGGTTTGAGAGGGTGGATTCCTCCCCCTTCATTTTCCTGTGGATGTTTTGACATTCTGTGACTTGTTTGTCATTGCATACCAATGGTCTGCCCCCATGATGGCTTTTGTTCACAAAACAAATGTAGAGATGTAATTCTATGGTATGCAACAGGTTCAGGATGCCAAGGAGCTAATATTGTATACATACCTGGATAAGTATTCATGTTTCTGTCAGGTAAGAAATTTATCAAAGTACCTTGTCTGTGCCGTTCTGAGGTTGCAGAGTACCCCCGTGGCATCTGAAAGGGTTTGTGAGATCTTGTTCACTGAGCCAAAATGTCGATGAGCAGTACCCAAGTGCCGGGTAGTGATAGAGTATGCATTTGACAAGTTGAAGGTGAGATGTCATTGCCTGTAAAACTGTTTACATTCCAGTATGTGAAACAGCAACTATATAATGGAGTTGGGGGTGATGACTTAGGGGTGGGGTTTTGGGGGTTTTGGAGTTTCAGGTTTTTCGTTTGGGTTTTTGTTTGTTTTTTCCAAGAATCTCCTTAGATAACTACACATTTATGGCCCATTGTAAGTAACTACTGCCTGTCCGTATGATAGTGGCTGAGCTTGAAGAAGCACGAAGGCTAAAAGGTCCTCACATTATTGCTTTTCAGGATTACATTCATAAGGTGCTGTGATGAACAATGTATTTTACAACGAACTGTCATAGCAAGTAAAAGGACAAAACTACACTATCACTTATAAGCTTGAGTGGAATAAGGTAAAGCTTTGCGTATAGCTACTTGACTCTGAGAATGCACAAACCAATACAATTTACAACAATTTTCTTGATATTTTTTTTTAAGGGAAATAGAGTTCTAGTAATTACTGGTTACTCAGTAATAAAACTGGATGTCACAAGTGTTCCTTTTTCCTTGCCTTGCAGTTGCATGGGGTAGAGTGAATCATCGCTGCTCAAGAGCCAGTCATGCATGACTGTGGGCTCTGCTCAGGACAGTGGCGAGTATCTGGCCAAACTCCTTGTAGTGGGGGCAGGTAGATGGGGAGCTGCTGGACTTGTGGTTATCTTCCTTTGCACTGTGGTAGGCTCTAGAAGTTTTTAATACACTCTTACTACATGGGGCATCCATTTAATCTCCTCACCAGCTGTTCTAAGATGCTTTCATACAAATGATGATTTTGAGTCGTTCTCAAAATCACATTATTTGCTGTGGTTACATTAAAATGACTGTGTAGTCCTTTAGCCAGCTTGTTGCACCAGAGCAGCATGTTCTAGAGCTTTCTGACAAAAGGCTGTACAACTCCTGCCAAAGTGGAGATGCCATTTAGAATGAATGTGTTGGCAGATGAGCAGCTCCTTAAGCTTTCAAGGTGAATAGAAAGTCCAGGATAAAGACATTGTGGGGCGGTATTGGGGAGCTATTAAACTTGAGTCCTGCTACCTTGTCTTTAACTGTATCTTCCCTGTCAGATAAGTGTCAGAACCTACTGAGAAGCCTGAGGTTTGCTTCTAGTCTTTATCCAGGAAAGCAAACCAGGTTCACAGGATTCATTTATCTGGGTGTAAAGGGTGCTTGAGATGACTTTTGGCTGAAGAGTTAGGCTTAAGGCATGCAACTTGGACTGACTTGTAATTTAGCATCCTGATACTGGTAACTTTATGCACTCCTTTAGCAGTTCTATATTCATCTTAGAGCAGTGAGCTTGACCTGACTGCTAGTGCCATTAGTGTTTTATTTGTAATTTTGCTGTGTCTACCCATATGTCTAAGATCACCTACATGCACATTTTCCTTGCAGAAACAAACATCTTTTAGCACTTCTTGTTTGTTTGTTATCATTGCACATTTTCCCTTCATTACTCTCCTCCACTTTTTTTCTTTCTTACCTTTTTACTTTTCTTCAACTGTCAGTGGAATTATTGTCTTCCTGTCTCCATATTCAGGTAGTGTCAGTGGCTGAGTATCACCGCAGGATCGATGCTCTAAATAGCGAAGAACTGCGCACACTCTGCAGACGTCTCCAGGTGCCCTCTTCAGTAGTTTAAACCCCATCTCCAGATACTAAACCATCTTTCTTTGTAGTGTCTTTGATCAGGGCAAGTCCTGCATTCAGTGGATTTGTCTTGTCTAGAGCACTACAAGGATCTAGCAGAAAATTCCTTTGTTTTGGATGTATTTAATTGTGAAATGCTATGATGGCATCAATAATTTTGTGATGGAATTATTACTTCCACCTTTTTCAAACAGGAATTTTCTGTCAGAATTTGAAAATTGTTCTCGGTACTGCTTGACTTGGAGTGATGTGTTTTAACTTCCACTTTAGACTGGTGTGTTGTGTTAGATAGAAGCTTTCCTAAAAAGAATGCAAAACAGGTGAAGAATCCAAAACCTTGTTGCACGGGTGTTTAATTTTATATAGGAATCTCTCATCAAGAATCTCTCAGTACTTGGCAAGTATGAAGCTTCACAACTTCTGTGGAAGAGGTAAGTATTTTTCCCATTATACAAGCAGGTAATTGAGGCAGTTCAACACGGCAATGGTCGTACACACGGAGCTGGTGATGGAACTCTCTGTTCCAAAAGCAGTACTGTGAAAACAGTACTTTGGTTTGGATTTTTGAAAGTTTACTGATATGGACTTAAGCTGGTATTTGCATTCTCTTTAGGTGTTTCTTAGTTCTTTGACAATCATGAACTCGTTAGTAGTTGTGTATGTCATACATAATTTACTGATGGAAAGCGTAGCTCAGAACTACTTAGAAGCCGTGAGTATTTTGTTTCCCTGTAGTGATTGGCTGCTCAAACTGTAAAAACTTTCAGTTCTGTTTTTTCTTTTTGCTTTGATCTTGGCTATTTTCCCACCTATTATATAATTGCACATAAGAAAATACTTTCTTAACTCTGATTATTTCTGATTATTTAATAATCAGTAATTAATTGTTTTAAAATGTTTTGTAAGCTACATAAATCAATAATGAGCTGCACTTCTATAGGAAAATTGGAAATTTTGCAGGAAAAAGTGTTCATTCCCACTTGAGAACAAAACAATTCTGTTTCTGGCAAGTGGTGGTGGAGAATCCTTGTATTAATATTCTAGAAATGCAAGAGCTCTTTCCAAATACCTTTTACCTGGAATGCCCAAAGACAAAGATTTGGCCGACTTGAAAAATCTGATGTGATGGGCTGCAGCCTATAAACCCTCTACTCCGAGGCCATTTGAGAGTTTGTGGTGTAGACTGTGTGGCAGTATTAACCTCAGAAGCCCCTGGAATCTGACTACAGTCAATTTTACTCTCTCAAATTTTAGCAGGAAATAAATTAGCAAGTTTTGAAACTGCATAGTATTCTGTCCAACAGATCCCTTTGAACTGATACATGTCTTTATCTGCTTCTACAAAGCAGTGTTCTTCCTAGAAGACAGTTGCTTTATTGTAATAATAATTTTAAAAGGAAAAAAAGCCAAACAAAACCCCCACATTCCCCCCCCCAACTTTAATCCAAATTATTCATGTTTTGCATGGTGCCCTTTAATCAGAATAAAAGAATAACAAGGGAATAAGCTGTCTGCTGTGCACGTGAACAATGCTTAACTTTTATGGAGATGAAGCAGTAGTAGTGTATGATGGATGAAAGGTGTTTAAGATGGAAAAGGTTGGACTACAAAATAACATGTTTTATAGATACCACTCTGTAATGCAGTCTGTAGGTCGTCTTTTTGTATGTGAAGCTGTATGGATAAAGGCATATACTTTCTGTTGCAATATGGAAATCAGGGCATAGTTTATATTGGAAATGCTTGTTACCTTCCATTGAGAAAGGTTTGAGCTTTTTGCTTGCTTGATATTTACTTTCTTTAGGCGCACCTTTTCTTGAGTTAAGAGTTAATATTGTAATTAAGTTACTGTATGAAAATACTTTATGAAAAGGCTTTATAAGCCTACTTTTAAGTAAAAAGAGTTTGTGATAGTAACTTTTTTCATAGTTCTTGAGAGGTAGGAAAGGGATATTATTTTTTTTTTCTTTTCCTGGCTCAGGTGGCTGTATTTGCTTAAATATTCCTGTCTGTATTTCAGTGTGTCTTTGATTTGGCTTTTCTTTTGTTAACTAAGAAAGTTCTCTTCACAAAAGCTCGGCAAAGTTTTATCATGGTGGTATTGTGAAATACCATAGTTGTGTCCTGTATATTAAGACTGTGAGGTATGTGGCAAGCCCTGGTTGTTACTCTGGAGTTGGCAGGTGATTTTGTCAGGTATTTTCTTGAAATTACAAGGTTTCAGGCTTTAAATAATTTGAACAGTCTGACTTTCAGTGAAACTTGGTTCAGGCTGATAAATTTTTCAAGTGCATTCACTCTTCTTAAAAGTTTTTTCTTTAGCAAATCTCTCAACATTCTAATAAGTCTTGCTGCAGTGGTTTAAGTTACTGACTTCCTTCACTTTGACCAACTCCTCTGTGAGATTTCACTGTCCACACAGTAAGTTTTAAATACTCCTGCAGCAAGATTTCTAGAAGGAAACCCGTTTGGGCCTCAGCTAGTTTAGTTCTCAACATGTGGCACTTTAGCTTGAAAGTGCCACTGAGTATGGAGTGGGGTAAGAAGCTGTTGTGAAATACCTGATGAGAAGTTCTGTGGCCTTCTGCTGCCTCCACTAAACCATGACATACAATAACTGAATAGGGTAGGTGTATGGGTCAGGTATTTTAAAATACTACAGGATGTTTATGTGTAATGCATCTTTGCCAGACCTCAAAGCTCACTATGCAGCATAGGTATTATTGCTGCTTCCCCCTCCCCACTCTCTCAATTCTTTCTTCTTTGATTCCCACTCCAGCAGATCAGCTTATGGAGCAGCAATATTCTTAAGGCTCCATTCAGGTGGTTTATTCAAAATACTTGACAGCAGTCTTTCCATGTGTCTACTTCACATCTGAAAACTTTCACAGTACTCTAAATCAGTACTCTAAAAAGAGTATTGATTCAGAAACTATTGAGAAATGTCCATGTTGAAATTTCAATTCCTTTTTAGTCTGGATTTTTTTTTGATTACCTGTAATATGAATGCTATGTTAGTACTAAGAGCTAAGCTTACAAAGTACAAAAACTTTGTAAGCTGACCTCTGAAAAGCATTTGAAGTCCTTCAGCTGTGTATGAGGACTCGTTTCTTTTTGTTGTTGTTTTAGCATAAAAACCATAGCTTTCTTCTGAGTAGGTGTCTGTGTAACTTATTGTTAGCATATAGTTGAGTACCGGCTTGCTACTGGAAGCAGTGGAAATCTTGGTCAAATCAAATCTCATGGATTTCTTAGCTTCTGAAGGAGTTGCATAACTAAATCAGTAACTGCATGACTTTAAACCTGCAAAGTTTATTTTTCTTGCTAATGGAATTGTGAGTACTTATTTTCTTTTTGTTCTTTTTGTAGATAACAACAAGAGAAGATATCAATTCAAAACAGGCAACAAATATCAAAACAGACCTGGAGCCTGAAGCGTTCCGGCCAAATCTTAGCGATCCCAGTGAACTACTACAGCCAGAACAAATTGAAAAGGTATTAACTTATATATGTCATTCATTAACATACAATACTAAAATATCGCAAAGGTATCACAAATGCTATGAACATACTGTAAAACACACCAGTAGGAAGACCTTGTGTGACAATAGGATAATCTAGGTTGGAAAAAGGCCCCTAAGATTGTTGAGTCCAACTGTAAACCTGACACTGAAGTCCACCACTGAACCATGTCCCTAGGTGCTGTATCTAAGAGTCTTTTAAATGCCTCCAGGGATGGTGACTCAACCACTTTCCTGGGCAGCCTGTTCCCGTGCTTGGTAACCCTTTTAGTGAAGAAATTTTTCCAGATCTTCAATATAAATTTCCCCTGGTGCAACTTCACTCCATTTCCTCTCATCCTGTCACTTCTAATCTGGGGAAAAGGGACTGACACCACCTTGCTACAACCTCCTTTCAGTGCGATAAGGTCTCCCTGAGCCTCCTTTTCTCCAGATGAGCAATCCCAGTTCCCTCAGCCGTTCCTTATGCAACTTGTTCTCAAGACCCTTCACCAGCTTCGTTGTCCTTATTTGGACTCCAACTGGCTTTAGCTCTGTTCACCACAACTTTTTGGGCCCAGCCGTGCAGCCAGTTTTTTACACAGCAAAGCATATGCCCATCCAGGCTGTGGGCAGCCAGTTTCTCCAGGAGAATGCTGTGGGAAAACTATATCTTACTGACTACCTTACTGAAGTCTAGGTAGTCAGCATCCCCAGCCTTCACTTCCTCTACTAAGCAGGTCACCTTGTCAAAGGAGGAGATCAAGTTAGTCAAGCAGGACCTGTCCTTCATAAACCCATGCTGACTGGGCCTGGTCTCCTGGTTGTCCTGTATGTGCCTCATGATGATACTCAGAGTGACCTGCTCCATATCCTTCCCCAGCACTGAGGTCAGACTGACAGGCCTATAGTTCCCCAGATCCTTCTTCCAGCCCTTTTTGCAGATGGGCATCACACTTGCTAACCTTCAGTCAACTAGGACCTCCCTGGTTAGCCACAATGCTGACAAATGGTGGAAAGTGGCTTGGTGAGCTGCCAGCTCCCTCAGTACTCTTGGGTGGATCCCATCTGGCCCCATAAACTTGTGTATGTCTAAGTGCATAAGCACAACTCAATTCATAGATAAAATGTTGCTTTTTTTCTTATCATAATTTTAAATATGCCATTCTGATACTCATCTGTGTCTTCGCCCTTGTTTTATCTTGAAAACAGCATGGCTTTCACAGCAGTTCTTGCTGTCCAGTCCAGAGTCATCTTCTTAAATCTGTTTATTGAAAGTTTGGATTGAGGCTGACTGCATTCAAAGGCACAGGAACAGGAGAGCAAGTATCCTTCAGCTTGTTACCGGTTGACTTGAGTGATCTAGTTCCCCAGTGCTAAGACATAGTTTTTCTTGCATAAAAATACTATGTGGTTTTACTATCTTGAGATAAACCTTTTCGAACACATGTTGTTTAGTTGGTAAATCATTTTTCTCCAAGCAATAGAACAAGACGAAACAGCCTCAAGTTAAGACAGAGGAGGTTTAGATTGGATATTAGGAATAATTCTTACACTGAAAGGGTTATTAAACATTGGAACAGGCTGCGCATGGAAGTGGTCGAGTCACCATCCCTGGCAGTATTTAAAAGATGAGTAGACGTAGTGCTTAGACATATGGTTTAGTGCTGCTTTTTGTCAGTGTTAGGTTGACGGTCGGACTAGATGATCTGAAAGGTGCCTTCCAACCTTGGCAATTCTGTGAATATGTGGTATAGGTATGACAAGAAACCTGCTTGAGAGAATAGAGATAGAAAATACGCTCGTGAAACTGTAGGGTTGGTCTGACGTTTTAGAGTAGCTTTTAAGGCCACTCGTAGTTCAGAAGAACATAATCTGCTTTCATTTATATGTAATAGAGTCTTAAAAATAGTAAAAAAAGTACATTAAGTAAGAGGGTTGTCATTATCTTGTTAACAGCTCACAAAGTCTCTCCCACCACGGACCATTGGATATCCATGGACTCTTGTCTACAGTACTGCAAAGCATGGCATGAGCTTGAAGACTTTGTACCGAACTATGCTGGGATTAGACACACCTGTGCTGTTGGTTATCAAGGATAGTGATGGACAGGTAGGATAAACGTTTGTTTCGAGGTAGGAGACCCACCAAGAAGAATGTTTGAAGAGTATAAAGGAATGGCTGACACTTTGGTCCATCATGGGAGATAAAATTCTTGCTGCTGTTTGACTGTATAATCAATTTAATGTTCTGAGCATGATTCACTACAAGTCCTGCGTTGGATGTTATACTTGGTCAACTCTCACTTGAACTTTCTGTGGCTCAACAAGGCAATCTGAGTAGTAGTAACAGCATAAAAAAAGAAAAATATAAAAAGCTGTAGGTTTTAATAACACTGGGGACTTATTTCAAGCCTATCTTAAAAAACAAAACAAAACCAACAAACTACCTCTCTTCTGCTCTGTAGCAACGTCTCAGTGGTGACTTCTAGAACGTGCAGTACTACGTGCACCACATTACTTCTGTTTGCTGTTGTGCATGCTTTTTTCAAAATTCTTAAAAGTTTCTTGCCAGAGACTAGTGCTTGAATTCAACAAAAAGATTTCAGACATCGCTATTGACATGATTAATCTGTTAGACTTGAGACACAGTCTCACAGGATGTTTGAAGAAAATTTTGTCTGATATTCTTTAGAAAAATAGCAATTTATTTGGCATAACCAGTTGGTGGAAGATGGTGTATTGAAGCAGGAGGGTGTTTTGTTTCATAATGTTCATAAAGAACATATCTTTTCTCTTTTTTATGTGACTGTTTCACACTTGCTCTCTTCTATTTCAGTTAGAACTTTCTGGACAAGAAACTTTCTGGACCACATAAAATTCTTGACAAAAAAGGCATTTTCTAACAGTGATTGCTCTAAACTGGTAACTCAGAATTGAGCTGGGGCAGTCTTTATTAGATGGTTGATAGCTGTATATAATCCTTGAGTTCCTGACCTGAAGTTCATGCTCATCTAGTTTTCGGTTTAACAGCTCATAATGAGCTCAACATGGAAAGGAATGCTTGGAAAACCTACCTACAGCCAAGCGGTTTCTTAGGATGGGCAGGAGAAAATAGTTTCTACTTTATATGCTGAGCATAATCCAAGTCAAGGCACTGGCTTTAATGTCTCATTTTTATCAGTCCCAGGCTTCCCAAACCCACTGTTTAATGTGAACAAAACCACAGAAACTTCATTTTGTTTGTGTTTTTTTTTTCTTTCACATACAGACAAATGAGAGGGTGCTGGTGGAGTGCTTTGGTACTTGCATCTAGGCTGCTCTTGCAGATGTTGAAACCTGCTTCCTACTGGCAACAGAAATACTGATTTTGGGAGGGTTGTACTTCATGGGGTGTAGTTGATTTTGCACAATAATGCAGGGGTTTTTTTTCTAGCTATTCTAGTTCCTGAAAAATTGATAATATTTTAATCAGGCTTCAAAATCCAATAATCAGTCATTAGACCTTTTTAACTACTGTTGCAATGTTCTTATTCCTGAATATTATAAATACTTCTACTGCCCAGCAAAGGCCTCTGTTGTAACACAGGGTAACCAATGCTTACCTGTTGTTTTGATTTGAATGAAAAAATGGCATGAAAAGCAACAATTCGGTTACAGCTAAGAACTTGCTGAAAATAGCATAGTTGAAGTGGAAGAGGAGCTACACGTGAAGGAGCAGAACTTTTTGATTTGCTATTTTAAAAATAGGTGTGTTGTTTCTGAGAATTTTCTGAGTTCAGATTTTATTCCTTTGATTTTTTTTTTGTGCTATGTTCACTTTTTATTGAGAAGGAGTCCTATTACTGTTTTTTTTTGTTTGTTTGTTTGTTCTAAATTGTACCACAAAGCACCATACTGTATCTTATTCGATGCACTCGGAACCGTGATACCATGTAAGGCTTTCCTGTAGTGAATTCCAAATCTGGCAGCATTTTCAACCTGATTCATTTATCAGTTACTATCACTAGATGTTCTCAGTATGTAGTTTTTCTTAAGTATTTTCTCTCATGTATTCTTGCTTACAGGTTTTTGGTGCACTAGCATCTGAACCGTTTAAAGTGAGTGATGGCTTCTATGGTACTGGGGAGACCTTTATGTTTACTTTTTCTCCAGATTTTGAGGTAAGTAGTAATGATTTTGTATGCTTTTGCTTTTTCCCCCCATACATATTGTCTTAAAATATTTGCTGAACAGTAAATAATCTGAAAAATTCTAGGAGTTGGCCCAAAAAAATGCCATCATACTAGTTTTCCAACAGAATTTATAACTGCACAGTAAATCGGTAGTGTTTGCATAGTGAAAAACTTACTCAACCTGAGTGTTCCAGTGTTTTCAGTGTTCTACTGAAAATTTTTCTACTCTTAAATTCTGCCAGGTGACTGTCTCATAACTCATAAACCTACATCCTTTTAAAGGGCATATAATCTGACCTTAGAGTATTTTCTTGATATTTTTCATTGTGTAGAAGCTTCAGTGCTCAAAGAAGACCTATTTCAGAATGGTTTTGTATTAAATAGTATAAAATGTAAGAGAATTTTTGTCTGCATATATCTATTTCCTGTTTGAACTTGGTAACTTCATTAAATCAGCCTCTCTGCACTCACAGATTGTCTTTACTGATGTTTCATTTCCTTTCTGCCCAAAAAAAAAGTTCACATATTTTAATCTGCTAGTCTGTTTTGCTTTTTGTTTTTTCCATTAGGTTTTCAAATGGACAGGAGACAACATGTTCTTCATTAAAGGAGACATGGACTCCCTTGCTTTTGGTGGAGGAGGGTAAGTTATAATTTCTTTTTGTCATTGGAATCTGTTAAAAGTGTGTATATCTGCACATGTTTGAAAAGAGATTTTGGATTTGATTTCAGTTTGATAGCTCAGGACTCAACAGTTACCAGCCAAGAAAGATTTAGTATGTCAGATGTTCAGCTTTCTATGTTGGGAAAACTTAAACAAGAGGTTTTCTTCAGTGTAGCGTGGCTTCAAGTTTCAGCCCTACAAGGTTGTGATGCCTTGTGTGCTCTACTTGCACGTGTCTTAGTATATTCAGAATGGACACAAGAGGATATGATTCTGATGGTATATAGATATGAAAATTACGTGCAACTAAAAGAGTCTTGAACTGAAACTGTACCGTCTCAAGATATGCCAGTGTCTTCAGAAACTATATGGTGTCTCCCTGCTGTTTTACCCCCATGCAAGGCTAGAAGCTTCAGGGGTGGTTCCCTCATTCATTATCAGCATTCTCCTTGTATGTAAGAGTACTGTTAGGTCTTTTTCCTAATACAAATGGGGCTCAAAATGGAGGAATTCTGGTTAGCTTTTTATTTCAAAATGTCTGAAATATACTCACAAAATAATAATAAACAGTAAAAAAAAAAAAAATACAATTTTGCCACTTCAAATTTATCAACAACTGTGAGGTACTTATGTTGAAAAAGAATTGTATTATTCCTCCTTGTTCATGAGTTCTGAATGAAAAATACATTTATAAGTTCAATACTTACTCCCTCAGTTTTTTGCTTTAATACATTGTCTGTCTTGCAGAGGGGAGTTTGCTCTTTGGCTCGATGGTGATCTCTACCATGGAAGAAGTCATTCATGTAAAACATTTGGGAATCATACACTTTCTAAGCAAGAAGACTTCACTATTCAAGACATAGAAATATGGGCTTTTGAATGAGTATTTAATTATTTCTACAGGGTATTGTCCCAAACCTACATGAATCAGTGCAGCTCGAATATCCCCAGGAGCAATATAATGCACCGTTTTACCTTTGGTTTTTTGTAAGTTTTCAGCATGGCCATCTCATTATTATTTTTAAATAGCAGACTTTTTTTTCATGCTCTCACTTCTGTAATATACTGTCCTACTTTTTCTAAGCTGTAGACACTTATAAAAAAATACAGACCATGTGGACTAAAAATTAACATTAGTTACTTTGAGCCTTGCAGCCTACACAATTTTCTTATCCTTTTTACAGTTGCCTCCCAGGTCTCCCACACACACCTTTCTGCAATCCTGCGAGGGGGCTGCTTCATTGAATATAGGATATTATTTTTGTATTCAAATTATGTCTATGAATGAAGTTGCCCTCTGTGTACCTATATGAGAAGAAAGCTGCGTGTGGGTATTTGGCAGCAGTACTGTAGAAACCGGTCCGGACCAATGATGGGTTAATTCATATGGTGCCACAAACAGATGAGAAGCCCGGCATTCCTTCGTCACACATGGGGAAGTTAGGAAATATCCAAAGTCAACAGTGCCACTTGTCTTGTTTATTGTTCATGTTTAGAAAAAAGTCAGTTAATACATGTTCTAGCTGCATGCTGATTGTATTAATGAGTGTTTTGCACATGCTGTTAATGATCTGCAGGTTTGGGACAAAGACTGAAATATTGAGCTACGTGGCAAGGACTTATAAAATATTAAGGGAAAGTAAGAATATGCTAGTTCCACAAAATTAAAAGGCTAAAGCAAGCAAAACTCGGTGAACAATTTGTAGCTATAGTAGGGCATTAAAAGTACAGAAACAGATGCATCTTTCTTCAACATAAAGTGTCAGATATATACTGTTATACTGTTGTAGCCGTGTAGCACATCAACTCCAAGAATATAGCTTATTCCTGTCCAAAGAAAAAAATAGTTGTGATGTTTTTGAGTGGGTCTATGTTGTAAATTTACAGTTAGCACCAGCTCTGATTAAAATGAGATAATGTACTATAGGTAGACAATATTGTAATTCAGTAGACTCGTGGAATATGCAAACTTACTGTCATGTGACCTCAAAAAAATATGACAGGCTAGAATACAGTTCCAGTAGCTCTTGTCCACTTTTGTAGGAAAATTGATAAGCCATTGTGGCAATAACAGCTCAACAAAACTGTTTGTTTCAAAGCTTTTATTCTATGTTCTGCAAAAACAAAACAAACAAAAGAAAACAAAAAAAATTGCTGTTAAGTGTGACAGTGACTGACTTTGTGCTGAAATTTCAGCTATTTCAGATGAACATTGTATATTATCTTGTAAATTAATGTTTAAAGTAGTTTTGTTATTATAGAAAAAGTGTTGATTGACGGGTTGCTTATAGCACTTTAAATTATTCTAGAAATGGAATAAAAGCCAAATGGGTTGGCTTAAGTAGATGTAGTTGTATATTATTTCAAAATATTTACATCTCTGGAAAGTTTTAAAAAACTTATTTGAAGACAGTTTACTGCTATGGTAATGAGAAAGGGCAGATGTTTCATCTATAATATGCTAATGCTCAATATGAATAGAAATACAGGGCTTTGTTTCCTGTCTCTATGTATAGCTCTTTATCCTTATTAGAACTTAGTACAATGTGTAGACTAAATGTTTACAAAATAAGGAACTGTAAATAAATTGAAATGGCTTTTCTCCCCTTTGGTCTTCCACAGCAGTATTATTGTCTTTGTGGAGTTAGACTGATTATTACAACAACAACAAAAAAAAATCCTGTAACGGATTTTAAGTACTATAAGGTCACAGTGATGTATAGCAAATAAATCTAAATATATGTAAAAATAAACTTGAGTTGGAGTTTATTTAGAAGCTGGAGTTTACTCAGAAGAACAAACACAGATTATTGCTGCTCATTTAATAAATTTACTGAATATATAGGATGCATTCACTCATCCTTTTGGGGATTTTTGGTTTTTGAAAGCCCCGTGGGAAGCAGTGAGAGTGAAATGCGCTGTCCTCAGCCATTTTCAAGAAAGAGGAAAATAAAGGCATCTCAGTTTATCTTGCTGACAAAACCCATTAATTCAAGTGCTTATTTTCTATCCTAAACTCATATTGAAAATAATGCCTATTTTAGACTTCAGATGCTACTACAAGGAATTTATAAAGAAATACACTTTTGAAGAATTATGTAAAGCATGGAAAATTTTCAGTAACTGGATGTCTCCAAGCATTGGACCGATTTTGGAAAGTCACATGGGGAAAAATAAGTGGAAATCACGAGTGGGATAGTAAGCAATACAGTAGCAGTCATGCTTGTATAAATAATTAGTTAAGGAACAAAAAGACATTCAAGTTGAAGTATAAATGACTGGAGTAACACTGGGTGATGTGATTAGCTTTGTAAAGGATCTACAGAGTTATGTGTGTCTATTAATGAAAGGCCATGAATTTTGGTAACCAAAGGTGTAGTTAACTTCTGTATGATATATGTAAAAGACTGTATAGATGAGATCAAAGGCACTGTCTTTATGTGCCTCCTGCCTTCAGTTCAATATGACTTTTCTGCCATATAATTCCTTTCCATCTTTCCTGGCAAGGTTTGCTTCTATGATTGTAAAGAGTTGAAGTTTGATGTATGTTGAAGGCTTTGAGCTACATTTTGAAAGAGTTCAGTGCCGGAAGACTGTGTCTCAGCGTACACTACTCAAATGTATTCATTGACTAACTTGATGTTTTGCTTGGATACCTGGGATTCTTACCACATCACCTTTCAGCTCTAAATCCTATTTATGTTAATTACTGCTTTTGTATAATTTGCAAAAGGATGTGATTTCTCACATATGGCTTGTGCTTGCCTCTTCCTGCTCACCTATATACCCTACTATTATTAATTTTATTTTTTTGTATGAGAGTTAGCATGCCTGCATAAAATCCAGTCTTTGAAGAGGAGTAAAAGCATTTGCTATTCAGTTTATTGATTTGTATATCCCCCAGTGTTCCTCATTCAGGACTTGGATCTTGAATCTTACATTTGTGTTCTTCCTTTTTAAATGAGCACGTCATTGGGGTGTTTTACTATGGTCACAGCAATAGGGAACTCAATTAAGGGAACAAACTCTTTCTGCACTTAAGAGTATGTGCTACTGCCATATGAAATAGAGCTACACTGTGATACAGAGAGTCCAGCTGAGTGGTGCATACTTATTTTTACTGTAGTATGTACAGACCCCAGTGGCCCTGCTGGCTGTCCCATTGTCCCACTGCAGTATCACCAGCGTCAGGTATGTTTAAGCTCTGCTTTCTGCTGTCCTGCTTATCTGACAAGCTTTGTAATCTTTGTTGAGTTTCTCTGGCAGTAGTTATGCTGCTAGTACTGCACGTGCTGTTGAACACTAAATTACTTTTCAGTGTGCTCTGTGGTGGCAGGACTGACTCTGGTTGAGATGTTGGTGTGGTGCAATGTGTGCACAGCAGCTGAAGTAGCTCTGGCAACAGGACTTGCCAATATTTGTTCTGTGATCAGTGATGATTGAACATTTTGCCACAAATTTAATACTTTCCACTGCTGCTAATATTATTTCAGTAGCCTTCCCTTGTTTTAAAAATGAGGTGTAACACTGAATCCTGGCTGTACAGAAACATTTTAAAGAAGCAGTTACTGCCACGGAGCTGATTTCCAACGGGTGGGATATACATCCTGTGAACCATCCATATGCTTAGAGCCACTGCAGCAAGACTGTAAAAAACACAAAGGTGTGAATGTCAAATTTATTTCTTCTCACATGAATTCCCTGCTGTCATTTAATCATGAAAGGTTCATTCAGAATGCGGAAAATGTACCTCACAGTTCCTACAGAAGAAGAGACAAGTTTTTTAGTACCAAGGAAGGAACTCTGCTTTCTCAGCAAAGTACACAACACAAGCCTCAGACATGAAAATGAGGGAAATGTTACTTATCAGAAGGAAATCTGTTTCAAATAAAACATCTGGGAGGTGAATACAATGTTTGAGAAAATAATGTGCTAAGCTATTATGAGAGTAACAGAGTTGCTCACTCTTTAGCTGAAAAGTTAAGGGGTTTATTTTTGAAGCAGACCTTCAGTAATATATATGAAGACTGCTTTAATCAAGCAGTTTCTGACCTTTGTCTTCTTATTACTTAAATTCTAAGTTGAACATTTAAATTTGGCAGAGGTCACACTAGTTTGAAAGAGTGTAACAGTTGCCACATAGTAGGAGAGTTAATAACTGGAGAGAGTGGATAATTTATGGAGTACTTTTATTCAGTTTTTTGATGAATTCAGATTTTTCTCTACCTACTTTGCATGGATAAACTTGTCACATCTATATGTAAAAATAGTTATTAAACCTCCATTAAACACTTCCATGCATCGTAAATTATATCAGTATTTAATATTTCTCTTACACAAAAACAGTAAATACTTTCTACACTTTAGAAGGTACTGCCTTCAGATGGTACTGCCTTCTCAAAGGTAGATGATGGAGGACAGTATGAGACAAATCATTAGTCATACCATGTGTGGTTTCCTTATCCAATTGGAAATAAAATATTTTGAGTGGTAAAATGGAAAAAGAGGGGGTTTGTTGCATAAAGTTCACAACATTGCATTAGGATGACCATGAATGGAAGACTTAAGAAGTTACCTGCAGTGAGCTGTGGGTTTATGATGTGTGGTACTGATTATGTTGTTACCCAGCTGATCTAAGGTTTTGAAGGCAAGGAGAGATTTGAAGAGAGCTTGTAAGCTTGAAGGCTAGTCTTTTTTTCTTTCAAATGTCAATTGATCTGATTTTCCTTTACCTATAATCTTGTTTTTATTTCTATGGTAAGTATAAATTGGATGTTCAAACATGCAAGAAGACATGGGCAAAACAAAATCTTGAGTTTCAAGAAGCAGAGTCTGTTCTGTTGCTGAATGTGTTTAAATAAAAGTCACAGAAGTTCAGTTCTCTCTGCTACAGAGAAAGGAGAAAACAGGCAAGTTCCCCATCTCCTCTTTCACTGAATTACAGTTCAGCAGAGAATTTTGCCCTCTAGCTTAGGTCTGTCCTTGCCTGTTTTGTCCTCAGTATTAGAGTATACGTTATATGAAACTTAAAGCATAGACTTATGCACAGTGGCTTCTGGCATACATACATCTGGCCTGCAGAAAATTAAATATAGATAATCTGTTGCTTACAAGTGTTGGAATGGGTGAACCTTCTATGAACCTCAGCATTCATACTACGTACACAAATCTATGGGATTGGATGGGATCCACCCAAAGGTACTGAGGGAGCTGGTGGAAGTGCTCATAGAGCCGCTTTCCATCATTTCCATCATTTGTCAGGAGTCCAGGCTAACCAGGGAGGTCCCAGTTGACAGGAGGTTTGCAAAGGTGGCATCCTCCAGAAGGAGCATGCGGAGAACTACAGGCCTATCAGTCTGACCTTGGTGCTGGGGAAGGTTATGGAGCAGATCATTCTGAGTGTTGTCATGGGGCACATACCAGAAGATCACCAGAAGATCTGGACAACCAGAAGATCAGGCTCAGTCAGCATGGGATCATGAAAGGTAGGTCTGCCTAAGCACATCTATTTCTATGGCAAGGTGACCCGCTTAGTGGATAAGGGAAAGGCTGTGGATGTTGTTTACCTGGACTTTACTAAAGCCTTTTATACAGTTTTCCCACAGCAATTCCTGGAGAAACTGGCTGCCCATGGCTTGGATGGGAGTATTCTCCACTGGGTAGGAAACTGGCTGGAGGCCCAGACCCAAAGAGTTGTGGTAAATGGAGCTAAATCCAGTTGGTGCTCAGTCACAAGTGGTGTTCCCCAGGGCTGAGTACTGAGGCCAGTTCTCTTTAATACCCTGATCAATGATCTGGACGAGGGGATCGAGTGAGGAAACTGGCTGGAGGCCCAGACCCAAAGAGTTGTGGTAAATGGAGCTAAATCCAGTTGGTGCTCAGTCACAAGTGGTGTTCCCCAGGGCTGAGTACTGAGGCCAGTTCTCTTTAATACCCTGATCAATGATCTGGACGAGGGGATCGAGTGCACTCTCAGTCAGTTTGCAGACGGCACCAAGTTGGGAGGGACTGTTGATCTGCTGGAGGCTCCACAGAGGGATCTGGACAGGCTGGATCGATGGGCCGAGACCAATGGGATGAGGTTCAACAAGGCCAAGTGCCGGGTCCTGCCCTTGGGTCACAACAACCCCAGGCAGCGCTACAGGCTTGGGGAAGAGTGGCTGGAAAGATGCCTGGCAGAAAAGGACCTGGGTGTATTGGTGGACAGCTGGCTCAATATGAGCCAGCAGTGTGCCCAGGTGGCCAAGGAGGCCAACAGCATCCTGGCTTGTATCAGGAACGGTGTGGTGACAAGGAGTAAGAAAGTGATTGTCTTGCTGTACTGAGCAATGGTGAGGCTGCACCTCAAATACTGTGTCCAGTTGTGGGCCCTTCACTGCAAGAAAGACATTGAGGCTGGATCATTTCCAGAGAAGGGCAACGAAGCTGGTGAGGGGTCTGGAGAGTAAGTCTTATGAGAAGAGACTGAGGGAGCTGGGGTTGTTTGTAGAAAAGGAGCTGAGGGGAGAGCTTATCGCTCTCTACAACTATCTGAAAGGAGGTTGTACGGAGGCGGGGGTAGGTCTCCTTTTCCAAGTAACGGGTGATAGGACAAGAGGAAATGGCCTCAAGTTGCACCAGGAGAGGTTTAGGATGGCTATTAGGAAAAATTTCTTCACCTAAAGCGTTGCCAAGCAATGGAACAGACTGCCCAGGGAAGTGGTGGAATCACCATCCCTGGAGGTGTTAAAAAGGTGTGTAGACGTGGTGCTTAGGGACATGGTTTATTGGTGTTTTTGTCAGTGTTAGCTTGGTGGTTGGACTCGATGATCTGGGAGGTCTCTTCCAACCTAGACAATTCTGTGATTCTATAATTAACTTAGGTGCAGATATGCCTACATTTCAGATACATTTCAGATAGCGGGTCAGGAGCTATTGTTGCCTCCAAAGTAAATGCTTAACTTGCCCTAATTAATCTGGAGGAAAGCAATTGCATTTGAGAATACCAGCAGTTTATTCAGTTGAAGTCAGGTGTCTGCCTCCCTGCATTGTATGGAGCAAGAGCCGTAAAATGCCAGAGCTAAATTTGCTTGTGACCTAATGAGTCCACCTTTTTTGTCAGTAGGCACACAACGAGGCAGAGATGGCTCTCATGCGAATCAATATTGTTGGCAACAATGCTTCCTTATGTTTGTGTAAGGATTTCTTCATTTGAAGCAATGCTCAGCGGGTAGAAGATGGAACAGGTAGGGAGAAGTGGAAGAACTGCAGATTCTACAGGCCGATTTGTTGGCTTAAGGCCTAAGCAGGAAGGTTTTTCTC
This sequence comes from Calidris pugnax, assembly GCF_001431845.1. Taxonomy (NCBI): domain Eukaryota; kingdom Metazoa; phylum Chordata; class Aves; order Charadriiformes; family Scolopacidae; genus Calidris; species Calidris pugnax. The sequence continues at coordinate 13,166,643 of NW_015094509.1, forward strand.
CTTTCTACTTTCGAGGTGCATGCCTAGTTGTTTCCAGATGTTTCCCTGAAGGTAAAGTAGTACATGGCATAGACAAAGCACAAGCTCTTATTGTATGCTGTAAATGTGTAATATTGAAATGCACCTCTTGGTGGTATACTATGTGTTGAGTGTTTTGGTACAAAGATCTGTCACTCCTCCTGTCTCAGGTCACTGAGAAATGAGAGTAGATGTATTATGATTTCTCATACAACAGTGAGGTGCTCCTGGGCTAGTAACTGTTCCATTTCCATGTACTCTGAAATCTTGTTCTGGTGGTTTGGACAAGGAAGCTTTCACAGGGAAATATTTTAACTGCCTGTGAACATGAGGATGTACTAGTATTTTGAAACAACTTATTGATGTTTTACTTCACAGAATATGCACATGTATTTCTTCTCTAGTATGTGGGAGAAATAAGCCAAAAAATAATCAATTAAGAGTTTTATTTATAGTTCAGTATTCTTTTGACAACGAAATTTCCTCAAGACAATGTAGACACCTGTAAAAGTCATTATATAAAGATGTAAAGAATAAGGTAAGAATATACAGTTAAATATTCCGATATGTAAATATTACGCTTAGAGGTCAGTGTTGCAGGTCAACTAGAGTAGTCAGAGACATCTCAAGAAAATGTCATTAAATAAGTTCCACTGAATCCATCTTATATTTTTTTTTCTTCCTTAGATTCACAACATATAACTGTGCCTAAAATATTAGTAATTCACATAGATTGCAGTAGACATAATAATCAGGTTTTGTATCACTAACTTACAAAATATTTGATTTATGTGTTCATTGGAGCTTCAAACTGGAGTACATGTACTCATAATAAGACAGCAATACTTGTTTTATCACAGAGACAAGATGTTCATACAGCTCTTCTTCTGTAAGAAGATATTTGTTCTTTCCGTTGGAAAGAATCTTACAGGGAATTAAACTGTTTCTTTTTCATTATGCAAATTACTTGCCCAGGCATCTTGCTCCAAAACAAATGCTTTTCACATGGAACACGTTTTTCCAGGATAGCTATTTTTACAGTAGTAGTTTAGAGAAACAGTGATCTGTACAATCGAGCATTATAGACCTTACAGAGGTCTCAGGTTTGTACATTAATACAAAGTTTTAAGACCTAGAAGTATTAGTTCATTAGCATTTAGTCCTCTTCAGCATCACGCCTGAAATAGGTTATATCAGAATGGTTCAAATGGCAAATGCTGTAAAATTAGGCCAGTGTTTCTATGTAATGTGAAACACCATTTTCCTTAAAGTTGATTTTAGTTATGAACACTGTTTCTGTATCTTTTTTCACAGAGGTACACAGAGAAAGATGCTGATTGTAGCCGCTTTTTTACTATACGCAATAGTACAAGTACCTGGCTGGTTTTTATGTTACATATTATTTTCCCCTCTATGAACCAAATTTACATAGATAAACAGATGATATATTGCACAACATTGTATAGGAGGTATTTTCTATGTGGATATCTATTCAAAACATTTTTATGCATTACATTCTTTTGGGTGTTTTCTCTCCAAAATCCATAAGTCTAAATATGAAACTATCTAATAAATTAGTTATATAAATACACTCAATATAAAACCTCATTTATAAAAAGCATTTTGTCTCAGTTTGTATACATGATATGTAAGAGAAAGTTGTGTCAATAGTTGCCACAACATAGTACTGGAGTAGTAGGTGCATATCCAGTTTGTGAAGGAAAAAAAAAAAAGTGGTGTCCTTGATTCTGTGTTCAAATAAAACTATTTTTACATGCATTTAAATAAATTAATTAGGAAATAGACACACAAGATCACTTTCACAGATCAGAAGCTTGGTCTGAGTTTATATCGTCATTCAGCTTTCTGATCTGGCATGATTTAGATTCCTGATATCCCAGTTTAAAACAGTTGGGAAGATCTTGACTGTAAGAACAAGTAAAGATTGGAATTCATTTGTAGCTATTTATATTGCTACAGGTTTTTATAGTCAGCTCCTTATATTCAATATAGATTTTTCTCTTTATTTTTCAGGTAGTATTTAACTGGTGTCCTGTAAATCCTCCTGGTGTAGAGAAAAATCCATTTGGTTGCTTACATCATCATGCAGTATTTATAAAATGTGCATTCAGAAAAATGTTCAGTGTCTTTTCTGTGTGGGTGAACAGGGAGAATCTTGTATTCAAAGTGTGCAAATGCTAGTAGCAAGGGAGGTAAGTGGAGAAAAGTTTTCCAAAACAAGTTGCTCTTGTTGTAGCATGCTTACTTTAATAAAGTAATTATGACGTTATCATCCCTTCCTTGCCACAACATTTCTCCCTCGAAGTCCACCAGCCCGTGTTTCCTGGCTCTCATGAGAATCCCAACAACCTTATCTGAAATACGAACGTATCTGTCGAAGAGTTCCCCAAAAGTGACCTGGATCTTGCCGTCGGGCCGTGGCTTAGCCATTGATTCAATGATGAAGCACATGTCCCTGATCTCCCGGTGGATGTGGGCCTCGGCTCTCTTGGCTCTTTCGGCAGTTTTGGTTCCTTCTTTGGGACGACCATAGCCTTCATCTCCCTTGTGCAGGCGCGTGGACATGGCCAGCTCATGGTCAAATTCCTCGCTGAAGGGATTCAGCTTCTGTGTTATGATGTGGTGGTCGGCCCATTCTTGCCATCTGTCCTTCAGGCTGTTAACGGGGCTGTATTTCCTGTGGGCTTTGGTGCTGGCTTCTTCGCTGAACCTGCTTGCGCTGCAGGAAAAAAAAAAGGGCGTTTGAGCTTGGCATTTCATCATTTAATGTCACAGTTCTACTACTAATCTCTCTTACTAACTCGTTACCATGTTTCTCCAGACGAGGTGTTAACCACCAGGTGGCGTGAGTTCACCACTTCTAAGCTAGTTTTTTGGGGGCTTTTAGTTCATGTTCCAGTTCGCACTCAAAAGCAAATTTGCAGATCGCAGCTTGATGTCATCTACATCACCACTCACCAGCCAAGATTTGAGCCTATTTTGACAAACTCTTGCTCAGAATGACTTAATGCTGTAGGGGAGTGAAATGGTATGTTGCTGATTACTTCTGCTTTCTATACCTCTGGTCAGTGACACAGCTCCCCGTTTCTAGAGCCTGAAATCTGCCTGCCCTGATGCTACAGATGAAAATAACTATAAGTATGTAGACTGGGTCCTCACCTGTTCTTGACTGAAAAGCAGAAGGTAATGTCTATAAAAATCTGTCCCTGTAATAGACATAGATGTTTAAAACAACAACAAAAATATAGTGCAGTAGCTCTGCCTGCGCTTATATGTTTGTAAGTACAGTTCTGAGCAAGTATTGAAGTCCAAAATTCACATTCCCACTGGCAGGGTACAAGCCTGAAAGAAACTTAGGGCTACTCAGATTTGTGTTAAGACCAAAGGATGAGGAAAGACCTTAAGAGGTCTTATTGATTTTTTTGTGTGTGTGTCTGCATAGCAACATCATATTGCTGGATGACTACAGGCAGACAAATTGTTGATCCTTTTTCCTCTAGTGGCCAATCTCACGCGTTGTGGGGAGCTATAGATAGTCTGAGCTAGTCTTTGTGCTGTCCACATCCTGTCATTGTGTCGGAACAGAGCTCGGCTAGGGAGTATGTTGAGCTGTGGCTGTGCCAAAGCAATTTGTTTTCTAATATTTTTACTCCCCAGAAGGCTGCTCTGAAACCTCCCCAGTAACATCAGCTGAATATTAACAGTAACGCCAGAGAACTGAAATGCAGTCAGTAAAACAGTACAGAGGACTGCAAACCTGCAGAATATTTTGTTTCCTTGCTGTTTGGGCATTTCTTTGTTTTCTACTAAGCTTGGTGAAAGAGAGAATAGGAATGGCAGAGATGTCCCCAGTTCAGGTCTGTGTACCAGAAGGATGCCAGTACTGGGTTATGCTCTAGTGTTAGAGCAAGAAATGCAGACACTTAGTGCTGGGGACAGAAGGAGGAGTAGGAGAGCAGGACTGCTCTTTTAGTCCAAAATAAAGATTATGAGCATTAACCCACTGTAAGAAGTGCTTTACCTGTAACAGTCAAATAAGTTAACCTGTTAACCAAAATGATCACCATAAATGCATTCTGAACTTCTAGGAGGACAGTGTCCGTGTTCCCTGGTGATCCTTTCTGCAGAGGAAGAGTATGGATCCCTTTTAATGTTTTGAGTTTCATATTACTAGTGCACCCCTTTGGCTCCTAAGCAGGAACAAAACAGTATTTCCTAGGCCTGTAGGCAGTAACGTGCCTTTTGCTAAGGAAACAACTTTATTCCAGTTTAAATTGCAGCCAGAAATGATGAAGGTGCTGATGCAAGACAAAATAAAAACCCTGGTGCTGACGCTTTTTCCTTGGAATATAGAGAGCAAAATGAGAGATTTGCTTTAACAGCTGCATACTTATGGCCTTTTTGAAGAAGATTAAACCACACTGACAGGTTCATAAAAGTACCTGGCTGAAATAATTTATTCTGAGGCTATAAAATACATTAAAAAAAATCAGTAGTTAAAAAATCCAGTCCTGATAACAGCAGTGTAAATGCAGAAAATGGCTTTTGTGTCAGATTTCAGTGGAGAGAGAGCTGTAAGTAACATAGAGGGTGTTATTTCAATCATTTGCATCTCAGTAAACATGGCTAATCATTTTTTTTTCCCAGGCAGCAGCACTGAAATTATGCATATGGGGAAAATAATATATTAAAAGGTTGTTAGTAGTGAGGTATAAAACCCGAGCAGTAGGAATGGTACAGCTCGCCTGCCTGTCTGCAGAGGGAGCAAGAAGCTTTTTGGCATTTTCATCAGTGCTATCACAGTTTTTCATTTCTGAAATGGCGATTAGGATATGGTATGAACACACTGGCCCTGATCCTCTGGCTCCTGCTGCCTTGCTCATCCTTTACACACAAGCTAATTGGATGGATAGAAGCCCTGCCTTCTTGTCCGATTGCCCCGTGCTCAGCTTGCACTCACATTGTGGATGCAGAGTAGAAGCACTGGAGACTCAGGCCCCACCATGGGATGGCTTCTGTTAGGAACCCATGTCCTGGTGCCAGTCTCTTCCCTCCCTGTGGGCTTGGGCAGACAAGCTCTGCCGAACCCTTCCTTGGTCCAGGTTTCACCTCCAGCTGTCACCTCCACCTGTCCTCCCTGCCCAGCGAAGCCCATGGGCAGCACATGTGCTGCACCTTGGCCTCTGCTTGGTGCACCCTGGCCTCATCACAATTTTACAGCTAGATGTGAGGTTTTATACCAAAACAGTTCAGGATCAACCGTGTGTTCCTTTCTGCTGTCTGTGTTCTGGGGAATTACCAAGTTTGTAAAACAGAGAACAGGAGCAAGCAGCGTGTTGTGTCTGTAACAGCTGCCTACAGTTCTCAACTTGCAGCATTGGACATACGGGTCTTTTAATCTTTTACTGAAAAAAGAGTGATGAATTAGTTTGGCAAGTCTGCCTACAGCACAACTGTTTGTAGCTGTCTTCTGGAAAGGCTGTTCTGAGATCCCTAGGAAAGGAAACTAGAGAATTTCTACCAGCCTCGGCTGGTCCTTTGCTCTTCTGGAGACTTCCCGAGGACTGCATGGCTATGGCTGAGCTCTACTTGTTTACTACCTGGGCTCCAAACTTAATATGCACCTGCTGTTGTGCAGTAATCTTCAAGCACAAGCCTCTTACTGGGAGAAGTATTACTCAAAACTGTCTGAAGCTATCAATTTGCTACTTAATTCAGATTTTTAAGTAGAACCCATAGTAACTCCACAGATTCTGCTTCCTTTTTTCCTCACACTATTTACAGGCATAAGGAACTCTGTATGCCAGGAACTTCTACTTCCACAACATATTCCATGAACGTACTTCCCCCTCCCCGCCCCTTCCAATAGTGTACCCAAAGAGAGACCTTGAATTTGAAGAATCTATTGGTGATTCAAATGTTCTTTTTTTGTCAAATTATTGATAACTTACAGCATGATTCAAATCAATCCTGCAAATGTTGAGGCAGGCTCAATGCTTTCTACTGTATTTTTGGGGACCCAAAAAGTGAAACTTTCCATTCTTTGGCTTGTTGAATTCCAAATCCATGGAAAGCTTCCAAAGAGAAGCAGTGAACCCAGCTTTTGTTAAGATGTACTTAAAAATAATTCCTATAATGTCTAGTTTGAACATTCTCTGCAAATTACTCCCAAGAACATTTACAAATGATGAGTAAGTATTTGGGAATATTATTTGACAAATATATTGCTTTGGACTTAACATTTGCTGAAATAAATGAATAGCTGTGGGCTTTTGATCAGGTAAAAATTACTGTTCTGAAATACGGACTAAAGTATTAAGAAGTAGGTAGTGATTTCATTGAACCAGTAAATCTAGTGTGATAATTAAATGTAATTAACATTTCCCAACTACAACTTCCTGTGTCTATTATGTATATAGCACATAAAACCCAAGGCTATTGTCAGATGTTGTTGACTAACTGCTTAAGCACAGAGAGATATATGAAAGGTTTCCTGGATTATTTTTTTTTTTTCCTTTTCATCAAAAGCAGTAGTTTCTCTTTGATGATTTTCTACCATTCCCTCCCCTCTCGACCTCCTGCCCCGCCATCTTCCTCATGGAAACCTGTACCTCTCCCAGGGTCTGCTGAACATTTGTGATAACATAATAAAGAAGTTTTACTTACAAAGATGGTACAGGTCGTTTAATCCTCACAGCCGTCACCTCTCTGTCACTGTCTTCTTGCTCGAGTTTGTCCTCTGCTTCCCCATAGCCACTGTCCTCTGCATCCAGGCTGTCATCGTGACACTTAAGCAGCAGCTCTTCCTTAGCCCCCTCCTTGTCCTCTTGTTCTATCTGTTTCCAGCCCTTGGTCAGCTCTGATACCACATTTGAACACTTTCTCCTTATGGTTGGAGATAATTTACCACTCAAAATTTTGTCAATTGCACTTGATTCTTCTTTGAGCTTGGTCATCTCTGAGCTACTATTGTTATTCTCGTATCTTTCACTGAGGAGGCTAACATCACCTCCCCGTTCGTAGGCTTTGCTTACAACTGTTTTGGTCACTTCTTTGCTTTTAATGTTGAACTTTTTGAGGGCTTCATCTGATTCCCTTGAATTTTTTTCAGCATCTCTTATTGTCACTGATTCTTCTGCTGAGGATTTTTCATCATCTTTTCCTTGGTCCTTTTTGATAGACTGAATTTGCCATTTTTCAAAGGATCTTTCTTGCACAGGCTGAGTTGATGAGCCTTCTTCAGGGGGTACCCATCCAGAGGGCTCTTGGGCTTGCTTTACATGGTGGTCAGATGCCCACTGTTGCCACCCTCGTGCCAAGCTGACGACTAGGCTGGCCATTCTGATCTTGTGGACAGCCCTTTTTGTAGAAGGAGTAGTGCTCAGTTTCTCTTCAGGAGCCATGTTGCTGTCTGCTGCCATGCTAGCTTTTCCTCTTCTTATGCTAAGCACCTTCTGAATGAACTTCCTGAAGTGAATAATGTCCCACGAAGAGAGCTACAGAGATTTAAATAGAAGCAGGAGCAGTTTGTGACCATGGAAAATATGTGAAACACTTCTCTCAAAGATATAGTATCCTCACTGCTACAGAGCTCTTTTTTTAAAACACGGGGTTGCATTTCATCACAGCAGATGAATGATGCATGATGTAAAGAGGGTGACACAGACCTGCACTGGACATAGTGGGAAATTAACAGCTCCTTTCATCCCCCATCCCTGGGACTGCTGTTCTCAATTTGTTGGCAAGGGTCTTGTTCTTCTTGAAGTGCAAAACTTGGGTTAGGGATGCTAACTGAATGTCTGAAACTGCTAAATGTGAAGTGCTGTCAGTTGCTGACAACTTTGGCCAGAGCAGAGACCCCTCATCATCACGTGTAAATAGCGGCCCTTGTCATGGAGTGTAAAGCCAGAAGCAGGCTATGAATGAGGAGTTTTTAGATGCATTTTCTAAAAAGATACTAGGTGATTTCTTTTTATTGCTCATATGTCCAAGGAAATCCAAGTTTGTTAATTTTTTAAAAGGTATTTATGTGCTCAGTTCTCAGTCATTATCTATTAATGTCCATCTATTTAGAATGTACCTTTGGGGGGTGAGAACATTACCGTGTCCAGTGTCGGCAATAAGAAGAAGGGAATCACTATCTCTAGCCCGAGAATTTAATATAATAAGTCTGACTTGATCAGATGAATGAGTGATCTCTGAGCCTTAGGATTTTGAAAAAATCAAGCATAGCCTGTTTCATTCCTTACAGCTTTTTCAAGGAAGTTGTATATAAAACCTAGTGCTTACTTGTGTATTATTTACAGAATAATATGTATAGTAGAGAAAAAAAAAATCACGTTTTCTAGGAAATTTGTGATTTCTTTGTTCTAGAGGACTTTCTAGAGGGTGTCCATATTTGGATTTGTAAATCGTTTAGTGAATTGATACATCAGTTATTACATAATAATAAACAGACATTATTATTTGAGATACAGTCCTGTGGTATCTTATTTCTTAGTATAATGTTTCCTAAATAGGAAGGGAAAATGGCATTGATTTTTCCATCCATCATACCTTGCAGCTTACAGGATGACCTGTGGCACTTGCCATGTGGCTCTCTGAGGCACACTGAACTTCCAGCAATTCTGTTGGCTTTGTTGGTGTTACACCAGTGATAAATATGGACCCTGCCTGTTTCTCTCCTCTCTATTAAAGGCTGGGCTGTTTGAAGTAGGTTAGATCATATCTAGCCCTTGCTTAATAATATAAGACTATATCATACCTTTGACTTCTAGGCAGAATTCCTCATTAATCTGTGGTGTCATTTCCACTTCAAAACTGATGACATAATGTAAGTTAGTGTTGCTATTTGATATTTACTCATACTTTTATTTTAGAAAGAAATGTGTCACCTCTGTATACTGTACAATCTCAGCTATTACCAGCTGCATCATAACCATGAAATGGCATTGTGAGGTGTACTGATGCAATTTGATTAACAAGCATGTGTTACCAAACATTTATTTTGGTGGCTTTTTAAGGCTAAGCAGGAATGGGAGCTTCTAGTGTTTAAAAAGCGCTCGTGCACATGCATGCGTGCTCACAGGGTGGTGCATGTTCCCTAATACATGAGAAAGGTGCAAGTGAAAAAAGAGAAGAGTCCTCATGAAGAGTAAGAGTATGAAACCAGCTTGTTACATCATTCCCTATGATTTCTTGAATATAACATTGGTTGAGGCTTTAGGAATGAGCTGGAAGCTAAATACAGAGGTAGGGTTGAGGCCAGTGAAACTCAAGTGAAAAGACTGTGGAAGGACAATCATAGAGAGTAAGAGTTCAGGTTCCTGTTTTACCTGTTCTTAAAGACTACCAGCAGTAGGTACTCCCCACTCTGGCTAGGCAATCTGCCTACTCCAGAGTTAACTGGCTTAAAGAAAACCTTTCTTGAGGTCTTACTTCCACCTTTGTCACAGCACTTTAACCATCTATCACTGTCAAAAACACCCTTTCTGAGGCAACCTCTCTGTGCTGAGACTGTTGTATTCCTCCTCAATCTTCTAAATGACTTCACTTCTTCCTATTTTTTCTTGGGTATTTGTGATCCCTGATCATGCTCTTGCCAGCTCTGGATTCCCTGCACTAGGTCTACATCTTCCTTCAGGTGTGATGCTCAAAATGGGGGTGGTATTCTGGTTTAAGCTTTCCCATACAGATTAAAAGGCACAGATATCTTGTATGTTGGCTCCTGGTTCACATTCTACTTGTAATCCCCAAAGTCTTGAAATACTTTCCTGCTAAATGGCTATCTGCATTCACAGACCTGGCTGTTCCTGCCTATGTGATCCCCTTTGTTGTTACTGAATTGTATTCTGATTTGTTCAGATAACTTTTTCAATTTCTTGTGAATTATTTGATTTTTAATCCCTGTTCCACTGGCCTTGCAACTTGATTCATATGTTGTAAATATATTGTTTATTCCACTTTTGGAATCACAAGTGAAAACAGCAGGTAAGTATAAAGTAGACCCAGTTAGCAAGTACATTCAGTTTGATGGAGAGCTATTGCTATTTATTTTCATGTGGTTTTCCAGATAATTTTGCATATGAGATCAAAATGAAAAAATTGACCAGTATCAAGATATGTAGCATCTGCTGCTCTTGGCCATCTGTGGGAGTTTGGACTAAATGACCTCTGGAGGTCCCTTCTAACCATTCTCTGTTTATGTGATCTTCCAAAGGCTGCTACATTGCTGTAAAAAGAATTAAGATTTTTCTAACATAATTTGTCAAATCAAAATTGCTTGTAATTGTCCTTGTTACAAAGACCTCTGCTAGGTTTATTACTGTAATTACTGTTAAGATTCTTGGGCACTTTTACTCTCTCATTCTCTTTGCAAGTATTTGTATTGAAGTTCATGGTACTAAAAAAGAATTACATTCCTGAGGAATGTTTGAAAACTACAGCACATTTCAAAGAACTTCTTAATAAAGAGACTCCTTTTTTTCTAATGGACTTGACCTTGGTGTACTGGTCATAGTCCCACAGACTTAATGCTTACATAATTTAGATAAATGACAACAAAAAGGTACAGACTAATGAAAAAACACCAAGATCGCAGCTCTAAATTACTATTAAATCCATGTTGCGTGACAATATATTAAACAAATGTTTCGTTTAAATTGGTCACTATTTAAAGCTGAATGCAGACTTGTCCAAAGTGCCTGTGAAACTTCAATGTAATTATTCTGTGGATACCTAAATTTATGATGCTTAATTTTAGAGCATACAAAGATGTTGCCTTGGAAGTGTTGAATAGTGTCTTATTTTATATGGTGATGTTACCAGCAAGAAGTTAATCATAAAAAAAAGTATAAATAATGTCTGAGTCATCCGGTCAGATTCACATTCTGAGGGCTGCTTACTTTATATGTTCTACTGCAGTAAGAGTAGAATTTATTACTTCATCTTTTTAAATTTTTATTCTTAGTGGAAGAATAGGCCAAGGCTATGCCTAAATTTCTGTGCCTCATCTCCCTGCTGGCACTTCTAAAAGACTACAGGCAGCCCTTAGGGCACGGGCTGAGCCTGGACCATATTTTCCGTGTGTCTTCCATACCTCATGATGCATGCTTTAATGCACAGCAAGCCTTGGTGAGGGTGACTGTCACAGACTTTCAGAAGTTCAAAACCTGTGCTTGAAGTCAGAGTTGCGGGACAACATATTACAGAAGATATACAGGAGGAATATCAATGGGAGAAAGTAAATAGATGAGTCGGCTTGAAACTTAGGTTGAAAGTTATAAACTCACCTTTCCTTGCCCCTGGCTGTGTACAATTCTCAGATTTAATCTCTTTGGCATCTTGAGGCAAATCTACTCAGGTTCCTAGGATGTTGATGCTGCTTTTGGATTGCTGCATTTCAGTTAATACCTCTGATTTCCTGAATCCAAAGTTATGAAGGACCACCTGAGAGGTTGCCATTGTCAGTGTTAATGGTCAGGTTTTTTGTTCTGGGGTTTTTTTTGTTCCCCCGGATGGATTGTTCTCTGTATAGTTATATACTATTTAGAAATCCTTTTATTTTCTCTCTTATGTTGTGGAATATTAACAGTCTCTGAGAGGCCAGTTTGTAATTAATTTTTTATTTCTTTTTTAGGATGCTTAATTTTAATAGCAGAACTGTATCCTTCATCCATTGCTTTACCTTGTCAGATATTGACGTCAGTTATTCAATATCTCTGATGCATTAAACAAAGAATTTCATTTTCAACCAATTGTAAGTGTATGAAAGATGCTGTCTTCCTCCTCAGAGTTAGTGGTGAATAACAAGAACAAGCTGTGTTTCACGGTAAAGTATAACCAGCTGCCATTATCAATAGGAACCTCAGGACTTAATTTCTTTTTCATCAAGACACTGTTAAAGTACTTTGTGTCAGAACACCATACGTTGCCAGTGACCACAGAAAACCTGGGCAAAGGGTTAGAGTTTTGGATTTCCTTATTTTTAGAGTTCATGTCAAACATATCACTTCTAACAATAATAATGAGCAACTGGGTCTCATTCAGTGTGCAGTCTCGTGTGCAATCCAGGTGACCGAATTCTAAGAAATGGACCAGCTTTTGGACTGGGTCCTCTCTCATCACTAACCGAAAGCAGTCTATGCATTCGTAGGTGCACTTTCTTGTGTTTGCTTCCTATATATAGCCATAGTGGTTTTTGCTGAAATTCTGTTGTGTTGAGCCCTGTGTGTACCCCTGTGTGACTAATGGGGAATCTGCATTTGATTTTAAGTCATTTCAGAATTCAACTATATGAGAGATCAGGGCTTATCCATGCCCTATCATGACAGCTCTGCTTTGTGAAGAAAATGTACCCAACAAACTTCCAAGCCAACCAGAGTCAGAACCAGGGTTGAAAGACTCTCAGTTATGGAAGGGTAGTGGGGGGAGAGGGAAGACACACCATCCAGTAACAGCAACTATAGCTAGTGAATTGTAGAGCGTAACCTCAGAGCTCCTCTCACTCTAGGTGAGATACTTAAATGCAAGCCAGCCAAATAACAGAAGGCAGCCCTGTAGAATCTGAACTGGCTGAACACAAGAATTCATGTCTCTCTGTCTCTCTGGTAGAAAAACCTGGCTGTTAGCTGTGCTGAGAGAAACGCAACTCAGAATGCCAAGATGCATCTATGTATCTTCAAGTTCCTCTACATGCCCAGCTACTGAAGTGACGAAACTCTTTGCTGTCTTGAATATCTTACTCCTGTAAAGTTGTCTTCACTTTACAGAAAACCAACCCTAAGATTAGGACCCAATGCCTTAAAGCACTTTGCTGCTCTATTCCTATTTTTGCATGTAGTGCCCACTGCTTTCCTTGGGAGTCAGATGCACACAAGCAATCTACACATTTTAACCAAATTTATACAGAAAAGGAAAGCCAAGGTAAGCTCGGATGCTTTTAGTTCCATTTTCAAGCATGAATACCTCTTTTATCTGAATATCTGTAGGGATTGAACAGAAACAAGGAATAAGCAGTAATGAAGTAATTTCATTTAAAAGTGTAAGCAAACATTTGCAGGAAATCATTTGCATTAGGTTTTCAGTTCTGTTTCCATTATGAGGGAATTTCTGAAGACCATGAAAACAAGACAGCCTTTAAAAGATACCTACAAATATGTTGCTATTCAAATTTATATTAATCATATCTCTTTGTCAGTGTATGGTTATATTTTTCTGATATGGAAATTATTTAATAGTATGAGCAATTTAACTTTGTTGTTTCAACTTGCTGACGTATCTTAGTTTACAATTTACCAAGAAATAGTTTTATGTCTTTAAGAATATGACATTATTGGCTGCTATTGAAACCTGACCCTGAGCAGAACATTGGACACAAGGAATTTGAAGTCTTCACATAACTTTGCAATACGAGACGGAGAGGGGCCATACCAGAATAGGAGAACCTGAAATCAGACACCTAGATGTAATGTGATAGATGATAAATGTATTTTAAACATCTACAAGAAAGAAATAGCAAGTGGGAAAAAAAACAAAAACACAGACCCACACCAAAACCCCCACAGTTCTATATAGACAAAAGATTTATAAAACCAGAGATGAGAGTTATAATCAAATCTCCTTCTTCCAGGTATTAGTAAGGCAGTGTTCCCATGCATTATGGTTTTTATTTTTTCTTGTTAAAATTAACTGCATGTTTCTGTTTATTGGTGTTTCTCAGATTTCAAAGTGGCAAATGTGAGAAGAAGACAGAATTTTCACAATTTTCCAAAAATTTTCCTTTCAGATGCAGCGTCTTCGGGTTAATTAGAGCTGTACAAAGCAGAACTGAATAAATAACTTTGTGTTTGCTTTATCATTAGTCTGTTTAAAATGGATTTACTTCCAGGTATTACTGAGTGTGCATCATGTTGTTTTCCTGTATTATCTTTATAGTCTGGCAGTTTTGTTTAAAATATATATTATATGTATGTTATACCTACATAGGTTACAACATATGTTATAAAACATACACGATTGTTCCTTTGATGCATATAGTTGACCTACCAGAGCTACTTGAAGGATCATTGAAAATTTATATGTAACTTCTAACAGAGTTGCTAATTATATTTTAAGCCTTGCAACTTAAAAAATAAACCTTAGTTTCTGAAATCATAATTTGAGAAGGGAGCAGGAAACACTGGAAGTTTTAGGACGTATGTCCTAATGCAGAAAAATCTACACATAGAAAGAAAAAGATACAGAAAAAACAGTCTGTCTCTAAAATAAATCCAGTATTTCCTGATATGCTTTAAAGTGCTGTAAAGTGAACTGAGGAAACAGATTCATCTCAGTATATTTTTGGTATTTTATTGTGATTTTTTTTTTTTTAATTTTACACTGAGGGAAATACCTTTAATTAGGCAAATACTGCATTTTATTTTTTTTTAACCTGTCAATTAGGTAAAGCAATCAGCATTTTTTTCAATGCTTCAGTCAACATCATACCCAGCTCTACTGTTATTTCGTATTCTTAAAGGTCCTGACGCATGGAGCTGTTTGAAACAAGTGACGTTATGACCAGATTTGGAGACATCCACGGTGGAAAGCAGGAATCCTCCTGACAAGTTCATCACAATGTTTCTCGTGGTTCAGTGGATCTCGTTTTAGAAGTGACAGCGCTGTAGCAAAGCTGTGAGCTGTGATTCTTGACCTTTGGGTAATGCAAACGAAGTCTCCCGAGTGCTGTGGGCTCTGCCCGCTCCCCCCGCTATCGCATTCCGCTGCAACGGGCAGGACATACCGTTATTTATTAGTTCTCACTTAACCACCAACTGCTCTAACAGCATGCAGCTGTGTTATTGTTAGTAGAGGTAGACCCCGAACTTTGCTTGTCTTCGACTGAGTGGAAGCCCCGTGGCCAGCGTTCCCGAGGAGCGCTGCTCTCTGGAGTGACTTCTGTGAGCCCGGCTGACATTCCGTGTCAAGGAGTGAGTGATGGGAATTGCCGGGAGACCAGGTGGTATTTACACAGTCGTGTGGGTATTTCCATGGCTCGCGCCCAGGCTGCAGTTGCCAGTGAAGTTAGAGCTGAGATTCCCAAGGCTCTTTTGGGGTCAGTTTTGATAAAAAACTTCAAAAACATGTTAGATTAAGTTACGTGGCTACCTCATTTCTAAACTGCTCTTCAGGCATCTGCCTTTTTTCTTATGTAAGAGTAATTAATGGGCCGTGATTAAGATGTAAAATTCTTTGCAAGAAAAGGACATGAGAGCAGAGGAATGGGATCTTGGGGTCTACCCCATAGGCACTATCTTAAAGGGCCCATCATTTGATTTGCACCGTGGGAGCAAGCTATACTTTCTTCTTGGATACAAGGATATGTAAATGCTGGTAGCAGCACCCAAACTGGACAGAACTGTTCTGGGTGGAGGTCACAGGTATATCAACTCAGTTTTCTCTTCAGTTTGGTGTGCTAATTGTGTGGCTTCCTCTTGCTCTGCTTAAACACATAGACAGGTATGCTTATTAATCCACTAAATGATTTAATGATTCAAATATAGATCAGGATATTAACAGAGATTTGGGGGGGGGAAAACGACTCCCCAAACCCTTTTCTTGACTGAACCAAGTCAACTTCACTCACAAGTTCCATTACCCATTTCAGCACAGAAAAATTGAGGAGATGGTGAATTTTCAAGAGTAGCTTTTGATTTTTGAAAATGTGTGACTGGTCAGATACCGATGTTTTGCTTCTCAGGCAGGTAAACGCTTTCCGGCTCTTACTGGCCTGGACCTTTCTACCTCATTCCCTGTATCATTAGTCACTGTTGACTTAGTCCACTGTTGTACATTACAAGAGATGATTAGGAGTGGGATTTGACTGAACAATAACGAATTCAGTATTGTTTAACTGCCACAGAATGCTGCCAAAGCTTTTCTAGCTCTTTTCTTAGAAGCACAGGTTTAGGTATGAAGAGTGTTATGGTACTCACACCACTTGACTGGGTATGGTAATATTGGGGCTGCTACATTTGCCCTTTTTTTGGGCTATGGAGCCTGTTAAGGCTTGTGGTAGAGGCCAACGGATCTGTCCCTGAGGTCTTAACAGGTTTCCCAATAAGTCGTATGTAAGTAATCTATTTTTGCTCTTTTCTTAGCCAGATGATTGCCAATATTATTTTTTTTTTTGCTGAAATTGTTGCACGATATCAATATTGGTCTGTATTTCTCTTTGCATAGTGATTTATAAAGTTCCAGCCTTACTCAGGAAAGAAAGAGAAAGTGAATTGGGAGATTTTGAATGGTGGCAGAGAAGTAATATAGATAAAAGACTTCTTTTCATACACTTTGAAACCCACTGGGAATCGCGTGAGAGGCATTTCAGTGAGAGGAATCTACAAGCAAAGGCTGGCATCAGGCAATGCACTGAACTGGGATATCTACTCTCAAGCTCACTTTTTAAAGGCTCTCTTATTTTGTGAGATGAATAATAAAAAGGGCAAGGTTTAGTTGAGCCCCAGGGCTACAATATTCCACACATTTGGCAACCAGCTTAGGAAAAATCTTTAGCAGGAAATATATCTGCAGGGTGTACATTAAAAGTACAATAAAAATAGTTGGATGTAGGAAGAACATTTCTCATTGTCATTCTTTTGGAGGTGCTGGTTATGAGTCTCAAAAAGGCACTTTCTTATGAGATTCACAATGGAGATATGTGAAGGAGGCCTTGGTGGACACTTAGTGCAGCTCATACCCCTCCACTGCTGCTATCAGTTCCCCCCACGTTGCTGTCTCCTGAAGTGTTGCAGTCTTCTGGCTCCTTGTGCAGCTCCTCCTGGAAGGCGCTGCTCATGAGTCTTGCTCACGCCGTGTTGTGCAGGTGGGACTGGATCCATGCAGAGGCCGAGTCCTGCTGTGGGCGAGAGCCTGGGCTCAGCACTGGGAGCAGAGATCATGATGCCAAGCACTGAAGGTCTTTCAAGAGTGTCATGGGGAAGAGTCAGGTACCCAGAGCAGGGGTCCACAACTGGCCATCTGAGGAGGTAAGAGGGAGGAAAACCTTCTGTTGATTATTAATGAGAATTTTTGATTCTGAGCTGGTTACCAGGAATAACATTTAATAGTAAATAAAGTAGGTTAACAATGCAGAAGACCTTCTAAGGTAAGAATTGATTTCTATGACTCCGCGTGATTTTATCGACTTTTATCTAATCTTCAGTGAATAATTGTACCAAGCCATTGCATCTTCCATGTCTGTGCTATCGCGTCTAGTTTGGGATGGTTCCTTGACATTTATTAAAAATACACCAGAGACTGAAGTCCAGCTGTGAAATAGTAATTTCAGGAGATCTCAGTATTAGAGACAGGTTAAAGTGCTGTAGCTCTCTTCTTTAAAAAATATTTTTCTACGTACAAGCAACACTGGATGTCTTACTTTATGCATATTTAATGTTTTAGCGCAGAAAGCAGTTCAAATCTAGGGAAATTTGAAAGGGTCAGATTCTGCTATTGCTACTGATTAAGGTTTGTTATACAGGGACTCCCAACAACACCACCGAGCGTACTGGTAAGATAAGTCATCTTTATCTGATGTAACAAAGGATGGTGGCCCATAAGAAGATGAAAAAATTTGTTGCAATTGAACAAAACAGTCTCTATAGTCGGTATAGACAACTACAGACAAGCCCATGTTATTAGTACTGGAAGATATGGACAAGCGTGGACAAACAACAGGATGAAGGGCACAAAACGGAATTCCTCACCCTGAAGGACAGCCCAGGTGCAGAGCTGAATGATGGCAGTGATGAATGCACATATCACACACTATCAGAAGGGTAAGTAACCATTGCATAATCACCCATATAAATATGAATATATGATCAATGTTTTCTTGAGTGCTGGAGGGATTTTCCCTGTGGAAGACATGGTACTTCTTACTGTAGCAATTTTAGGGAAGTGCTCTTCCAGTTCATTTGGAAACTGCTAACTTAAACATGTTTGAGAGTAACAATGGCAACAGTTTTAAAAGTACCTTAGTGACACTGAAAATCAGAGAAACATCAGTGTATCATGAGCTACTTTTGGAGATATCTTTGAAAGTTACATGAATTAGCTTCTGCCCACTCCATTCTAACAAATGGAGTTTTCAGTTTTCCTGATGAAATTCTGGGTGGCAAATGAATTCAGAGGTTAAATTTCTTTTTATAATACTATCTGTCCTACATCCGTATTATTAGACCATTACAGCATCTCAAAAGAGTAGATAATCCCTACTTAGAGTGGCTGTCTTTAAAAAAAGGTGCTGACCTCCAAGCCAATGGCAATAGAACATTTACTGAAATAAATGAATTTCTGTTGGACTCGGACTTGTCCCAAATTCTTCTGTGAGTGAGAGTTAGACATAATTGAGAGAGCAAGAGTCATGAGGTTAATGAGGTCATACTGCCAGGGTGCAGTCTGGGTTTACTATAACATGAAGACTCAGCTCTGATCCTGACTGGCACGTTCACTCAGCAGCAATACCATCCCAGCACCAATCTGTTCAGAAACCTGAAACCATCTTCCGTGAGCCCTCAGCTTGCCGCATGACACTGTCAGAAGACATATGTTCCTCTGCACGTGAAACAACTTAGACCATCTCAGTCTGTGTTTTTGTAAACATGTTTGTTAAGGAAAAAGAGTGACTAATAGACCTTCTTTTAAAATATGGATCGACTCTATAGTGCACCCAAATGCATTATTAAAATTGTAGCAAACAGTGTTTGATAACTCTTATTAACTTTCCACTTAGTTGTCAAGAAGCTGTATTTGAACTATGTAAAATGGCATGTTTTAGGTTGCACGTTAGAAAAAGCTCTTACAATCAATAGCTTTTATCTGAAAAATGGGAATGTTGTGCCTCCTGCAGCTGAATGTTTCATAAGAGCTGATGGGTACCAGTATAGATAGCCGGCCTTGACTATTTTTTTGTTGCTGATATTCTCAGGATAGTGTATGATAACAAACCTCAGATACCAAAGTATAATGGCTTGCTGCAAAACACTTTCTGCCCCATGTACTGAAGGAGGAGAGGTTTCTATGGAAGGTGGCCAAAGTCCTTGGGTTGAGACAGATGCCTGGGGCAGAAGGGGAGCAGAGCTGCAGAAGCACAGGCTTTTTTACTTTTGTAAAGTAGTCCTAATGCTGTGCTTCAACAGAAGCAGCTTTTTGCATGCCACAAGACACTTTTCTGAACTTTACTGGAGAATTTTCTATTGGTATATAAAGTTATGTAAAAATCAAATATTTCTTGAAAATAGTTCACTTGCAACAAAATTCTGACAGAACATCAGGAATTCTCAAAACTGCATCTTTTTCTGCCACGTAAGAAAGACCCTACCTGCCCCCTTGAAGCCCAGAGATTTTGTAAGGAAAAACTGAAAACAATTTGTAAAAATTCAGAACATTTTCCCCTCAGAGCTTGAAAATGAAAAATATGGCATTTCATTTTTCAGGGTTTTATATAAGAATTTGCTACATGTAATGTTAAATATAACCTCACATTGTAAATCTTAGTTCTACAATGAAACAAAATCAATCCCCCTTTTTTAAATGGAAAAAAATAATTAAGTACTTCTGCTTCCTCTGTTGATTTTTTTTTTTTTCATTTTGAAAGGAAAGCAGACTTTCTTTTTTTTCTACATCTGAAAAGGGAAATAACTTATTTTCTCTCTGTATCTCCCCATGTCTCACACGTGTACTTTGTGAGCACTGCCAGCTGCTGCACCAAGTTGCTGCAGTCCTTGTCAAACTCGCTGACTTGGCTGTCATTGCCACTCTGACCAGACTTTGTCTTTCCAAAATAAAACTGACGAGAACTGCAGTACCTTCAGTCAACAGTTGTCAGGCCCTTTGAGACCTCAGCAGTTCTGTAGCCTCCCAGAAACTCTGGAAATAACCTGATAATATATTTCTATACTGACATGTAGTGGAACTTCATTTCTACACCTGTCTCTGGCCTTTTTCATCTTGACTTGGGCTGTTAGAGCTCTGTGAACTCAAGTGTTTGTTACACTGTAATGAGGCTGCTGGGTAATTCTGTGGACTATGGTTTCTATTGTCTTTTTACTGTCTCTGGCTGCACAGGGTGGTTTTTTTCCGGACCTTAATAAGTCTTGGGGCAATTTAAACTTAATAATGCAGTGTATATTAGTGCTGTAAATAGTTAATTGAGATTTTACAAAGTTCATGCTTTATGTTGATTTTTAATTGTTTTATTGCACCTCGCTGGCTCCCTCTTCGGTGTTCATTGGCTTTTCCATTTGACATAGTGTTTCTCTGGACTGTCCTGCAGTAGTCCTTTAAACAAAGCTGATAGCCTAAAAGGTTTATAAGCAGAATCAGCATCAAAGATGAGGCATTTTTACTCTCATTTTGTTTAAATAGAGCCTTGAGCTTAAAAATTCTGATGAAATACTTTAAACTAGCTTGCAAATGTTAAGAACCAACACATTTCTTAATTTCATTTTATTCCAAAAAGAAACTGGTCCTAAAGTCTTCCAAATGCACAGAACATTTTAAAAAAAGAAACACTCTGTGTGATGTGATGAAAGACTATCTTAATGGCATCTTGACCCAAACCTTGTGACTCTGTTCCATGATCTTTTAACTAGTATGGAATCATGCAGAACTGCTGCCACATTTGATTAAAATAAGAACCACATCATTCAGGGAGAACTTTCCTATTCCTGTTGCTAATACATCATAGCAGGGCCAAGACTGAAGAAATGCCACCTAGCACTGCTATGGAGTGTCAAACTTCCCGTTCCCCAGCAATCACAAAGAAAATACTAAGATTGTTACAAGTTTCTCTAATTGAAGGTAACACTTTAGATCAGTCACAACATGGATTCAGGTCATGACAAGGAATGGAAATAATTTTAGAGTCAGTGATGGATGGTCCCCTGTTGGTAATAGATGCTGAGCAGGAACTGATCCTCGATTCTTAAACCTCTCTGCAGACCACAGAAAAACAGTAAGGCCTTGAGAAGTGTACTAAAAGCTGATAGATTCTTCTTGGGGGTCCCCAAAAGGTTAAGAAAGGAATGTCTGCCACTAGAGCTTGTCTTCTTCCTACTGCCATATTCTGTAAATCTCTTTTTTTTTTTTTCTCCACAAGTCTATCAAAACTTGTATGAAGCTGCGAGGGGGATGGATGAACGCTGTGGCTGGATGTCAGCTGCTGGAGGCTGCGAAAGCCATGGCTGGTATCAGCTGTCATGTTATCGTTCCCTCTCTCCTTTGTAGCTGTTTCTCACCATTTACGGGGGAAGGCAATATGTGAAGGCTCCGGAAACAATGCAAGTCTCCTTCCTCAGCCTTAGTAGAACAAATTTTCTGTTGCTTGTCTTCCAATCTGACAGATACAAAGTTGTCCTTAGTTAAGCTTATATGCTTATTTAGGAGCCAGGCAACATTAAAGGACATACAGCAAAGCATGTTTGGGAAGCTTTAGCCAGCAGAAAGCACCACTGCACAGCCTACCAACACCAAATGTTTTAAGAAGCACATCAGATCTCTCCTGTTCTTTCGCGGTGGCTTTCCATAAAAAAAGAAGTCAAGTTGGAGACCCTGTTCTTATCTTGGAAAGAGTAAAAAGTTTTTTTTTTAAATATTGCATAAAGCTCTAGGATGAAGAAAATCACTGACAAAAATAATTTCCCTGATACAAGGAAACCTGGTATTGTAATAACAATGTGTGGGAGGCAGAGGACTTTTCTGGGGCTGTTCTGTCTGAAATAAATTTCCACAAGAGCAAAGGATGAGCCTTGTCACCTTCCTCCACAAATGACTGTACGTGTATTGCTGCTCCACGTACAGCGCCTGCTTGCCTAAACTGCTTCTCTAAGCAACTCAGAGCAACTTTTAAATTTTAAAAGGCACAGGTCAAGGAAGCATGATCAGTTTGGTGGAACAGTCTCAGTCAATATTGATTTGCAACTAAGGGGGCCAATGAGCAATCGCCCAGGGCTGTTAAAAACAGAAGTGAAAAGCTGCTCCACCTCCTTCCTAGAAAAGGCATTGGTGGTTGTTTTGCTGGAGGCAGAGGATGACTTCAGACCATGTAATGATGGTGAGATTGGACTCTGGGCAGAGGTGGGCACAGCTGTGCTACTTTAATGGTGGCTGTTGCTGCTCTCCCACCATCAGCGACCAAAGCTGGTGGCTGGAACAAGCTGCTGTTTCTTCTCCGTCTGTGGCATGTAACTCGGCATTGAGAGCACCAGATGCAGCCTTTCTAATCCTAATGTCCTGGAATCATATTAAGGCTACAGAATTGAATACTGAGGAAGTTTCACATCAGCAGCAAGGTCAAATCCTAGCTGCTATTACCTGAATGGCTTCTCAGTGACAGACATCCTTAGAACTGTTCTTTTTATTTCTTTTAAAGACTTTTTCCTATTAGCTTCATTTTCCTCCCATGCTTCTTTTCAGGGATCAGATTTGATCTCCTTCCTCTAATTTTCGTGGAGGGAGAGAATGTGCAGAAGCAGGAACTTTTCTTGAAAGAAGCTTCAAACTATGATCAATGAGGATCTTGTACCTCCTACAGCTCTCATTTCTTCCTACTGGCTCCTGCTAAACAGAATCAAAAAGACCTTGAAAATAACAGCCACAGACTATTGCATAGGAGGCATTGGCTGCCCCCTCCTCAAGCATCATCAATAGCACTGACTTATTAATGTGAAAATACATAGAGCCACTTGCTTCTTGCCGTAGCAGTTTTCATTCTGTTTTCCTGTATTTTATTAACTGACAGTGGCCAGCACTTGCAGAGGAGATATTTCACCAGCAAATCTAACAATTAACATTGTCAGCCCTCAACCAGGCCAGTGGAGGATGCCCTTCAGACAGAGACAGGGAGAGACTCCCATGGTTAAGGGGGGCACCTGACACTGAGCATAATCTAGTTCACATTAAGTACGTTTGCAGTTCCCTGAGGACAGGGGCAGTAAATATGCCAGATCACTCTAAAATCACTCTTAATGTGAAATGAGACTAGAAAAGAAGTTTAATTTACAAAAGATAGAGAGAAGCTTCTAAATCAATCTAGAGACAAACAGGCTAGAAACACAATAAATGTCTCAATAAATACTTGGCACTTCGTTGCAATTCCAGAGGTTTTTTTGTCTATTCAGTTAGCAGAGCTGAGCACTGAGGCAGATGGACACGAATCATCTCAGATGCAA
Source organism: Calidris pugnax (assembly GCF_001431845.1). NCBI lineage: Eukaryota > Metazoa > Chordata > Aves > Charadriiformes > Scolopacidae > Calidris > Calidris pugnax. The sequence continues at coordinate 13,189,892 of NW_015094509.1, forward strand.
CAGTTGCTGTCTGATTCTTAAATAAGTCATGTTCTCCCAGCATTTTCTTTCCAGGTAATTATTATTGGTGTATGGAGGACCTGTAGGTATTGCACCATTGCTCTGCAGTAATATTTTCCTTTTGATATGGTTCAGATAGTAAGGGAAGGTCTAGTGGTTTATTCAATAAAAATTGTGATTCTGCATTGAAATAACTGCTTCTTCTTACTTGAACAGGGGCTAGTTAGGGTTCTGCTCATTTTCTTCTGAGATTATTCTGTACTTTCCAAGAATGAACAATTTCTGAAAACTCTTAATCAGTTGATCTTCTGTGACTTTCCAGAGATATTTCAGCTGGCAAACTATGCCAGTCCTCTGACAAGAATTCAGGTAAAGAGGAAAACTTATAATAACTAATAAAATAATAATATAATAATAACATACTAATATAGAATAATAATAACAACAACTAATAACTAATAATTTGGGGCTGTATTTAGTAGGAATGGAAAACTGAGAAAGGCCACACTGCAAGCAGTGCCATTCTGTGCTCTCTTGTGCTGCCAAGAGTTTCATCCGGCTGTGGGGTGCTTGGCACTAGCTTTGTTGGGCTGCTGCCTGTGGAGTGCTCTGTGGTCACACACAGAGCTGCTGGCTGGGTGCCGGAGCTGGTGCTGGCTGGTGGGAGCAGGGGGGCACGACTTGCCTTCCCTCCATCCGTCACACACAAGGTGTGCAGGAGGCCACGCTGAGGCACAAGGTGCGACCTGAAGACCCTCACCATGTTCTCTGGTTATTACCTTCAGAGCGCCATGAATGGCTGCCCAGGCTATTTCATCCCTGCACTTAGATTTGGGCACCTTCTTTCAACAAAAGGTGCTTCTGAAGATGGCTACCTGGCACGGCTCGTGCAATGCTGCCTCGGCCAGCAGTGTTTAAGGGGGAAAGCGTGCGATGTTCAGCCTCTTTTGTCTCTTAGAAGCAGCCAAATTGGTTTTTGGCACGTATCACTAACTGCAGCAAACAAATCCACTGGATGATAAAAGCAACAGCAGCAACTACCAGCTTTAGCTTTTTATTTCCTGAATAACTTAGAAGGATGAAATATTTGATCTTTGAGGTTATTGATGTGTGACTGCTTGCCCATTCTTGTTTTTCCTTCTCTCCGCAAATCCTTTTAACTAACTTTCAGGAGTAATTTTCCATTCCCATTTATTTTCTTTCCTAGGCACATTGCACAGTTTAATGTCCTCAGCTGTTGCCAAGGAAACTGGATTTTGAACCTGGCTTGTCAAGCAAATGAAGGAGCAATTATTTCTGAAGTATTTCTATAAACTTGGATCAAAGACGATCACGTATTTTTTTTAAGGTAGTGTTGGTAGCACTTTTTTGTAAGATTACTCAACACTTCCAGTGGCAACCCCCTGTATTGTAACTCCTGCTGTTCAGCATGACATTTCCTTCAGGTGCTTTATTTGGGAAGTCCTAGCAAACCTGACCGAGCTGTTTCCAAGCAGAGGGAGCACAAAATGTTTTAGATGTGTTAAAATAATTGTTACAGCTGTCTCCTCTGTGTGTAGAGCCATCACCCTGGTGCAGCAAGGTGAAGTTTTCCAAGGAAGAAACACTCTGGCTGTAGAGGCTTGGAGGGAGGGGCGGCACAATTTTATCTCTTGGAGTCTGGACCTGTAATCGGGGTAGGACCTTTCCCAGGTGAAGCTGCAGCTGCCCCTTTGGGTGGTTTCTTCCCTTGTGCTCGCACTTCCCTTCCCTTGGAAGGGAGTGTGGAAGCACGGGCAGGCCTCGGGCTCCACTGGTGCTGGGCTACAGGTGTGTGATGGGAGATGTGTTGTGTGGACAGCCCCCAGTCCTCTCCTCCACCCTCTGGTGCCCGTGTGGGCACAAAACTTCTCTCTGCCTAGAGTGGTGATCTTAGACACATCATCTTAGAGCTCAGGAACACTCAAATGTGGTAGATGCAGGAGGGAAACGGAGGGGTGGACACTTTGAGCTGCCACAGAGGTCAGCTGCAGCCTGCGTGATGTCTCAGGGTTTTTCCCGAGATTCCCTTCTGGAATGTGCAACTCCCCCTGAGCTCATTGGGTATTTTCAGTCCCTGGTGGGGTGCCCGCACTGCGCCATACTGACTGCACAGCCCTGTCCAGAAGTAGCAGGTTGTTTCCAGTTTGTCATGTTGCTATCTATAGAGCTTTCAACTCTAGCATTAAAAAAAATAAATTAAAAAAAAAAATCAATATTACCTAACACTTCATACAGCTATCTCAGGAAAAGGATCCTAACACGCTGTCACAGTTTAACCCCAGTCAGCAGCTAGGACTTCACAGCCACTCGCTCACATCCTCCCCTTTTCCCACACCCCCCAAGAAGGTGGGGAGAAGCAGGAGAAAAAAAATGACAGGGAAAAATGACAGAAAAATACCCTTGTATGTTGAGATAAAGACAGTTTATTAGAAACAATTACAGAAAAGGAAAAATAACAATAATAATTATGACCCAGGTCACTCTCACTGCTTGGGGAATTGGTACCATCCCAAGCAACGATTCTGGATTCCTGCCTCCTGACTAACCCCCATTTATATACTGAGTATGATGCCTATGGTATGGAATACTTCATTGGCCATTCTACCATTCTGCCTATGTTTCTATGGGAAGCTGGAAAAAGTCCTTGAATAGTATAAACATCACTTAGCAATAACCAAACCCAATCAGTATTATTGAAATTCCTTTCACAGCAATCACTAGAAAGAAAATTAACTCTTTCCCAGCTGAAACCAGGACACATCCCCAGAGACAGCCCTTTAAATGAAAACAGCCTGCGCTGTTTTTGACAAGAAACTTCTTGTACTTTATGGTGTTTATGTTAAGTCCATTAGGATTTCTTTTTCATCAGGACACTGTCAGTCAATGAAAATCATTATGCACTCAGAAGTTCATCCTACTAGTGGATTTTTACTATTTGGTAATGAAAAATGTTTCTGTAAAATTGAGAATAAGGATAAAAAAATATATACACAGAGACTGTCAATAACTTATGGGTTGGTGTAAGACAGCTGACATAAGGAAACATTTTTCCTTTCCCAATGCAATTGCATGAGTTGTGAGACAGTTTTTGTTGCACCCTGGTTACAGGATAAACACAGAGTCTGACTGGCTCAGCAACATCCTGGAAAGCCTGAAGAGAAGTGATGTGACTCCACTTGCATTCTACCCCTACTTAGTCTTCCAGAAGAGCTGCTGGAAAATCTTATTTTACCTACCCTCTCCTAATATAAAAAAATTATCTGAAAATGTCAGTCAAAATATTTCAAGAAAAACATTTATATTTGTGTTCATAACCTGAGATTTTTGTTACTGAAATGGTTTTGTTGTTCTTTAGTTTTCCTCACCTTTCCCTCTCCTTAGAGCTACATACGTGCTTAAAGTAATATATTTTGGGTGGTTGAGATCCAAGTTAATAGTAAATTTCATGTTTTTGTTTAAAGTGGTTGCGTTACTGCCTTGCTGCACTTCTGTATAGAGGAGAGGGGAAAAAAAAAAAAAAAGGAATGCAAATCAGAACTCATTAAGAATCAAAAGGCTTGAGACATTTAATTTGAAATAAGCTTTTTGGGGAATAATGCAATGGATTTTCACCTGCCCAGTGCACTGCTAATATGCTGTAATTGCTGATGGGTAGTTTGGAACAAAAGGGATCCCTTTTGTTACTTGTTAGTCATTTCTATCCTTGAAAGTTTGCCTAGGTAAAGCATTGTGTTTAGGATGTCCAGACTGTATGTCTTTTCTTGAAAATATCAGACACTTTGTTCTTTCTGTTTCTTCTCAATTACAGACCTTATCCATTCAGCCATTTCTAGTAATTGGTAGTCAAATACTCCAAATGAGAATTTTTTTAATTATAAAAGGCTCTTTCTATTTCTGTTGTCAGACTTAATTTTGAAGTATCCTTAGTGTTGATTTTGTTCTGAAGTGTTCTTTACTTTTGGCGTTTACAGAAGAGGGAGCAGCAGTGAAGGATCCATGCAGAGGGTTGATGACTGACAGTTAATCTACAAGTCCGGTAACTGCTAAGTCTTTCTAGACAGATTTGTCAGGGTTTTCTTTTGGAAGACAGAGATTTAAATAAAGACTTTTCTACACAAACAAGCTATAAAAGGACAAGGTACCACATGCTAGCTTCTCTATGGTAACTGTCTTTGTGTGTTTTTCAGCTCTCAGGCACTTTTGAAGAGATGAAAAAAAAAATTAATTTCCAGCTTAATTGAGAAGTAAGTCACTTTCAAATTAATTGGCTCCCATTTGCCATGAGGTACACAGGCACGGATTGACTGGGGAGGTAAAAAGGACGGTTCCAGCAGTTTCAGCGTTAGTAGAGCAGCACGTGCATCCCTCTCCCCCTGCCGCAGCAGCTGCTGCCTCTTCCCCTCCTGGCACCCTCATCACTTGCAGCATGACTGAGCTGGCCTTAGGTTAAAAGCATGCTCATGGGCAGTCCCCAAACCCACAGCACTCAGTCCATCTGTCAAAAACCTACAGCTTCCCAGTAAGTTTCCCAACAAGTTTCCCAGTGTAAAGGTGGGGCTGCCTGGACAAGCTGGTGTGCCAGTGTGGGGAAGAGGGGACACTGCCCTGCCTGCAGCTCTGGCAGCCTTTGCTGCACTGCTTTCTGAAGTCAGCAAGAGGAAAGGGCTCGTTAATTCTTTTATGGTAACCAGTCACTTGAAAAAGTAGGTTTTTTTCACCACTAAGCAAGTCGTTTTTTCCATCAGTGAACAGGTTCCTCCTCCCCTGGAGTCCTGGAGGCAGTGAGCATCCATCCCATTCCCAAGCTCCTGCTGACACCTGCTGGCCTCTCGCTCACAGGGAACTGGGTGGGGAAAGTGGGATAACCCTGCTGTCTTCCTGCCTTTTAGTCTCTGCGTTGTTGGTTGTTGAACTTTTAGAGGAGATGAATATCTTTGGAACAAATATTTATTGGGCCAAGTCTACGTTGCCTCATGCGCATGGTGTAAGAGTACAGGATATCTCTCCTCAGCACCTGGGAGGACCGTAAGTATGACCACTAGGTGCTTCAGCATTTCTTCTAGGCTCTTCTTAAAGAGGGACAGGCTATGCTGGTGAGGATGGAGCAGAGATCCACACCCTCAACACCAGCTGGCTTGCTGCAGAATTGGGCATCCCACAACCTACCCAAGGAGCCCAGAGCTTCAACAGAGCAGAAGCTGTATAATTTAAATTGTTACATCATTTGTTTCAAAATGAAACAGTTAATAGTGCTAGCAATTTGGCATTGTTTATGGCAGGTAATTATGAACCATTAATTGTTAGATCCACTTCAAAGTTTCTGACAGAGGCACTCAATGCAGTGCTGGAGTCAAATATAAGGCTTGACAAAATTCAGTACTTGTTTTCTAGCAAGTTACACGAAGACCTAATTCTCTGTTGCCTTGCCTGAAATACATTCATTTATTTATTGTGCTAAAACAAATGTGAAATGCAAATAACTTTGCACTTCTCTAAATGACAGTACAACCAGGGCAGTAGAAGACATACTCCAAAAGATAGAGTGTAGGTTTACGTGTCCTTATCTGCATGTGAATATCCTGTAATCTGAATTGAAACAAGAGTATTTGTTTTTTGCCTTTTATATGGCACTTTCAAACCTCTAAAACTGTGACATGCAGTACAAAACGGTTACTGTTACTTGCTGGAATTAAGAAAAATGGAGTATACAGTTATAGAGTGCTGCTCCTCACAAACTATGCTGTAATGTGGGAGATGCTGTTTTGGGCGTGAATAATGACTAGAGTTGCAGGTCTGGTCTCTGATTTGGTTATTCTTGTGTTACAGTACTACCTGCAGTGTCAGAGTGAAAGAGAAATGCTTTTCTGTGTGCTGAGAAATAGCTAAGCAGAAGGAAAGAAGAGCTGCCATCTTGTGTGGGGAACTGAGACTGCACTAAAGGACGCCAAAATTAAAAGGCATTAAAAAAAGTTTATTATACCTTTATTATACCTTTGAAAGCTCCTTAAGTAAAGATAATTTCCTCTGTAGCAACTAGTTCTGTACTTCCTTTTTATTTGCTTTTAACTGATAGAAATGAATCATTTAGTCCATAAATTCTGTTTTTCTGGCTTCAGCAATACTGCAAACTCATTGAGAGGCAGTGCGAGCCATTGTGACCCATTCTTTGCAGCAGCTAGCAGAACTGCCTGGCCACAAAGCAGGGCATCTTGCAGCCAGGAACACCAGCCCTGTACGCAAAAAATATCTTTGTGCAATTTTGTGTATAAGATATGGTAAGTACAAACAAGCTTATGGTTTTATGCAGTATTGATCAATCAGATGGTAGCAGGCATCTTTCTCCAAGCCTCTTGTTAGGTCCTTTGTAGGATCTGGATATATTGCTACTTTTTTTCTTGCTGGGTGTGGAAACAGCACAACCAGGCAAAGAAGGATCCTTGCCAATGCTGGAAGCACAGAGATGCTTTTCCAGTTTTTGTTTTCCCATTCCCTCCTAATTCCTAAAAGCAAGATAAAATACAGGAGCTATAGTAGCAGATTATGAGTAAACTCAGATGGACGAGACTGTATGCAAAACCTTCACCTGCTCTCCCCCTAGTTGCCCTGGGCAAGGAAAGTGAGATGCTCTGTTTCTAGTGTCCTGCTGTGGGCAGGTTGGCACTGTCCATCATTGTGTCATCCACAACGTAATCGATCCTTTGTGCACCAGGAATGGCTGTGTTCTCTGCCTCCACCAGTGAACAAATGTAGAGTGAGATGTACACCTAAACAGATTATCCCAGATGTGCTGTTGAGAATTTATTATGTCAATACAGATCTCAGATGAGAGAAGATCATCATTGGCAGTGATGAGCAAGAGCGAGTATTCCCCTTTTCCTTGGCCAAGGAACTTTCCCTACTGCGTTGTGAAGGAATGAAGCTGGAGTCTACTACAGCCACTGAGGCAGCAGCAGGAAGTGTTGTAACATCCTTATTTTAACTTTTGCCTTTTGAGAACTCCCAGTGGTAACCAAACTCAAGGACGTGAAGACCTTGTCATAAAACTGAGTGTACGTAACACCTAGGCAGAAGAAAACAGTTCCCCATGATTGTATGGAGTCTCTGATCATGGTAAGTAGGGAGACAGAGGTAAGACTACAAAAAAAGTTGGATTCTTAACCCAGAAATTTGGATAGAAATAAGGGACAGTGTATGCCAACATCTATATTTTTCCCCAGATGGAAAACATTGCCATTTTGCAAAGCAAAATAACACCTTAACCAGGACACCAAGCATGTCTTCACGTTGGAAATGTGGGCTTTGTGTCTGAGGTACTATTGTGAGAAAATCCTTGATGGTACTTGGGAGTAAGCCCACTGATTTTACCATGACCTCCTGTCTGACACAGCTGCCCCAGGATTTCCCTTCACATCTCATCGGTACCTTATGAAATGGTATTGACACACCCTCTGCTGGAGATAATTGCCTACCTACATTGTAGGTTCACATTTAGCTTATAATATCTGAGAGCACTTAACCATTTTGTGGTTGACTAATGGCATCTCACTGCTTCTAATTTCACACTGTGAGACTGTCCCAATTTATACCTGAAATTCTTACTAGTATTTTTGTACATGTGCATGCACCTGGACTTTCATCCTGTTCCCAGTACTGTTCCTTATGTCCATCTAGTGCCAGTGATCACCAGTTCTTCTTGTATGCTGTTTTGGTCTGTCGGCTGTTTCTTTCCAACTATGTGTCATCGAAAAGTCTTAATAGCATTCTACTTTTTGTGCCAGAATCTTTAATGAAACTCCTCCCCAAACTAAGCTTTGCAGGGCTGAACTGTAGCTCCTTTTCTTCTCCCAGCCTGATACTTCACCTTTCAACACCACCCACAGCTGTTTTCAGCATTTCATAATTCTTTGATTGTTTCTGTTTTTTATTATTTATCTATTAATATCTCATGCAATAGCCAGTCATATTCACTGAAGTCCAGATAGATCAGATTGCCAAGAAAATCAGCAAAGAAAGACATGGGCTCAATTTGACACTGTCTGTCCTAGATGAACTCATGCACCTTAACCCCTTTACTGGGCATCTCTATTTCTTTTAATATTCAACCTATCAAATGTTTTGTAGGGTAAGAGAACGCATTCAGACACAGATGCAAGTGGAGGGAAAGGACATCTGTAGATGCACATACTGTTTTCTCCTTTTTAAACATACATAGTAGACTTGCTCTTCTGTACCATCGTTTGATAAATACGTTAAAAATTCTTTCTGGAATGTGATTCCACGTTCCCATTCCTTCAGGGCTATATGACTGAAACTCATGTCTCAGTTTCTTAAGTTGAACATAAAGACTGTATTACCCTGAGTGTGGCCGTTAAATATTTCAGGCTAGAATAAAAGTAGTGTCTACTGCGTCATTAGGAAATTTTCATTACTGTGTTCAGTCTAACCTGTTCTTAAAACTATAGAGAAACTTTCAGCACTCAGGCAAACACAGATCTGAATTACATCTGCGCATTATCCCATTTGCTAGTATGCTAATGCTTATACACATGAATCAAGGAACACTGTAATTGCAAACCTAACCACATACCAGCAACATCCACGCTTTTAAATGTAAAGTATGTGTAATCAAGTTTCAAGCATTTAAATTGAGTTCTAGAAGCAGATGTAGCCAGTCTATTTTAGTTTATGGAAGGCCATTAACCAGTCAAGATAACTTCACTGGCATATCTCAAAGAGAATAAAGGAAATTTACTTTGACTCACCTAAATGTTTGTGTCTTTTTGTGAATTTCCTTCCCTGGGTCAGAGAAGCTTAGACAGCAGGAGCAACCCATGGTTATAACATTTAACATGGTTAAAACCATGGTTATAACTTCAGGTTGCTGTAACCTGTGATAAGTTTTCAACTGCTTTGTTTTTGTGTTATATGCTGGGGAAAAAAAGGAGATAGGATAAAACAACACTTTGCTGTACTGCAGAAACCATTGTGAACAGAAATACATATAAACAGGAAGTCTTATCAAAACATGACTAAATACAAGTTACTATATAATAAGTATAAAAGTATAAAATAAAAGTAACACATATTAAAATAAAGAGAGAAGGTAGAAGGGGTAGCAATACTTATTAGATTGTTACTGCAGTGACAGTATCTGGGGCTGTAATTTTTTGGCCAAATCATTCAAAGTGATGATAACCTTGCAATTTCCATCCTTACCTTGCAATTTTTATTTTTTTCCCAGAATAGAGCCCTGAATGTGCTTTAAAGAGCACTTGTTTTTAAAACTGGTAGCTGGGAAAAGGGACAAGTAGCTCGGCAGGATAATTTTACCACTGTTAAAAATCACCCAAGTTCCTGACCACAGAGGTATGACAATATATGGAGTTCACTTCCCTACGACAAATCTGTGTATCCATAGCAAATGACTTACTTTGGAGTTGCCGTGTATCTACCTGCTGGGGAGATGAATCCTTAATCCAGTTTACTTCTCTCCTTGGGATTTTGGGTTCTGCACAAGTAATTAAATATAATAACACTATGCTGTATCTTGCAGTATATCAAGGTATTCCTCAGGGAATTTGGTAAGAAATTTAGTAAGAATAAGCCTTATACTAACAATCAAAAGACAAAGCTTCCTTGTGGTGAGTTTGGAATTCTGCTTTCAAGTGTATGCTTAACATGAGATATATGGGCTTTTCAGCATGTATTAAGGCCACTAAATCATGCTGGCTTTATTTTCAAAGGACCTGAGCATTTAAGATATGCTTTACCAGCTGGGTTGGTAAATACTCAGTATTTCCAAGTACTCTGTCTGTTTACTCTCTGATATGCTTTACTACAATGGAACAAATTGCTGTGTGATTCCATACACCAGGGAAACATAAGCACATACTGAGTGTTTTTGGATAGAGGCAGTGATGATGAATCACTAAGTTGATGATGAGATAAAATTAAAAGATGAAACCTCCCTGTATTTCTATTTGTTTTAATTCTGGTTTTACACACACAGTTTAGACTGATGTTGCAGGGGGATCTCTGGAAAGGTTTATCACACTTTCTTCAAAACAATTAATGCTACCTTTGTGAGCTCATAACATTTATGTGGCATAAATAAAGATTATTCATTCCTACCTTGGACCACGTTATCTAATTCCTACCAAGCCTGGGATTTGGATGCGTGTCCTTGTTTGGCAGCAAAAAAGTTGTCTTCTTAGGCTACAGAGCTGGCTCTTTGTAAGCATAGTTTTAAAAATGTAAATGCACTGGACCATGTTTCCCATGGAATTAAAATAACGTGCAACCCTAATTTATTGCATTCAGTGATTAAACAAATAAATTCTTCTGTACGTATTCAAAGTGCCAACCATCAGCTCTTTCAAGACTGAATCTATAGTACCCTTTTAGATGGCTGGAGAAAAGTCTTTCATTAATTATCACCCACAATGTTATTACTGCCTGTCCAGTGCTGGCTGCAAAAATAATCCTTTGTGTTTCTTTGTTGTAACTTACTGTTTCTATCTTGGCAGGAAATGTACTCACTTGAGTCTCATGAGCCTAGACAACACTGCCACAGAGCTCTGTACACACCTCAAACTCCTACGGAGAAGATAGCAACCCCTTGAGTGAAGTATGGATCTCATTTAGTGAGAAGAACAGAGTCCATACTCTGCAAGTAGACTAAGGAGTGTTTCCTTCTAAACCTGAGGCTGCTGCGCAAACTGCTCTGGGGTGCCAGAGAACTCAGGTCATAGAACCACAGAATCACAGAATGTTTTGGGTTGGAACAGACCTTTAAAGATGATCTAGTCCAAGCCCCTTGCGATGGACAGAGACATCTTTCACTAGATCAGGTTGCTCAAAGCTGTGTCCAACCTAACCTTTAATACTTTCAATGATGGGGCACCCACAACTTCTCTGGGCAACCTGTTCCAGTGTCTCACCACCCACATAATAAAAAAAATAATCCTTCCTTATATCCAATCTAAACCTACCTTCTTTCAATTTAAAACCATTGCTCTTTGTCCTGTTACTACACGCCCTGGTAAAAAGTCTTTCTCCGTCTTTCTTACAAGTTCCCTTAAGTGTTGAATGTCTCTCTGGAGCCTTGTCTTCTCCAGGCTGAACAACCCCATCTCTCTCAGCCTCATAGGAGAGGTGTTCCCTCCCTCTGATTATTTTGTGGCCAGCCTCTGGACCCCCTCTCACAGGACCATGTCTTTCTTGTACCCCTAGCTGGTTGCAGTACTCCAGGCGGATTCTCATGAGAGCAGAGAAGACAGGGAGAATCACCTCCCTTGACCTGCTGGCCACACTTCTTTTGATGCAACCCAGGGTGCAATTGGCTTTTCAGGCTGGAAGTGTGCATTGTCGGGACACAACAAATCTTTTATCCTGCAGTATCCCTGAGTCCTTTTCCACAGGGCTGCTTGCAATCCATTCATCCTCCAGTCTGTATTGATACTGGGGATTGCCCCAGTCAGGTGTAGGACCTTGGACTTGGCCATACTAAACTTCATGAGGTTTGCACGGGCCCACTCCTCGAGTGTGTCAAGGTCCCTCTGGATGTTGAATGTCTCTCTGGAGCCTTGTCTTCTCCAGGCTGAACAACCCCATCTCTCTCAGCCTCATAGGAGAGGTGTTCCCTCCCTCTGATTATTTTGTGGCCAGCCTCTGGACCCCCTCTCACAGGACCATGTCTTTCTTGTACCCCTAGCTGGTTGCAGTACTCCAGGCGGATTCTCATGAGAGCAGAGAAGACAGGGAGAATCACCTCCCTTGACCTGCTGGCCACACTTCTTTTGATGCAACCCAGGGTGCAATTGGCTTTTCAGGCTGGAAGTGTGCATTGTCGGGACACAACAAATCTTTTATCCTGCAGTATCCCTGAGTCCTTTTCCACAGGGCTGCTTGCAATCCATTCATCCTCCAGTCTGTATTGATACTGGGGATTGCCCCAGTCAGGTGTAGGACCTTGGACTTGGCCATACTAAACTTCATGAGGTTTGCACGGGCCCACTCCTCGAGTGTGTCAAGGTCCCTCTGGATGGCATCCCTCCCTTGTAGTGTACCAGTGTGGTTAAATCCACAGACACAGTTACCTATTTTTCACAACTAAGTTAACTGCATTGTATTCTGTGCCCCTAACCTTTCCTGCCTTCAGATGTTAACCTACTTGATCCTAGAAAACTGATGTCAAATTCTTTGTTTTGGTAGCCTTTATAATTTTTGTTTGCTTTAGAATTTTTACACTTTGCTGATAAGGAATATATCTGCCCTGCTCCAGCCAGTTCCTGTCTTTTTCCGAACCAGGGGCGTCCAAATTCTTCCATATAACATGCAGAGATCTTGAACCATTTGTTTAACTGGTCTAACTTAAAATTGACGTAGCTTAAGCTGGAATATTTTTTGTTCTTCTAATTCATTATGAAATGCTTGCAAAATATTCATTGCAAAGCAACATTACATTTCACTACTGTTACGAGTTCCTGTATTGTTCTTCTGAGTTACTAACTGTTTCATTACACTTTTTCAAACTCTTCCCTGTGGTTGAGCCTTTTTTTGCTGGTTGGGCTGTACAGGTATGTTGCTGCAGGTTGAGTAACATCTACTCTTTTGTTTTAGAAATCACTTGAACCTACAGTAGAGTGTGGCATGCCCAGAATAAGAAGAACCAAATTTCATCCTGCTTTAAGTTTAGAGCTCAGTGTCTACTGCTACTGTCAGTAGACTTGACTGTCTAGAAAGCTTTACAATGTTGTGCATTTTGTCCAGGCTTTCCCATAACCTTACTTATTTATGATTTCATTTTACTCCTGATCTCCATTTCTAGCTGTGCCTTGTTCAACATCTTTAATGATGGTATTTTTAATTATAAGGACTACATGATGACTACAAAACAATGAAAGGTGTTTTGTACATATGGTCTACAGAAGCTTTAATTGTTGGCAGAAAATTGAGATGAGATGGTAATTTGTAATTAAGAACTGCATTTGGGTGTTTTTCATTTCCCTCCCATGACAAGAAAGAGTAGGATAATACAAAGAACTCGGTGCTGTTCCTTGCTGAAAAATAATAAACACAAATCTGAAAGTTGCATAAGGATACAGTTTGGGAGAGAAGGTGCTGATCATTCAAGAGGGACACCATTTAAGACATATAGGTTATTAAAAGTAAAAAAAAAAAAAAAGAAACAGGGCAGGAGTCTTGGCTTGCCAATAGATTTTTCTGGGATTGTCAGAGGGCTGAAGCTGGCCAAGTTTCTCTGGGCTGCCAGAGGATGGCAGATGCGGGAGCTTCTGGAATAGGAAACTTATGTTTCTCAAGGCCTGAGGCCTTGGAGATTGTTTACATAGGCTGATAAGTTTATTTTGAAGGAAGGATGCACTAAAAGCAGGATTTGAAGAGGAATGCTTCCTTACTTCTTTCTTCAAATCCATGTAAGAAAGGAAGTGAAGAACTTTGAATCTAGGATTTGGTGCCATATACACGTTTATCTGTCTTCTCTGAGTGCATTCCTCAGGGGATAGGCCTCGTGCCTTTGTCTTCTGTGTTGGAAGCTCATGGTTCTCTAGGGTTCTTCACTAGGGTGAAGGCTATGATAATTTTGTGTTTGAACTCTGTTCATCCAGAAAATCAACCAGATCACTCTTGCTAATATTTTCCTGTAGGAGTTTTATTGGTTTGGGAGAATGAGGACTCACTTTAAACGAAGAGTACTTTACTCTTACTACAACATAAAATAACAAAGTGGGGTTTTTTAAGTCTAGAATTATAAATGAGTGTATGAGTTCCCACCTGACTGGAGTTTTTCACCTCTTTGGGTTGGCTGCCAGTTTATTGCAGTCATTTCTGTTACTAACTCTGCATCTTTATAGCTAAACAAAGACTTTTATTTTCATGTCTTAGTTGGGGTATCTGAACTAGTTTAATAATACTCAGAAAACATAAACCAAAGTAGCAACATTAAATAAGAACCCGCTATCTGGTTGTCATCTTTTTCCCTGTTCCTGCTTGCATTTCTTCCCAGTCCTACTATTGAATTAATGTAGCCTGGGCCTCCAGTAAACAGCCTGACAGACAGACCACGGCACTCTGATGCACTGTTATGGGGAAGTGGAAATCTGTCCCAGTGAGAGGTGAACTGGATCTGATTTTATGTTCCCATTCAATTTCTCAAGAATACAAGAAAAAGAAAAGCAAGGAGAGGTGGGGCAGTAAGGGGAGAAAGACTTTAAATAGTATTCTTGATATTTTGAAAGAATGATCATTGGTGCTAATGCCGAAAAGCTTATAAACCACCGCCTTATGTGGATAAAAGAAGTAGGAAGGTCAGCTCACTCTTTGGCAGAGTACTTTGTAGTGTTCTCTCAGTTTTGGGTTTAAGATGGATTTCAGTAGGTTTACATTTCCTACAAGCCTGTGACCACCAGTGCCCCTTATGGCTCTCCAACTGCGTGCTCTGACCACCTGCAAGGGAGAGGAAACTCTTTCTGCTTGTAAACCAGATCCAGCACTTGCAGCTAGAAACATGGCTTTCCTTGGGCTGTTATCTACTCATACCGTTTACGGCATGAAGTAATGTGGATTATAACAGAGATGGAGACTAGCGACAATACAAATCAAGGTTAGTCTGGAGCTCTTGGCAATGCAGAGGAACACAGAGATGAACAAAATTGCTTCCTTCAGTCCTCTCTCCTCTGTTCCAGCCTTCATCCTGTTCTTTTCTATGCTGCAAGATATGCCTGATATTTCTGTGATTTTTCAAACAGCTATTCAAACTACCATAACCAAGGAGTTACTCTTTTTTTTTTTTTTTTTTTTTGAGATGAACAAAATTGCTTCCTTCAGTCCTCTCTCCTCTGTTCCAGCCTTCATCCTGTTCTTTTCTATGCTGCAAGATATGCCTGATATTTCTGTGATTTTTCAAACAGCTATTCAAACTCCCATAACCAAGGAGTTTCTCTTTTTTTTTTTTTTTTTTTTTTGGATCAAACTATTCTGGTAATTTTGGTGCAGTTGCAGTGTCAGCCAGGCAGTCTTCCCTCCTAGCAGGCTGACTGTGCAAACACTGGAGGGAGTGTAGTCAGCCCCCAGCTTTGCTAGGTCACAAAGCTCTGTCACAACAAAGTACTTCTCACCATGTGAAGGAGAGCTGTATAGACACAGGAACTGGTTGTCAGGGGAGAGACAGGCATCTGTAAAGTGAGAACATAGCTAATCTGTGACAGAAGGTGATATGTCTGTATGAAATTATAAAGTCTGTTGGGGGTTGGGTTCTGAATTGTCAAAGGTGATTTCTGAAGAGCCTGTGGGGATGTTTGGCAGATGTCAGTAGGGAAGGTGGTGGGTGCTCTGGGACCTGTGGACAGCTGGCTGCTGGGGCTGTGCTCCCTGGGGGTGGTGGCAAACAGTGCTGAGATTTGTGTGACCCGATGCTGTGAACTCAACCCAAGGTACAGACCCCTACATTGGTCCTGAGCACCTAATCCTGATAGAGGCTACACCAAGGTAGAAAATACTGCAAAGGATGAAATTCTGTGGTGGCCTAGGGAGAGACATTGGTCTAGGAAAACTTTCCTCCTGCCTCCTTGTTCCCATCCTCAGTCATGACTCCTGTTCCATGCCACAGCTCCCTCTCCCCTAAATTGCTGTTGGACAAACTGTAAACCTGACCTCCGTACCAAGATGTCTCCTTTTGAAGTTCTCTGGTGAGCTTTTCCACTGTCTTGCCAAATGCACTCACAGGCTGTTTGCACAAGCTAACTCATTACAGAAAAAGATCTGATTTATGTTTTCTTCATGCTCAGTTCACCCCCAGCTGTTAGTTCTGCACCTGCCTGAACTTCCTGTTCCCTCAGTAATGCCTTCTATAAAAACCATTTCATTAGTAATCTGGCTCATAAAATGGTTAAACAAATGCTATATCATACTGGCATCACGGAAGTGGAATAGCAGGAATGAGCACTAAGGCACAGCCTGGAGACTGCTTAAATGCCAGTCTGGAATGATTAAATCTGTACCCAATGCAATGGCTCTTGTGGCCACAGTCTAAGAAGTAAACTAGTCTCACCTGGATCTCTCTTCTGTCCTGCTTCAAATTTGTGACAAAGTTTTTGCTGTGAGGTTTTTAACAGAATTCAATAAGGCCTAATTGAGTGAGGCTGTCAGGAATGGCTCTCAGATGGAGATGAAATTCTTGTGACCGAGGGCTGAAAAAACCCAAATTACCAGAAACAAGTAGACTTCACTCTCAAGTATGAGATGGGAAGTCCATCAATCAATTAGTGAATTATGAAATATTGTGTTTTATTACTAGAAATCAATGGTAGATTTGGACCATGTTTTAATGCATATTTATAGTTTCAGTTATGCTGTTGTTTAAGATTGTGGTGTTCGTGTTGGGAAAAACTAGACGGGTATAGAATTTGTTCACCAACTTGGATACGTAAGAACTCTTTCTCCTGGAATTTACTGCACTTTTTCTATAAATATTTGAGAACAGGAAAGTTTGTGGTCATTCTGAGGTTTAAAAAAAATCAGTATTTAGGGCATGAAAAATATTTTTCTGCAATTGTAGGGTTTTTGGTAGGTGAACAGAGAGATGTGACTTCCTTTCATTTGCCTGAAGAGCCTTTGATTTATGAAGCATATTCTTTTATTTTTCATGGTGGAGACCTTTGACTGCTTTTTTGCTTGTGTTACAATATGACTCAAAAAGAAGCACTTGCTTTTAAGCAGCATGTATGTTAGAAATGAAGCTACCCGGAAAAGCTGAGAGAATTGGGGAAAATCAGGAGTCTATTGCTTAAAGCTGGGCAAGATCAAACTTAGTTCTGCTTTCCAAAAAGGTTTTCTTGAAAGATAGAGAACACCTAAAATAGTACTCTCAAATAAAGAATATGTTCCTTCTCTTCTTTGAGTTTGCTTTGATCAATATCCATGTAAAAGAATTGTAGTTTGTTGACTTTCCAGAGTTTGAAAATGTTGCTCACTGGCCATAATCATTATGATGTTTTTTTACATATAACGCATTTTTACGTATTACGTATAACGATTTTACGTATAACTGTAGATAAGACCCATGCTAATAAGCCAATAATTGGCAAAAACTTATTAGTTTTTGCCACTGATAACTGTAAATTGTTTTAGTTTGGTTTCAGTATTCTTCTGCAAGTTCAAAATTTTTTATAATATTTTTGATCTAGACAATGCAGGCAGATAGACCATGGTTAAAAATTAATGAAGAACCTAGAAAGACGTCTTCTACGGACATCTTATATTGTGATTTGTCTCCCATACACTGGTAATAGCAGTCTCTTGATGTTCAGCTGAAGAAGTAGTAGTAGATGCAACTGTAACTGGTACTCTATATCCTGGCTGAGAAATTGCACCCTGATCATGCTACTCAGGAGAAACCCCTGAATCCTCAAAAGAAAGTGTCCCTGTTTGACTATTCAGTGAATATCTCTCAAAATTTAGATATGAAAGTATGATTTGATTCTTATGCTACACTGCATTTCACTGAAAGTTTAATTTAGAAAACACAACAGAAACACAAGTTTTCTGGCCCAAAAGAGCAGTTAGACATATGCATCTTTTTTACTTGGTGGCTACTGCTTGAGACTTGGAAGTAGACTGAATGCCCTGTGGGGCAGCTTTCACAAGAGAGAAAAAACTGTCTCTGTTCTCCTGACACTGGGTTAGTGGATGAGTTCAGCTGAGGAGGTTGGGCAATCACCCAAATCAGGGCAGAGATATAAATATTAGCAGAGTATTCTCATGGGAGGTCTATAGAATTTAAAATTGGCTTTCTTGATTGGTCTCAGAGCCTGACAGAGCCTGGCAGGCCCATATATTTTCTCAGGCATTAAATGCACACAGCTTGGATTATTTTCTTAAATGTTTTCTTTCTTTTTGGTGAAGTATAGAAATTGTGGAATGACTTAAAAAAAAAAATAAATTAAAGTTTGTGTCCTGGATCTGTATTTATCATAGAAGAAAGGGCTAGGAAAGATCTCAAAAGGTCACCTAGTCCATTTTCCTATTCCAAGGCAGGATTAATGATACATGAAGTAGAGTTCCCACGCTGTGGTGCACTGGTGATGCATGAATCCCTTAAAAGTGAATGTAGCAGCACTGCGTAGAGTTACAGCATTCTGGGGCAAATCTTCAGTGCATAGGAAATAGTATTTTTAGGAGATCATTTGGGATAGGCTTGCTGAGCCTGTAACAAAGGGAGAGAAACCTGTAACTGATTGAGGCTGTTCAGCCTTGTAGGACAGAGAGAGCAGCTGAGAGCACCACATACAGCAGGATGCATCCCTGTCTCACTGCCTGATGTGATGTTCTCTTTATTATACTTTGCCACCTGAACATAGGAAGAAGTCTCCAGAGATGGAAACTCCACCACCTCTCTGGGCAGCCTGTTCCGGTGCTCTGCCACTCTCAAAGTAAAGAAGTTCCTCCTTATGTTTAGATGGAACTTCCTATGTTCAAGTTTGTGCCTGTTACCTCTTGTCCTGTCACTGGGCACGACTGAAAAAAAAAAAAAAATTATTATATTCTGGTCTGTGGCTTCTTCCTGTGTTCAGGAGTTTACTTCAAGGTTTGGATGACCTGTGTTACAAAGTGATGAATATGAGCTGAGCAGCTATTGCAGCTGGTATTATTGAATGCTGGACGTTTGACTGTTAATAACTTGCTGCTGTCATCTTTGACCTGTTCTGCTTATAGTCCCAGCTTTGAGCTATGCTAAGAGATGTTGTTGCTCAGTGATCTGTTAGATACTTTGCCTTTGGTGGTGCAAAACTAACAGAAGTGAAGCTGGCTTTGACTTTACTTGGCCCTACAATTGCCCTGTCTGACAAGGACTTTCTTCACTTTCCCTTTCCATAGTTGCATATTGTGATTTGATGAAACATTTGGCAACCTGGTCTCCCATAGAGTTTAACATCATGATATCCAGAAGACAAGTGATCCTCTGAGAGCTGCAGTGTGTGTGCTATTAGGAAACTGTAATTAATAGGTGCTGAAAAGTTAAAATTGAGATGTAATGTAATTGCAAAACACAGCACTTTAACCTAGTTGACTAGAGTTTTTTAACTGCAAACTGAAACTTAATTTGTACTTCTTTGTATTTTTCTTCCAAGCCTAGGATAGATTCACATGGAAATACAGTATTATCTTTTTAAAAGAACCCCAAAAAACTGTGATGTGTTTTACAAACCTTCTACTATAGAAGTCTATCAGAGTCTGCTAAGGGCTTCTCCCCAAAATTTCTTCTCTCCCCCAGTAGTTGTCACCTCTGTGGTCCTTTTGCCACTTTTCAGAAGAATTCAGTCTTTCTAAAGATGGCTAAAGGGAAATGGCCTAAGCATTAGTCAGTGATTTAAACAAATACAGTCATAGGAAGGAGATATCTGCATCCCACAACGGGCTCCCAGCCTAAATCCCACATCCTTCAGCCTCATCTGGGAAAAATGTTTCACCTGCGGGGAGCCACTTGAATACATGGGACATTTGAAGAAAAAGAAATAAATGGTCTGGAAAATATTAACTATGCTGGAAAATGTGTAATGATATGCTGGCAATAGTTCAGCTGCATAAACAGTAGAAGCATGGTCATGAACATGTGTTGAAAGCACACAAACCTTGCCTGTGTTAGTTGCTTGGCCCTCATGCAGCTGAGCTGCTGTCCAAACCTGGGCATGAGCTGTCAGAGGAGGGAATAGGACTGATCTGCTTAGTGCTATAAATGCCAGTTTGCCTTTGCCTCCTGGTTACAAGTCTTTATGATAATATCAGGTTTGATATCCTCCTGTCCACTGCAAGCCCAACAAACTAAACTTTTACTGAAAATTTCATTATAAGACAACCTTTACCTCTATAAATATGGTCTTGGTTCTTAACTCGAGTTAAGCAGACAATACCAGGAGTCACAGACCAAATACAGGTTTTGTGAAAGTGGGTGTTGCTTCATTTATTCCTGTTTCATTCCTGAGGCTTGTTAGGTTCTCAGCTACTACCAAGGTGTGGCTGAGGATCTTGAATTAGCAAATTGCCTTATCCTCTCTACCAAGGGAGTTCTCAGCAGTGACGGCTGAAGTGACATGTGAACAAACAGTTTGGAAACTGGAGAGAATGTAATCTAAACATTTTGTAATGACAGCTGTATGCTCCTTCCAGCAAAGATATGCTATAGGCATACTAGTGGATAGGTGATTACTGCCATTGAGGAGATATGGAAGCCGTAGGACTTTTCCAGTTGGAAGTTTTCCAAGCTTGTCTATTAACTCTGTGTTTCATGAAATCTTGTCATGCAAAGTGAAATAAGATACCCTGTATACATTTTAATATGTATCTCCTTAAAGGCTAATTATACCTATTCTTTTTCTCAGTGTGTCTGGGTCCGGTAGAAGCTGGATACCTGCATTTCTTTGAAGACCTGATCTTCACTACCTTGATGACATCCTCATAGTCTAAGAAGAAGTATATTCATTTCATCTATGGGTAACTGAGTTTTCAGCTAGATTTACCTATATTCTTTTATTTTTTTTCCCCTAATTTGGCTTTTTGAAGCCAATAAAAAGAAAAAAAAGCTTGTAAAAACTTAGCTATTGCTTACCTCACAACTGTGATATCAGAGCACTGTATCTAAAACATACTGCTTTGCAGGTGAGTGTGTTTAAAATATTTTTTTTGCTTTGCCAGATGACACCCAAATGATCAAAAATCTTCAGACATAAAAGCTATACTATTACATAATATTATTTTAAAAATGTTTAGTGCTCTGAGATCAAATAATTGCCTTCTAGCTATTTTGATGGTAATAAGCACTTTCTGGTACTTGCATATATGTTGTATGGAATTGAGGATTTATTGCTTTTGTTTTGGGAGTGAGGATATAATTTTTCAAGATTGACTGATTAAAAGAAAAAAGGAAGATAACCTAGGTGTGATTGAGATGTCCACAATTTTGCCTAGCAGTTCATCTCCATTAGCTTTCTGTGGCAGGAATCAGCCTGTAGATGTCCCCCAACACATGTTGTGATATGTCCAGTAGTTCAGTTCTGTTGAAAGCAGCTATCACGTTTATAAATTACCAACAGCTCAAGTTAAAGACAGACAGAGAGATGAAAAGCTGACCAGGAATGGCTATTCTGTGGGAGGACAGTGGAGGTAATGACAGAGTGAAGAGCATCTCATACCAAAAGAAACATGAGCTAAACAAGAGCTGATAACAGAAATAGGAATAAGAGTCTTACAGAAGGCTGAAGACATCAGATAAAGGGAGCCAAAAATGACACATTTCACTGTGACTCTTAGATACGGAAATGATATATTTTCCTCTGGTTTAGTGAACCAGAACTGACCTTTGCATTGTAATATATGATGAAAAGAATGCTGCACTTCCATGAAGTGACAGGTTTGTGAGTGCATAAGGTCTTCAACAAAAACAGCAGGTTAGTGGGAGAAAATACAGCTCAGTCCATAATCATCCTAATGAGATGATGAATTTTGGTGACCTTCACCTTTGTTTAGCCAATGTAATTTAGTGCTGCATAGCGCCTGCATCAGTGGTGGACTTGGCCCTGCATGCAGATCCTATGGTAGAGCTGGCTGAACCCTAAATATGCTTTCTAAGCATGGGTAGAATCCTGAATAGTTGTTTGTTTCACCCATTTTGCAACCTATTCCCCTCCAATAAACAGTTGGTTTCTTTTCATGCAATACTTTGATAAATGGTTTCTATTTGTATCAACACCCATATTCACATGCAAACAAGCACATTTGTCAAAGAGAAAGAGTATTCATTGGTCACAATGTATTATTTGCTCTGTTATTTGTCATTTCGTTCATTATTCTCCTGCTTTCAAAACTATCCATGGAGCACCTGAAAGAATACAGAGTAACTTCCCTCAATACAGCTAGTGAGAACTCAAAGCAAACAGTGATGAGGGACCTTGAGATGGGAAATTCTAATTCCATACAAAGTTTAGCATTTCATAGCACTTACATTCTACCTTCTTGCTCTTCTATTATAGATTACAGCACAGTAAATAATAGGAAGTCAGCAACATACATCTTGCAGGCGAAGAGTACAGAACCACAAAATTTGAACCAAATTTCTTCCACTTTCCAAGTTGCCTCAAGTTATGCCAGAGGAGATTTAGATTGGATATTAGGACAAAAGTATTCACTGCAAGGGAGTTTTCAAGCATTGGAATAGGCTTCCCAGGGAAGTGGTTGAATTGCCATCCCTGGAAGTATTTAAAAGATGTGTAGATGTGGTGCCAATGGGCAAAGTTTAGAATTAACTTGGCAGTGTTACATTGACGGTTGGACTTGATGATCTTAAAGGTCTCTTCCAACCATAATGATTCCATGATTCCATGATTCTATGACTACAAAGGGACAATCACTTTCCTAGTCCTGCTGGCCACACTATTACTGATACGAGCCAGGATGCTGTTGGTTTCTTGGCCATCTGAGCACACTGCTGGCTCATATTCATCTGGCTGTTGAACAACATCCTCAGATCCTTTTCTGCCAGGCAAGTTTCCAGCCACTCTTCCCCAAGCCTGCATTGCTGCATGGGGTTGTTGTGACCCAAGGGCAGGACCTGGCACTTGGCCTTGTTGAACCTTATACCACTGGCCTCAGCCCATTGATCCAGCCTGTCCAGAAGGGCTGAGGAGGTTGTAGAGAGGTGGGTGTTGGCCTCTTCTTCCAAGTGAATAATGACAGGACCAGAGGAAATGGTCTAAAGTTGCAGCAGGGGAGGTTTAGATTAAATATTAGGAAGAATTACTTTACTGAGAAGGGTGGTCAGGCACCGGAACAGCCTGCCCAGGGAGGTGGTGGAGTCACCATGCCTGGAGGTATTTAAGAAACATGTAGACATGGCACTTCAGGGCATGCTCTAATGCCCGAGATTGTTGAGTTTTGTCTGTCTGTGGGTGGGTGTGGTGTGTGTGTTGGTGTTTTGTTTGTGGGTTTTTTTTGGGGTTTTTTGTTTGTTTGTTTGTTTTTGGTTTTTGTGTGTGTGTTTTTTTTTTTTGTTTGTTTGGTTTTTTTTTTATGATCTCAAAGGTCCCTTCCAACCATGAATATTCTGTGATCTCTCTGTAGAGCCTTCAGGTCCACCTGTATTGTTCCTGACAGACTTCTATAATCAGCCCTTAGAGCCTCCAACAATGGATTCTCTCAAGCCTCTCTCCAGGCAAGTTACTCTGGTATTTCACTATTGCAAACACTAGAAAACCCTTTGGAATATCTTCCTCGATATTCTTTGCTTCATCTTCTTTTCCTGTCTGTTGTGAACGTAGTTAATGGCAGAACCTCCAATAAAATAATTGTTTATGTTTTAACAATGATCTGCATACTGAAAGACTATTATATTCCATTCTTGCCTCCATCATCCTCTTCCTTAAGCTACACAGTCCTATTTATTTCAGGCCTTCTTCAGTAAAGACTTTTGCAAGGTTCTGATCTTTGTTGATTTCCTCTGGAGTCTTACCAGCTGTTACACATTTTTCTGGAAGCATCAACCTAATATTAACTTGTGTTCAGCTTGTCGTTCATCATAACATATATAAGTGTTTCTGCAGAACTGTCAGATAATATTTTGGTTTGTTTTACCCATTATTTGTGCCTTCATTTAAATGCTTTGATGATAAATCATAACTGCCTGTATGCCAAATACAATTTTCAATATTTTTCCACCCACCTTTTAGTAGTTTCCTGCAAATGTCTCTTATTCAACATCTGAGATTATTGAATCAATGTAATTTTTCTGTATAATGGTAGAATATGTCCTTAGAGATAAAGAAAATGAGTAAACATGAAGATATTTTTATTTCAGTAGGATTTTGGACACTGTTGGTGAGGAATCTTAGTTGACTGTTACTCAACTGTTACTCATCTGTTACTAATCAGAATTACTTTCCCAAAGTCACACATCAAATATTTTGTTGTAACTAATGCAGTACAGAAATGGAGATCACATTCTGACCAATTCATAAACTAACAGAGAAAAATAATTAAATCCTGGAACAACTAAAATACTCATTCAAGAATCATTAAAATGTGATATACTAAAGTATTTCTAAGAATCAGTTTTTCATGGACAAACCACATTAAGTTTTTTTCTTTAAGTATGTGAAAGGCACCATTATAATTTCTTAATGTATAAAAGGGCATGTTTACAAAAACTATTTCTAGTAGTTTCTAAAGGAATTTGCAAAAAACTTCACTGAAGGAAGTTTGCATCAGACAACATAGTTGCCCTGTATGCCAATGTTTTGTTACACAGCTCTACAGTAAGCTTCTTCCTCATTCCATGGATGAGCTAAGCTGAATAACTTTCTGCAGGCCTATTGCTTCTGACCTGTAAGAGGATGTATAAATGAGCTCTTTGACTTGTAGAATGAGCCCCAGTCTAAAGGAATGTAAAAAACTGCATCTGAGCTTTCAAGAAACAAGTTGCACACAGGGAGCTTGCTGTGAAAGAGCTGTTGAAATGTTAGATGCTAAGACTTTTATAACAAGGTAACCACATACATTGAGCCTTCATTATGATGGATTGTGGTTTTGGTAGGTTTTTTATGTTTTTTCTTTTTTTTTTTTTTTTCTTTGCAGTGGTGATGTATTGTATTTTGCTTTGTTTTCTGAGGCAAACCTGTAGTTGGATTGTAGGAGGCAGGGAAGTGACAACTTGAACTGCTGACTCTTTCAGTGAGACGGAGGGTACAAGGAACATCTCATATTTCATTGTCCCTCCAAAGATCAACTAGTGACATTGAGGAGAGCAAGAACAATCAGGCCTGGGGAAGCAGTACCATTAGTCAGTGAAAATGAGTCAAGTACTAGCCAATTGTTTTTCTGGATAGTTACCCTATCAAATCATTCTGTCCAAGCCAAAGCAGGTGTATGAGAATTGCATTTGATAAATGTACCCCTAGAATAGTTCTTCGCAGTGCATAGGCAAGGATATGTCCCCAAATTAAATGAATCTACATCTTTTGTTGGTACTGTAGAGTTTACACATTTCTTTCTTGTAAGAAGGTGGATCAAAAAAAGTAAATTTATTTCTTGTTAAATTTTATTTTTATTTTTTTTTCATTTCTTACTACATCAGTCAGCTATTCCCATTTTCCACTCATTCATGTCTTTTGCCGAGCAAGCAGAAGTTGACTCTAGTACTGGAAATTTTCTCTCCAGTTGTGTCAGGACAGAGAAGAAGATAATTTCTTTCTCTGACCCCAGCCATACACAGAAATAACAGAAGTCTCAGTATGCTGAGATCAAACACTAAGGGGAGCTGGGGAAGACAGAGATGTCACATCAACAGCACTTTCCTTCTTCTGACTTGATCTTAGGGTTGCTTTCTACCCCTTTTATCCCTAATTTAATCAAATAACATTGAACTAGTTTTTCTGATATAAATTCTAATTTTTTGCAATTATATAGGGACTAATTCAGAAAATCACAGGTTTAGTTTTAAACATATGTATATCTATCCTTAGGAAATTTCTCTGAGGAAACATCATCTACTTAATTCAGAAAATGCAACTCTCTCTGTAGAATAAAATGGGGCCAAAATATCTCCTTTAGATGGATGCATTTAAGTGGCGTATTTAAAAACATATAAAGTTGTTATGGAAACAAACTCTGAGGTATTAATTTTGATAGACTAAATGGACCCAGGGTCACAAAGGTGTTAACTTGACCATGTCATTATAAAACAGTCACAAGTAGCTCAGATATTTGAGTACAGAGACCTTGGGTTGCTAATTCCCGTGGTAAATATTCCATGGAATATTCTTGCCAAACACTAAGAAAAAAAGCTGATTAGACTGTATAGGAAGAAAAAACCAACAAAAGAGAAACAAAATAAGGACAAAACATAGGGGGTTTTGAAGCTGAAAGGTTAGGAAGCTGCCTGATTGTGCAAAGCCCACAGTCTCCTGAGTCTTTTTTATCAGAAATGTTGGCTGGGGGGTCTTGATCAGGGAAACATCCTTATTAATAGAGAAGAATAAACTATTTCTGTTGGTGATTTGTATTAGTCACTCTGAAGCAGTGAATTGTTTTTAGACTTTTCATCTCTGATAAAAATGAGAGAAGAGAAAAAAAAGAAGTTAGTCTGTAGCAGGTGATGTAATCAGGGCTTATTCCTAGTCAATAAAGCAGCTGTTTATTCGTGGTGGATGGTCAGAGCTGCTGGGACAACCACAGCTGCTGCTTTGTAGGTCTGGTTCAGTTCCACAGCTGAGGTTGCAGCCTGGCATGTCCAGCAGGGCTCCCACTGCCTCTCCTGGAGTGTGTTTCTGGGGCTGCTCCATGGAGTGAGTGTTGGAAAGCATGTTTTCTGCGTGCTCCACTGCTCTTGGCAAATTCAGATGCACAAGAAGTTCCACTGCACCCAGAAAACATGTTGTGTCCTTGCAGAGCAGAAGGATGTGGTTCACACCTCATTCCCTAGTTCTGGTTGTTTTGTTACCAGGATCCCCTTCATTCTCACTCAGCTCCAAGATGAAATTTGTGTGATTATCATCTTCATATTTACATTTGTTTCCTTTCAAAGACAACTTGGTGATGAGGATAGGAAGGGATCTGGTGTACTCTGATATCTTCCCAGCCAGAGTCTTCAGGGGACCAGGGGTGTGGGGTGCACCCATCAGGCACCACGGCTGTATACAGGGGCTCTGCACGGAGAACAGCACTGATACCACCAGAAAGAATAGATCTTGGTAGTGTCCTCAGGGATATCAGCCACCGGTAGAGGTGAAGAATTGGCAGAGCAAAGCATGACATTTCCTCACTGCAGGAGAGAAGTGCTGGGTGGCCTCAGGGTATACCTCATTACTGCTACCACAGTGAAAGCTGCATCCTTCCTGGACACCTTGCTTTTGTCCAGTAAGCAGAATTCCTCCTAAGGGACTATATTACATCCTCATGGCCTCTTTTCTAGCAAGCATATGGCTGAAAAGGCATGGAAAGTAGCCTTGTTTCAACTGAATGGTTAAATGTGATCTTAGGTAGTATAAATGCAATATATGTTGATTTCAAACTTAATGACTTATCAAAACTGGGATTTCTATTGTGTTACAGGAAGTATCTAAAAAAAAAAAAAAGGGGGAGAAAGTGAAAGAGCTCCATAACCTGTGACTATACAAGACCTCCTTT
Source organism: Calidris pugnax (assembly GCF_001431845.1). Taxonomy (NCBI): domain Eukaryota; kingdom Metazoa; phylum Chordata; class Aves; order Charadriiformes; family Scolopacidae; genus Calidris; species Calidris pugnax. The sequence continues at coordinate 13,217,102 of NW_015094509.1, forward strand.
ATCTCCATTTTTCACAATGGTGATATGAGAGAAAGTTGTAATAATTAATTGGAATGGCATTGTTCATTATAATCAAATTATACAACTTTGCTGGCTGCTTTCTATAAACATTATACTACAGATTCTGAGGGGAAGCTGAAATGTAAACAGTGCTTTTTTACATAAACACTCACTAAGAGTCTTGCTCTTTTTTCCTAAAGACTCCACACCAACACTTGATTGAGAAGCTAAATTAAATTGTTTGAAGACTGGGTTTAACATTTTTCAGTACAGATAAACAACATACTTCAAAGTAAATACTGCTACATGACATGTACAACCTTAGGAATATACCATTTTAATCATTACTGCTGACATTGCTTGTTTATCCTTGATATAACCTCATTAATTGAAGTGAAATTACCTTTGATTTTACAGATGTCAATGGGCCAATTAAAATTCTTAATTTCTAATATGTAAACAACTAAGTTTCATGCGTCTCTTATGAGCACTGAAGATGTAATGGCTTCATGTCTGGATCACGAACAAACTGAAAATTTGAGGGTGTTTTATGTGCAAAGTGAGAAGGTTGTTTTGGGGCTCTCTCTCTCTTTGAAATGAAACGTTTCTTTGTGCGTGTGTTGCTGTAAGCCCCTTGTTCCTTTATGTTTCTATGGCTGCTTGTTTTATGGTATATGGAATATGGAATAATGGTATAACCTCAAGGCAATCATTCTCCAACAGCATGGACAAGGAGATCCCAGTCCATCCTGGGCATTCTTCTTGTACACCCAGTTCAAAGTCAGTTTATTGTTGATATTTAGTGCAAAGCCTGAGATGAGGCACCCGTGTTCTCACTCATGAAATATTTCTTAGTTTAGTTGTTACTCTAATCTAAGCTAAGGTTCTTCTGAAAGTTAGCTGTATATTCTTCAGGTCTGGAAGAGTGCAGCAATCTAATAATACAAATGACCATCAGTGGTATATCTGGTAGAAATGTATCACAACGCACTGTGTTTTGTGCCTCTGTCCTCCCACTCCACTCTCCTGACACAGCTTTTCATGACAAGTGTTGCAAAACAGAATCATAGAATCATAGAATTTCCCAGGCCGGAAGGGACCTCCAAGGGTCATCTAGTCCGACCTCCCCGCAGTCAGCAGGGACACCCCCAACTAGCCCAGGTTGCCCAGGGCCTCGTCGAGCCTCTCCTTGAATATCTCCAGGGATGGGGCCTCAACCACCTCCCTGGGCAACCTGTTCCAGTGCTCCACTACCCTCACAGTAAAGAACCCCCTTCTAATCTCCAATCTAAATCTGTTCCCCTCCAGCTTGAAGCCATTTCCCCTCGTCCTGTCACTACAGGCCTTTCTAAACAGGCTCTCCCCAGCCTTCCTGTAGGCTCCCTTCAGGTACTGGAAGGCTGCTATTAGGTCACCCCGGAGCCTCCTCTTCTCCAGGCTGAACAACCCCAGTTCCTTCAGCCTGTCCTTGTAGCAGAGGTGCTCCATCCCCTTGATCATCCTTGTGGCCCTCCTCTGGACCCTCTCCATCAGGTCCATGTCCTTCTTGTATTGAGGGCTCCAGACCTGCACACAAGCCAGTGGGAAACATGCTTCTGAGCAAAGCAACTCTGTGAAGCAGAAAGTTAGAACCAGAGAACAAAAGGTTAGTTTTCCTGTAGAAAAGATAACAGCTTGAACCTCTCTCCCTCTTCTCTCCCCACATTAGAAAAGGGTGCACTGGTGAGGTTAGGTCAGCACACACATGTTTTAAATTAGTACTTTCTAAACAAGGAAGTGACAATTATTTGTTATGATTATTTGTCAAATAATCACATCTGTACTTAATCACCATATATGTGCCAGTGTTCGCATTTCTCAGTAGGCTGAATTCAGTGACAGTAGCTTTAGATGGTAAATTGTGAGCCCACATTTTAATGGGCACAAAAAATTCAACATGGTATACATTGTGTTAAAAATTTTAAATAAAAGTGCCATATAGCTCTAATCACTCTCACTCCTTATCTTTAATTTGCAATGCTTACAAAACACAGCAATGAATCTTACATAGTCTCTGTGATGTGGGTTTCTCTCATTCTCAAAGACTTTTTATCAGATAAATTTTGGCCTTTTTTATTACTGAATAGTGCTCAGTCTTTGTAAATACATGGATAGCCTCACTATACCATGGTCAGATTAACATTTCCACTATTTATCTTACTAATTTGTATTTCTTTCTTCTATCATTGCATGTAGTCCATTCCTTCAAAAATATAGGTTTTCACCAATGGTTTAATTTCCAAGGTCAGATGCAGTCACAAGTGTCACAAACTCAGCTTTTGAATACCAAAGAAAAGACCCTTCAACGCTCATTTGAATAAAAATAGAGGTTTTTCTTTGACATTGTTATCCTTTAGGAATTCTTATCTCAGATTCCACCCAAAAGTATATTTGGGGAAAGGGAAATTGTAAGTACGCCTTTACATGAGTGTTTGTTTGCCCCAGAGGTGCTTGTGCTGTCATCTCTTAAAGTGCTTGAGTTTAGGAGTCACTTGGGGTCCAGGAAAACATAACACACACTTGAATTATTCCAAGGCTTTGGACTGAATCCTTGGAGTATGTGCAACGTTGTCTTCCCCACTCTGAAAGAACACTTTCCCAGCTGCATCAGGGGTTTTCACACCCCGTTATGTCATTCCTCCATGTCTTACAGGGAGCAGGGAGCAGGGGAAGATATCTAGTGTTGGTGGTCATAGAGCATGCCTGTGACAAATACAGATGGGGAGACTCGGTGGGAGTCCCTGGCTGGAGGAACGTCTCTGTGGTTTAGGCTTGTCTTACAGTGGTGTGTTTCCATGTGAGGATCACACTTTGCCAGAGTCACACTCTTTTACGTGGTGGGAAGTTTGGGGTGTTGCCAGCCAGCTCCATCCACGTACCTTTACCGTCTTTTGGTATCTTTAAATTAACTCATTCAAGGGACAGAAATTGGCCTCTTGGTCTCAGACCTTACTGCCCAAACCCTCTCTAGCCCAGGGCTGTGAGCTACAGCGGAGTGGATAACAGCATGGTGTTGCAGCCATGCCACCCAGCAGGCCCACCTGCACATGTCTTTTGCACAACTTCCCTTTGGGAGCAGTGATCAGACAGATGTTTTAAGATAAAACATCGGGGAACATAGCAATGGGAATAGCTACAGGAGGAAAAAAAAAAGTGAGTTTTAGCATAATTTGTTGTGTAATTGTAGAATTAGCAACCAGCCATAGAAAGGTGTGATATTCATCACCTCTAATAGCATAACCCTGTGTTCATCACATATTTCCCCATTCTTTTTTAGGTAAGCTGAGGCACCAGGGATGATCCCACATGCTCTCCTGTGCTGACCTTACTCCACTGTTCAAAGGAACAAAATCAGCGTTGGTCCTTGATCAACACAGAGTCAAAATCCTCTCATTGAAGTCATTCTTTGGCTTTCTCTTGTGGATGTTGTCTACCTGGACTTGGGTAAGGCCTTTGACACTGTCCCCCACAGCGTTCTCCTGCAAAAGCTGGCGAATCATGGCGTAGGTAAGTGTACTGGTAAAAAAAATGGCCGGATGGCCGTGCCCAGAGAGTTGTGATTAATCAGGTGAAATTTTGTTGGCGGCCGGTCACCAGTGGTGTGCCCCAGAGGTCAGTTTTGAGGCCAGTCTTGTTTAATGTCTTTATTGATGATCTGGATAAGGGGATTGAGCGCACCCTCAGTAAGTTTGCAGATGACACCAAACTAGGTGGGAGTGTTGATCTGCTTGAGGGTAGGAAGGCTCTATAGAGAGACCTGGACAGGTTGGATTAATGGGCCAAGGCCAATGGGATGAGGTTTAATAAGGCCAAGTGCCAGGTCCTGCATTTCAGTCACAACAATCCCAGGCAACAGTACAGGCTCAGGGAAGAGTGGCTGGAAAGCTGCCCAGCAGAAAAGGACCTGGGGGTGTTGGTGGACAGCCGGCTTAACATGAGCCAGCAGCGTGCCCAGGTGGCCAAGAAGGCCAACAGCATCCTGGCTTGTATCAGAAATAGTGTGGCCAGCAGGAGCAGGGAAGTGATCGTGCCTCTGTACTTGGCACTGGTGAGGCCTCACCTTGAGTACTGTGTTCAGTTCTGGGCCTCTCACTATAAGAAGGACATTGAAATGCTGGAGCGTGTCCAGAGGAGAGCCACCAAGCTGGTGAGGGGTCTAGAGAACAAGTCCTATGAGGAGAGGCTAAGATAACTGGGCATGTTTAGTCTGGAGAAAAGGAGGCTGGGGGGAGACCGCCCCAGAGGTCAGTTTTGAGGCCAGTCTTGTTTAATGTCTTTATTGATGACAGGTGAAATTTTGTTGGCGGCCGGTCACCAGTGGTGTGCCCCAGAGGTCAGTTTTGAGGCCAGTCTTGTTTAATGTCTTTATTGATGATCTGGATAAGGGGATTGAGCGCACCCTCAGTAAGTTTGCAGATGACACCAAACTAGGTGGGAGTGTTGATCTGCTTGAGGGTAGGAAGGCTCTATAGAGAGACCTGGACAGGTTGGATTAATGGGCCAAGGCCAATGGGATGAGGTTTAATAAGGCCAAGTGCCAGGTCCTGCATTTCAGTCACAACAATCCCAGGCAACAGTACAGGCTCAGGGAAGAGTGGCTGGAAAGCTGCCCAGCAGAAAAGGACCTGGGGGTGTTGGTGGACAGCCGGCTTAACATGAACCAGCAGTGCGCGCAGGTGGCCAAGAAGGTCAACAGCATCCTGGCCTGTATCAGGAATAGTGTGGCCAGCGTGTTGGCCTTAAAACAGTCATTAGGATGAGGGAAATCTGTGTGTGACTGAATTATATGAACAAAGTGGTCAGCCTTAACTGCTTATGTGTAGCAGTTTTTAATAACTGCACATGGAGATCAGGTTCAACACAGATATCACAACCAGTTCAGCTTCTGCAAGTCTTTTTTTTTTTCTTTTTTGAAGGGGGGGGGGGGGGGGGGGGGTTAGGTTAGATATTAGGAAGAATTACTTTACTGAGAGGGTGGTCAGGCACCGGAACAGCCTGCCCAGGGAGGTGGTGGAGTCACCATGCCTAGAGGTATTTAAGGAACGTGGCACTTCAGGGCGTACTCTAGTACCACAGATTTTTGTTGTTTTTTTTTTTTAATGTGTGTATGGTTGGACTCGGTGATCTCAAAGGTCCCTTCCAACCATGACGATTCTGTGATTCAACCATCATATTTCTGGCTTTAAATGGTACAGTCCCAGCCTTAAAAGTGAAGTTGGAAAATTTCTAACCTGGCAGTTGCCATCTTGCCGTTTGCAAATCAAATTCAAACTGCCTAAAGCTGAAGTGAACTTAAGATCTAGTTTTCCAATCTCCTGAGCATGTGCTTTCGTGAGTAGGTCATTGCTCCTACGTAAGCACCTCTCTTTGTGCTCCTCTGTGAATGCTTTGCAATCAAGGCGGGTGAGCTTTGCATTGGACTCAGTTCTGTCTATGGAAGCTAGGAGTTTAAGCGTACCTATTGGACTGTTTTCCTGCTGGAATGTAGATTTAAATCAAGTATATTTCACCAGGGCTTAGACATTCTCCTCAGTGCAAAGCAATTCAATATCCTGTTTAAGAAGCTCCATGTTATGGCCCCAAAGTTGTTACTAAATAATTTTAGGTGCATGAGAGCAGGTGATCTGAATCCTGAGACTTGTGTGCCTGAATTCACCCTCAGTTTGATCTTTGATGGAATTTGTGTGGTCTGAATCCATTCATGGCTCAGCAGAAACAGCATCTCCCTTTCCAAGGGGAAGAAATTGATGCATAAGCAGAAAAGTGTTACACTAACAGCAAAGAGAAGGGTGGAATTTGTCTTGTGTTAATCAGATCTCTTCAGAATCTTTACATGAATGAAATACTAACAATCACGAGTTCTAATCTGTCAGGGGAAAAGGAAAAACACATTGTCTATTCATTTCATTTCACAAGATGGATATTTCAACAGATAATGCAGAATATGGTCATTCGGGTGGCAGCTAGTATTAATCAGCAAATTACATCTGAAGAGAGAACTACTGACTGAAGGTAAAACGTACATTATCATGGTGCAATTCAATCTGAGCAGCTGTTTCTGCTCTCTTCTTGATTATATTGAAAAGTCACAATTTTTTGAAATTATAGATGGCTTACTTTTATTAAATGATTGAGTTGCAGTAAATATGGGAAATTTTATTATTTCCCATATTTTCAGATAGGAAAGAGTCAATATCAAAGTCAAATTTTAGTGGGTACTTAGATTATAAAGGTTGAAAATGAATTAAGGCAAATGAACTCTTATAGGTAAATATGTAGTGACTTAAACGATTTAATTTCTCAAAGCTGAAATTGATTATAAGTAAAACCGTCCTAAATAACCTTTAAACAGAAAAATATGATTCATATCTAAAAATGAAAATAAAACTTTATTGAATTCCTCAGAAACTACATTTTGAAAAAAGAAAAAAGTTGATTTAAAAAATCCAACTTGTACACATAACCTGACGTAGAGAGGAAATGCAATTACCTAAGTTGAATTTGATAGCAATGGCTATAAATGAAGACTCAGGAATCGGAGACAATGATTCTTCTTTTGTGAAGCATATACCTTGAATGAAATATAAAGGAAAACATTGAAATTAAAAAATGAAAGTAAAAGTATCAGCCAAGCCAAGTAAAGTAAAACTCAAAGGGATTTTCATACAGTATGATAGAAATAAGGAAAACACTACTATTGTATTTAATAATAATGCAGAAAATTCAAAAATATTAATTCAGTCATTTATCTTTAGGATAAAGAATAGGATTGTATCACATAACGGTACACATGTTCTTTATTTTCCACTAGAATCTTAGCAGGAGGTCATAAGGTAATTACTAAATTTAAGGTATTTTAAATTAATAAAAATATGGCTTGGGAGCTTTCTCATTTATTCATATTTATTTTCAGCAAACCAGGGAACACTGAGAAAAATCCAAACTAAGCTAATGTCAAGCCAAAATTGGGATATGGAAAAATCTGAATAATTCATAAACCTGTCATCATAACTTTGATAAATGATGGTATGGTAATTAATTAATAAAGAATTAAGGAGAGGAATAGTAAAATTAACAATAGTGAGCATGGACTTTTAGATATATTCATCTTAACATTATATAATCACTTTGGTCACCGGACAGAATACTAATGATGTAGTATATAAAATGTTCTATTAAATATTTGAATATTTGAAACCACCATTGTGGGTTCATTATCATTGGATATTTGAAACCACCATCCAGGAAACTAGAGTGTTACAAATGATCTGTTTTAAATGGATTAAACTCTGCCTAAATGTGAATGTAAATTGGGATTTATTACTGGCATAAAAGGGCAGCTTGTGTTAAAAAGTATTTTGATGGAATGGTTCTTGGTCCCAGGCTTTAAAAAACTGTCATAAATGACTTATAAGAAACATAAAGTCATCACTGATTTTAGTTACATATGATTCCAGGCTTAGGTGAGAGTGGATCACCTTATAGATAAGAGCCAGCCTATAGTAAACAATACTCTCTCATGGCCAAAGGAGAAACGCATCCTCATAGGAACCAAAAAAGTAGGTCATAGTTACAATATTGATGACTTTTGGAGGAGCAAAGACTAAATTGACTTGGTCATGGCAGATAAGCACAGTCAGTTCACTGTAGTCTTGAAGCTTTTCTCTGCCTGAAGCTGTTAATGAAAACTTTATCTTTTATATACAGAGCTAAATAATAAGGGGTAGGTACATGATATACAGCTTAGTATTCCATGCTTCTGCATAATTTGAGAAAGATATTGAAATATTGCATGATGTTCCAAAAACAATTGAGAGAACAATTAATTGAAAAGTTATACTTTATAGTGAGAGATTGAAAAATAGACTGTTTATCAAGGAGAAAATTACATGGTGATCGAACACTTTTAAAGTATCCTATAAGAAGAGCTCTGTTTCACAAGTGGACGGCTGTAGAGTAACAGAAAAAGAAATAAAATCAAATGGATAGAAGTCAATAGTAGGCAAATTCACTTTAAAATAAAATGTCAATACTTCTGAGTGAGTAAAATGAAAATGTTATTATTTATGTAAAAGAGCAATATGATAATGTGATATACAAAAGCAATATAATGATAGTAATGTGAAAGTAATATGATAAAACAAAAGTTGAACAGTAATAGGAAATTGTCAAAGCTGATAAAAAAACCTGTCTCTAACATTCTAAATTCATACTTGTTCATCAGCAAGTTTCAATTACAATATACCTTCTTGAAATCATATGGCCAAGATCGTGTAGTCGGCCACTCTTCACAATCATAGTAGTTTATGTTTGTGTCTATGAGTTGGTGAAAGCAAGGCCTTGGTCAAGCTAATCAAATCAGAAAAGCATTGTCTTTTCATGATCCAACTAGACTTCCTGATTGAATGTTGCTGATACTAATAAAGCTATGGTGGTAACACACCACTCTAAAATAACTGCTAGGGTTCCTGTTAAAAAACTTTATAATTCTTTATATGATTTAAACTTCAACTGCAATTTCTCTAAGGTGAAAACTTGCAATTTTAAACTTCATGATAGTTTTAATAGTAACCACTCTGGAAGTATAATTCCTTAAAACTGAAACTGTACATAATGCAGTCTTGTTTTCTTCATGTTTATGCGACCTTGCCCAGTGACTGTAGTCTGAGCATAATTACTCTAATCATGCAGTTTCTGATGTGTCTTGGTTTTTCCTCTGTGTGCTATATATTTGTTCTGATGACACAAAGGGCATCGGATTTAGTTTGTGAAAGACCTCTGAGTGTTTTAAAACTTTCACATTGGTACAGTGGTTGTCATTACAAAATGGTACCTAATATATCACTCCCTCCCTATACTTCCAACAGAAAATAACTGTGTATTTGTTGGCAGATGTTGATTTCTTAATTGCTCCCAATAGCACTTCCTTCATGTATTGCAATTTTAGGGCCAAAATTTGCCCTTAGATGAACTTGTCTTTGAAAGAGTCTGCTAGTGTTAGAAGCCAACTGCGGGCTCAAAACCATCAGAGAGATGCATGTATGCCTGTATTTGGAACTCTCTTTTAATCTTGGCAGATGAAGGGCTATGCTCTGTCTTGGTATGTGTGTGCACCAGTTGCTGGTCTGGTGCATCAGCAGACAGCACCAACTAGTATGCTAAAGAAAATGAATTTACAGGCTGAATTTTGGGGAAGCTTGCTCGTAAAAAACTCCTTCGCCCTTTTTACAGCTGTAGTATTGGTTTCTGAAGTACTTCATGGAAGGACATTGGTGGAGACATTTCCAAGTAAGGTAGGTGGCTTTCTGCTGTGTCAGTGTCGTCCCTGGTTCTGGCTAGATGTGGAGGGTCACTGGATACTGCTGACTCCGTGGAAATGTGTCACCCCTCTCATTCAAGCCAGGGTGCCCTCAGCTTTTGTTCTCCCAGGGAAGTAGCTTCTCAGGCCACTTGTCTGCCTTCCCAGAAGGCAGGCAGCCTAGCACTGGAGGCATCAGCACTCAGAGAGCAGCAGCTGCAGAGAGCAGCAGCCTGTTCAGTTACAGAAGGAGAAGAAAATCAAACACCTAGAAAGTAACAGTAAAAAAAAGAAGCATTAATTTTAAGTCTCCCAGAGGGAGACCTGTCAGAATTCTCCCTTCTGGTTTACTATTTCCATAGTATGAATAAAAGCAAGCATGAAAAAAAGGGAAAAAAAAACCCTGGCAAAACTGAATTACACAGCCAGCTTCACTTATGCCTTCGCTTGTCCTCAATGAGGGTACACGCATGATGATTTGCATCAGTATATGGCACACTATACACTATTTTTACAGGATTTCTCTTTGAATCTCTTTGACTATATTCTGAGGGGCGTGGTTCTGAAGGGTGTGGATGCTTTCTAAGGGTTGGGAATCCCCCTTGGGGACGTTTTCATTTTAGTTAATCTATGAAGTGTACAAGTGTTCTGCATTAGAGTTTCTACATAGGCTTATGCGTGCACAACCATGATTACTGCATTCACTTCTCTCAATTTTTTTTTTTTCCTTTGGATTTCAGGCTCCAAAATAATTTTGCTAGTAGAATTTTGCAGATACTTCCAAGTATGAATCTTTGAGATTATTGCTCTTCCCAAAAAAGACAGTACCAGTGCCAACACAGTTCATGGATGACTGGATGTTATTAACATTGGAATTTATCTTTTTTTTTTTTTTATATGATGATACTGACAGCTCAATATTAAGAATTGAAAAATAATCTTTTTCTTTTTCTTTTTTTTTGTTTTGTTTACCTGTTTGAACTTTGACAAGATTAGTCAGTTTGATTGTTACTGGATGTATCTTTTTCTACTTAAGGATTTGTTGAAAAGAAAGGAGAATTTATTCCATGTTCCGTGTAAAGCACTGCCTGGTTATTGTCCCAGCAATTGTTATTGCAAGTTTACAGTATTCTCTGAATTCTGAAAAGCAATTACATGAAGAGAGTATTTGTGTGGCACATTATGCATTAGACAAAATCTCATTTCTTGCTTCTCTTATTTCCACCTTCAAGTACATCAGGTCTTTGATTTGAACCTGCATGCTGCAATTGCTGTTTTACATTTCTGTATGGAGGTCTCCATAATACAACAGGCTTCATTCAAACCAGGATACTAACGTGAGTTCTGTTAACTAACTGCAAACACCTCTGACAGCTCCTTGGTTTGTTGCCAACCATATTGCTGTGGGAGATTCCTTCTTACAAGTTACATTGGTGCTCTGCACTCTACCACCTGCTAGCGATGGCTCCTCGCACGCGTGGGTCCATCATCCCTTATGCCATGCTCTGGAGGTGGCAGGGCTGAGCATAATGATGTAGTGCCAACTCCTCGGTGTTTTGTTTGTTGTGATAAAACTGTTCCATAAAGCAGTGTCTTTGGTATTAAGTCTATTCAACTTAACAGCAAAGAAACAAGGCAGCTCCCTCACTAGAAACAAAATGGAGCTGAGAAACGCATATTTGGCTAAGTTACAGTGCTGCTACCAACCTTAGCACTGAATATGTTGCTTCAGGCCTCCTGTCTTCAGTTCATTAGCCAAAACTCTTCTGACACAAGAGTGGTTTTGGTATGTTTCTATCTTGCAGTGCTTGTTTCTGTCAGTTTTGATGTTGTTGCTATGTATAAAATTAAACTGAGTCTTGTTTTACAGTCCCAGTGTTGTCTGTGGAATCTGAGCAGTGCAAGAGCTCCATTAGCAATGTTATTCTTCTCTATGGTCACTGTCACACTCAATTTAGCTCCAGTTTTATTTTTTGCTATAAAACAGCATTCATGGTCACAGTAATTCTGTTACCACAATGATCTGAGAGCCAGTAAAGGACATTAATGAATTAATAAAGTACATGGCTTAGTTTACAGTCCCCAGAGGACACTTCGCCTGAGGTGGGATGACTGCAGGCTATATCGATAAGTGTCCAGCCCTGGGGTTAACCACAACTCAGTGGGCTGTCTGAGAGTGGTGTGCTTTGGTTGGGCATTTACTCACAGGCTGTCAGGGGCTGAGATTCCTGAAGCCACAGCTGGACAGAAAAGACTGTTTATTCAGAGGGTGCTGGGAAGGAATTGCAGACTGGACTTTGCTGGTAAGGAGAGCTCTATTGAGGAGCTTTAGGATAAAACAGTTTCCCAATCCCCAGTAAAATACACTTTCCAAATGTCATAAAACACATAGATTGAAAACACATGCTCATGGCCATCTGTCTGTCCCTCTAGTGATAGATGAACACTGTTCTGCATGAGAGTCCAGCATTTTGTTATGCCTCTGTGAGATTACCATCCTACTGCCGACCAAAGGGTATGCAACCTGTCCCCTTAGCTGTCTGTGGATGCCTCCTAGCTCATGGGGACTCTGTCACTTTGAATGTCCTGTTGCTTTCAGTAGAAGGGGAAGAGTGAGAATGGCTTGGCCTTTGACCAAGGATCTGGCTGAAATTAAGGATTGCTCAGAGACTGATATGGTAGAAAACTCGTTTTTATAGCTTGTCTTCACCAGGGAGAGTAAAGAGAAGTTGGTACAATGATATGACAAGAAAGTTGTGCGAAAAATGTCAGGTTATGAATGACTTCTGTGAACTGTTATTATATTGCTGGGCCTAGGAATAAGACTCACATTACTATATGGTCAGTTGGTCTTCTTATGGGATCGGCAATGACTCAGGCATAGATAAAAGACAAATGAAAACTGAAGCCCCTACTTTCCTATTTTCATATATATCTGGAATACACGTAATTTAAAAATAACTTCGAAATGATGCATTAAAGGATAGAGTGTAGTTGAAACACACAATCAAGGCCTTATTTTGCTGTTAAGCAGAAGACAAGAAATCAATTCCTGCTTCAAAACTGCAGGGCAGGCAGTCATTATAGTATATCTGCAGTCTCCTTGTTCTTACAGGCTTCTATAGGAGGGAATTGTGGGAGAATGGGTGAAAATACTCGATATGTCTTGTATGCAAAAGTAATATTTTACATGTTCATCCTCATCCTTTCTATGTTAGGCCCATGAGCTTTATAAAGGTGAGCAATAAAAATTGGAACTCTTCTATTTCACTCTACCACAATCTCCTGGCTTCCATTCCAGCATTTTGCCCTCCCTCTGAAATATTGTAAACATGAACATTTAGCAGTCACTGTCTCCAAGAATCCAATATTCTAGTCTCTTCCACAGATTTGATGATCTTAAATGTCTCTTCCAACCAAAGCGTTTCTATGATTCTATGATTTTGGATTGGAAGAACTGGGAATAAAGCCACATGTTAAGAGCCTGACACATAGGACATGATGGCAGCGTGATGGCTTATCCAGATGTAAGGAGACAGAGCTGGCAGTTGTGTATTGAACTGACAAAGAGGAGCCCTGCAGAAAGCTGGAGAGGTTGCAGTGATGACTGCAAAATCCTGAATTTGCAAATTGAGATTGCTCTAGATATTCTTCCAAGTTTTGCTTAACTCATTGATCAGTCCCTCTCTGTTCCTCAGTTTTCCACCTGTAAAGTCATCTACTCACATTTTTCTTTTGGTCTTTAGGGTCTTCAACAAGAAAAGCTACGTGGTTGTCGTTTAAGACAGGAGATATTTTAGGCAACAGCATGATACAATCTCCTCCCTTTCATTCCCCAAGCACCAACCAAAAACCCAACAACAAAATCAAACCCCAAAACGTACATTTTTCAGAATCTAGAAATCATAGAGTTAATGTTCCTGTATGTGCTAACATTGTATGCACATTGTTTGTACATATAATGTATATAAATTATAATATTGTTTTTAATCATGTAATCTTTCCTTCATGATCTTCAGCATTATTAAAAGCAATGGAAGTCAGTGTCCGAAACTGAAGTTCCATTAAGAAGCTGTATGTACCCTCATCAGTTGCAAATGTGACTGGCAAAATGAAGCACCTCCTCTTTTAGACACATAAGCACAAAGAAGCAACAAAGAAAGGGTCCAAAGGTCATCAAAGTTGGATTTCTGCAACATCTAGATGGATAGTCAGAGACATACTTCTGCAAGCTGATTCACCTCTTCCAGTTTAAACATGAACCTAAAGGTGAATTGTTTGGTAGATGTGTTTGTGCTTCAGCATTGACTACAGAAGAAACCTAATGGACTAAGTTTTAATTAGACACGTAACTTTGAGATGGCACAAGTTGTTTAACTTAAACTTTATGCTAAATGACAACGTGACCTTAGTAGAACACGAACATTCATTTTACAGAAACTATTTCATAGAGAAGGCCATTCTTCAAATCCTATACTCCCTATACCAGGAATTCTCTTTAATCTGTGGAGCTCTCAGCACCTTGTAGACATTATCTTGATGAAAGAATAATAAAAAAATAATGTTTCTTTTTCCTGTGAGTTGTTATTAGCATAGAGTAGTAATATTTCATGGCAAGTAAATTATTTCTGCTGATTAGCCAGCACAAAATCTTGACAAGAACCACTGAGAGATGCATCTTTCAGAACTTCATTCAAAACCAAGCTATAACTAAGAAGGTTTTTGTTTCTTAAAGACTTTTTTCTGGTGTTCTATAGAATATGAATAAAATTACTCAGTGGATGAATTCTTAACAGATGGTTACCATTTCAGCCTCAGATGGCAGAAAGCCCTACAACCAAGCAATTACAGAATTCTTTGATGCAGAACCAGCTGAACAGATTCTAATAATTTCTTCCAAATTGGAGACACCTGGCCTCCCAGAAAGAGCTGCAAGCTGGATGATGGAGGTGTGCAATTGAAATATATTCCTGATGTCACCAGCAAATTTTTGGTGACAAAATCATGAAGACCAGTAGGAAGCAATTTAAACAATTTAAAAATTACTTTTTTTTTTTTTTTCTACTAGTGTAGCAATGGGACATTGCAAATGGCCCAGTAAAATAATTTTAAAAATACTCTGAGGCAAGATTGTATTGTTTTGATTTTCTGTTACTGCAAATGTTTTACCTCCCTTCAAAGAATACTGTACAGGATATGGTTACTCAACAACACCAGCTTTTATTACTCACCTTTATAAAGCTCATGGGTCTAACCCGGAAAGGATCAGGAAGCACACGTAAAGTAAAATGTTACTTTGTCCTACTTATTCTATTTTCTTGGTGCAACTCCTGCCTTTGGAAGATTTAGAAATATTCTCCTAGATGCAATACATGCCTAAGAGAAGCCATTAGGCCAAACCCACTGGTATGAAACTTCTGTGGCAGCTGTCCTGAATGCAGAGGAAAGGAAAGGGGCAGCCTAAGTTATTGCTAAGATTTAGCTTCATGTGAGTTACCGTCAAATGGTTCCATTCTTTTCTCATTCATTCAGCTCTGTCTCTGCTATCATAAGGTCATGTCTACACTATGCTCAGCAACACCCTGTCACAATTTTGTCCATGGCTCTAGAACAAGTGAGCTGAAGAAGATACTTGCATGGATCTGATATGTGATACTGGTACTATGTGTGGGGCAATCACTCTGCAGGACATCTGGTAAATGACTCTGCTCTGCTGGCTAGCAGCTCTGGTCTAATGACCTAATAGTGCTTGATGAAGTTGAGAATTTATGAAGAAATTTTGTAATGCGTTGCTGGACTTTATAATCCAGGATTTCCCCTCCAATCCTGTAGTCCAATTCTCCTTAAAACTCTCTGTTTCTTGGTATAATGCATTAAATAAGGTAATTGTGCCTGTGTTTGTAGAATATCAAGTATTCCCTGGAGTTTAGGAGGATAAGAGGGAATATTAAACATTCCAAGTGAATCTGGTGAATTATTTTGTCTGCATTCATAAATTTAACTGTGACCACTGAATCTATCTTTGGTGCATTTACTAATTCTCTATGTGGTAAAGAAACCACTGTTTTATAAATAATGTACACTCCTTCAAGCCAACACTAAATAGCATTGCTGAAGACCTCATGTTTTCTAAAAAGGAAAAAAAAGACATGAATAAAATAACCTTGGTTTTCCCAGGTGACAATATTTTGAACTGTAGTGAAATGTAGAAAGGAGAAGTGCGGGGGAAGAAGTGTCATGATTTTTTGTGTGAAGGGTTATCTCTTAGTGCAAGCTGTACATTTAAATGGCTAAAGCTTGTATCCCAAGGCTTTTTCTACATATACAGACTGGCCAAGATAATGCATTTTCTAGCTTGGCTACTTTTATATGTTTAGAATCAAATTTCATTTTCATGAAAATCAAAATCAGAAAAGCTCCCTGTGTATAAGATACACAAACTCAGTACAGACATCACACATTCTTCTGGTTTTCCTTGTCTAAATTGTATTTGACTGATTTATGTTATCATATACAATAGCTTTTTACAATGTATATCTGGCAAAGTTATCCATAAAATTGAATACAATAAACATTATAATGCAATAATACAGTTTTGGTTTGAGATTTGGGAATTACTTCCATTTAAGTGGACTGCTTTTCACAATATGATCCATTGAATTGCATACTTTTCCTATTCATTGGAAAAAAACTCAGTAACACAGTAGATTTGTGCTCATTGCATTGTAACTTAATTTGATATTTTTGTTTCCTACAAAAATAAATCAGTATAAACAAATGTATTTGTGACTATTTTTATGCTTAGAAGAAAGCGAGGCTGGAGGGCAAGCAAGCACCTCATTTCATTCTAGTGTCTTGTAGGATACTTTCATATAACAGGCAAAACGCATAAGAATATTTAAGCACAGTTACAGTGGTCTATTTTCAGATCCTTTTTCACCTTCACTGTAAACAGATGAACAAAACTTCGGGAAAACTGACAGGAGAAACCGTTTGTTTCTAGTTCTCCACTATCTTTAACACTCTTCCTCAGCGTTTGTTACCATTGTTTAGTGCTTTTCTTTTACTCCAGCAATTTCTGTAATGTAAGTTAGAGTGTTTTGTTTCTGTTCCCAGGACTGGACATTTTAAGACTGCTGGATGTCAAGACCCAGATGATGCCAGGCGTTCTGGGATGTGATTAAGTGCCATGATGCTGCAAAAGCAGAGTTAAAGGTGAGTCCCTGCACTTCCTGATGCAGAAGATAGATAGTGCTGTTGAAAGAAAAGCATTTGGAAATGCCCATTAAGAGAGAAAGGATTATGAAGCGATTGGTGATTTGTTCTGTGAAGGAGCTGCAGTTAATGGTGCATATAAGTGGAAAGAATGTGCAGCCTTTAGCTTTGCGCTTGAAGCATGGCTTCACTCAAAAAAATGAGTGAAGGAGGAATGGGTTGAAAAAGAAACTTCCTTGTGCCTTTGCATCACCTCAGATTGGTAAAGATGATTGCCAAGTGGTATTTCTAGGCAGGTGCTAGGCATGGAGGGGGAGGAGGAAGACTTATGCCTTAATTAGGAAATACAGTTGCAGTTGTGTAGTGAAAGGCAGTCGCTATGAAAATAAGAGCAGCTACTGCTTGTGAAGTCTGACAATGTTACGGTTTCAAATTAGAGCAAAGAGATAGTAAAAACTATATCAATTTAAGATAGTTGAATTTTTTTATTATGGTACTGTGTAACAGAAACTAACTGGTAAATATAATGAATTCTGATTTCTTTTGAAAGAACTACACTAATTACTAAAGGACCTCTGTTAGATCATGTTATAATGTGGAAAAATCAATGTTACGTTTAATTCTAGGACAGCATTTATATAAGATCAGAGTATGAGCTATTAGTCTGCATGATTATTGCCTTGTTTAATTTCACCCATCTATTATCATATTGATTCCTATTCTCCATCAGTGATGTCATCATTATCACTACACTTTATACACCACTAAAACAATTTGACATGGTTTCGTGCCATGTAATTTTTGAAATTTGACTGAAGTGACTCAGTTAGTAGATCGTTACCCAGGACTCTCTTGAAGACAGGGACTTTATACCTTCCACCCCTTCACATTTTGAGCACGGCATTTTAGTTGAGGTGTAGAGACAGTCTTTTTCCAGATTCTGAACAGCTGTGTTGAGAGCGGTGTGTGGTTGTCATGGAAAGATGGCTGTATGATTCCAGGAGTTCATCCATATTACACAACTCACTAGGCTGGGACCTTGGTAATGATCATTAGTACCAGTATAGTGGGATACAGTCTTCAACTGTGCTTGATACAAGTGAAATTAAAACTGTGGTAACTGGTGTTCTCTAGGAACTTAGCAGGGAGTGATTGTTCATCTGTACAGTAAGCATAAAATGAAACACTACTGGTCCTTCAATGTGTTTTGGTTTTTATTGTGCTATTTTTATCATTATAGTTGTGATGGTTCACAAATTCTTTTCTCGGTCTCTATTTATTTTCTACTTCTCATCGTGAAATTGCTGCTTAAACTGTTTAGCCTTTGCTTCTTAGTCGTTTTTTCTGAGTTACGGTACTGTTTCAGTTGTTGCCATTATTTATCAATAAGGGAAGTCAATCTTCTGTGGCAGAATGGTTACATTAAAGCCTCTTACAAGATCATACAGCTGCTCATCCTGACTACAAGAATCACTGATTATAGCCTGAGGTGAAGATCAAGTCCCATCTTACTTTTAGGTGCCCTTTATTCTTTTGGGTGTTAGCATTTATACGTGTGGTTAGGATACGTGGTTAAGAAATACTTTCCTAGCATGTGGTTTTGGTTCCCTTTGTTTTCACTGTTCTTTGTTGGAACTGGTCCTCTTATTCCATTATTTGTCTTGATTCCTAGTTGCTGAGTGCTGCTCAATCTCTCTGCTGTCATCGTGTCTTTGCTTAGAGTCAAAGAAAAGAGAAGTTGATGTGCTAAGACCAGAGAGCCCATTTACTCCACTTACAGCAACTCCATCTCCTTTACTAGGGCCAGAACCAGATGTCTCAGAAGAAATTTCAGAACAGAGAAAACATCACTCAATCAGTGCTTTAGTCATTCAAAAATTTTCCTCCAGCCTCCAATTTTTTGTGGCTCAAGAACTTCTCGAACTTGCAGCTGTGTGTCTGAGTATAATCAGCGAAAGAAGAGGGAAAATACATTATTAATTTTTGCCTAGTAACATTACAATAAAACTGCATTGCCAAAGTGAAATGTATGCATTTCACACATGCTCTTAACAAGGGCTTAAGTAGATGAATCTAGCCATAGAAATAAAGGTGGTGGCAGGCTACTGTTATGTGCCCTGATCTTCTGCTGTAAATAACTGACATGATAGCACAGGCAGCAGAAGAGAAGATATTTAACTTTGATAACCTGCTAGCACCTTTTCTGAAGCTGCCTTTTTTGATTTGATGTGACTGTGAGCTGTGATGGCTGAGGAGGGGGCAGACTGAGTTTTCAGGCACATCTGCTCCATGATGTTTTTCAGCACAGGATCAATTAAGAGAGCTGAGTGTGATGATGGCTTAATGCGGCTGCCTAATTCAAGGAAGCTGTAACTTCCAAAGTAGGAGGCTGAGGCTCAAAAGCGCTCTTGATGTGATCTCATGCATCCAACTTAAGCTAAACTGGATGAAAGAACAAACATCTGGATTCTCACTCCTATGATCTTAGGCCTCTTGGAGACCTCTAGTCACCTTATGAAATTTTCAGCAGCCCAAACAGTGGTGATAAACTTCAGTAAAAACATATCTGTTACTTATTGGCATTTGAAACAGTTAGGGAGCATTATTTGGCAGTAAATCTACTGTGTTTGAACAGTAAACATGTTTTAGTAAATAACACATGCTTGTAAAACATCTGTGTACTACACAAATTTAAAGGCTAAAGGAGTTGTTAAAAATAGGCATGACCTTAATAAAACCTATTTTATGTCCAAATCCCTAATTAAACTGCTGTAGCCAATTTAGCATAACTTCAAACTCTTCCTGCCATGCCTTCTTTTACAACTGTATCACATTCCACCATAAAAGGAAAATCTCTGTTGATAGTGTTTGATATTCTTTAGCCTGCTGGAGCCAAGCATAACTAAATCATATTTTCATTATATTTCACATTCTGCTTACTAATATTTGTACTATGTGGCTAAGTTTCACTAGAAAAACAGTCAGTGTACCCAGCAACAGAAGTAGAATGGAAAGGAGAGTAAATTAAAAAGCTTGTTTCAATAGTGTAATTTATATAGACTAAAACAATGTAAATCTTAGACTGCCATGCTATTCCTGGTTTCTCAGAAGAGAACCTACGGGTGTCCACTGCAGCAAAAAATGATAATATTTGTATAGGTTTCTTCAACTCTGGCCTTAGCTATAAATGTTTCAAGAAATTTTCATTTTAAATAGATTTATAGCTTTCATGTCTTGTTTCCATGACCTTCCCAATTTGGTCACACTTTTGTCTCCTCTGTATATAAATGCCTTGGATCATTTGCTTATTTTAATCTGCGTGGAACAATTTTATCTCAGCCTATTCAGACAGACCTGAATTATTTAAGAAAAGTGATCTATAAGTTCCATGAGGAACCAACAGGGAGGGACCAGGTGATATGAAAATCTGCCTACTTCTGTTACCAGGTGGTACCTTGAAACTCCAATATTGTTTAGGCGTCTATTTCTTGGAGTTTTTAAAGAAAGGTGATAATATTTAGGCTGCTAATGTAGGCATTTCAGTTGGACAGGCTAAATATAAGACATGGTTGGCAGTTATTCAGATGGGATTATGACCTGGACAAGCATTTGTTGAGACAGGCAAAAGTTACTTTGGTTCTTGTTCTGATGCTGTCACTGATTTGCTGTCTTGCTCTGAAAAGCTCATGCCGTCTCTGTATTGGTTCCTTTTCTATTTTCTGTCTGTCAGGGTTGGGACTGTCACATTCTAGCAGATGGTGAGGTACCTCACATAACTGTGTCCCAGTCCCCATACAGCATCAGCACTGTTCCTGCAGTACCATATGTAAACTTCTGCGGAATTCTCAAAGTTAAAGTTCAGGGATCCAAAAGTATTAAAAAATGTTTGTCAAGTCAGTTACTCTGAACTAATGTTTTCTTGGGAATTTTCAAGAGATATTTTTTATATTAGAGCAGAGTATCCAGTTATCATGACACCCACAAACAGGCAATCGTTTAGAAAAATAATCCTTTCTTCTTAAAGAATCATGGAATGGTTTAGGTTGGAAGACACCTTAAAGATCATCCAGTTCCAACCCCCTGCCTTGGGCAGGGACACCTCCCACTAGACCAGGTTGCTCAAGCACCATCCAGCCTGGCCTTGAGCACTTTCAGGAATGGGGCAGAGTCCTCGACAGAAGGCTCTCTGAGGCTTGGTCTCTGAATCAATAAAGACATACAGTGCTAAATTCTGGGCATGGGATAATTCATCATACTAAGCAAGTTATATTGCTTACAGACTTGCATCGGTAAACATTTTAGGAAAAGACTGTACCTCAGATGGAAAACAACTGTGACATTCTGATATCAAACCTGATGGTTCAAATGTCAATTGAAGTAAAAATACACATCCCCAATCCTTTGTCAAGAAGATCCTGCTGTTCCAAGCGTCATAGTGAATGGGTGACAAATGTACAGAAGATAGGAAAGATTGTGAGATTTTCCTGGGTTTAATGGCATTTTCAGACAACCCTACCAAAAAAAAAAAAAAAATCTGCTGTAAAAATGAGTTCCAAATCAAGCACAACTTCAAAGTTGCATGAAGTTACAGAGTGTGTATGTCAGTAGATTTAAGGACAGCCCAACACGCTTTATGCTTGAACTGGAAAAATCCAATATGCCTTACTTATTTTTCTATCACATTGCTTCTATAAACCAGATTGCTTCTATCACATTGCTTCTATAGACCAGATTAAAAAATTATCTTTAACCTTTCATTTACAACTATACAAGGAAAAAAATAGATATTATAGAGCATTATGACATTCATAAAATAATAAAACGAATTTTCAAAGGACACACTCTCTTTAGTAATAGTTCCCTGTAAAATGTAATTATTTGTTTACCAATATGCCATATTTAGTATTACCATAATTCATTACCTGTTGAAGGTTAGAATAACATATAAAAAACTTATACTAGCTAGCATAACTGATTAGATGCCTACATGGTCTACTGTCTAAAGTGATGACATTATTTTTTCATTTATACTTATTTCATGTTCTAAAAAAACAAGAATCATAACCTGTTTTGGCAACCACAGTTCACTAGAAGAGAACAAGAAAAGATAAGTAAAATAGATCCACTATCTCAAGGAGATGTGGCAAAAGTTTATTTTATGGCATTTCATAGTGAAACATAGCATGTGTGTGGCTTTTATGCATGTTTGGAAGAGATCATGATCTGGGTTAGTAAGTACCACAGCAGGTGTACCTGTGATACGGCCACTAATGTGCACATTGCCTTTGGGGCAGACCATTTTACATTGTAAAGAAATGTTTGAGTAAGTGTTTGAATGCTGTTCCTTAGCATGTATTTATTATTATTACAAATACTAATATTCCACCTCTTATTCATGTAATTTATGGGTTTTCTTTGTAGTGCTTATTGGAAGAACTGGATTCTTACAGGATAGAATGGAAAATATAAAAATATCAAAACTAAAAGGGTTAAAGAATTTATCCAGTGCTCTGTTGACAGCTATGACTCTAAGTATTTACCTCCAGTTACACTGCTTATAAAATGAAGCATTGTTCTTCTCACATCCCTGAGGTTTTCAAGTTATTGTCATATACTGCAAAGCTGTAGAAATAAAACCTTTCCCAGCTCTTTCCCTTTCAAATGAATTTGAGAATATACTCAAATCTATTGAGTTTATTCATTTATTATTCATGTATTTATTCATTTAAATTTCATTTAAATATTATTTATTATTCATTTATTGTTCATTTATTAAAAACATTTATTCTTCTCCCTGTGTGGATTTTTTTTTAAAAAAATATTTCCATGTTCTTGGATTAAGATTTTTTTTTTATTGTATAAGTAGACAGTTACACATATCATTAAGCTTAGACTCTGAAAGCTTGTACCTGCAGTAGAAACATTCTATTGCATTGGTTTTGGTTTTGGGCATCTGTTGCTGTTGTTGAATCACTGCTACACATACTTGGAGTTTCTGACAGATAACCCTGATTGTAAGGTACCAACACTGCACCAGCAACATGTTGTCTGTATGGCCAGACTTCACATGAGCAACAACAATGAAAACAATTTTTTCATATATTTAAAGTTGAGCTGGATCAGGGACCTAATGTAACCACCAATCGTATTTCAAAAAATATTGCTGAGCTTTGTCTCTTCTATTAGAAACGCTTCCGAGATGGAGATCTGGCTAGTGTTTTGGACTGTTACATAAAAAAGGCTTTATTTTTGTTAGCTATTGAATGACTTTGTCAAGGGATTAAGCTGAGATTTGGCTCCCTTATTTTTGTCCATGTAAACAAGTTAATGTAGCTTCATATTGTGTTCTTGTTTTTTTGGTTTTTTTTTTTTGTATGCTGGGTATCTTACAAGAAAAATAGAGTGGCAAGACAAAATGTTGATGAAGTGTTCTTTATATTAAACAGTGAAGCAAATTTCTGTTCATGTGTATGTGCATTTATGATTTAATAGCAGTGAATTTTCAGCCCTAAGGAGAAAGAAAAATCCCTTTGCCATGTGTTACAATATGACAATAGTCCTGGAAATTTCCAAAGCATTGGACCAGCTATGCTTTATTTCTCTGTTAGAGATACCGCCTCAAAGACAAAACAACAATCATAGTCTGTGTACATCACCTTTTCTCCCTGCTTGCAATGTAAACACCAGTCTGGACTTAATTGATAGTTGATTTTGTTGTTGAGACACAATCTCTCTGGTTTTCCTCCAGAAGACCAGAATACTACAAGCGGCTGCTGACAGGATTTCACCATATCTTCTCAGTGTCAGTGCTGCACAGCCCCAGCTCCACCCTGAAATATGATCTGGGACTTGTCTGAATTTAATTGATCATATTTACATTTACACATGTACATGAATTGACTAACATACATAGGATATTGCTCCCTATGTGGACAAATAGCTTTGTCTCTCAAGTATAGCTTTCCTTTAGAAAAGTAATTTTTAAAATATTTTTTTCATGTAAAGGATTTTTCACGCTCATATCCAGATGAGTATAATTGAAAAATAAAACCCAACAATGACGGTGTAACTTTTAATAAGCTTACGAGAAGAGAAAGAGGAATGAAAACTAATGTTTTGTTAAGTTTGAAAAATTAGATGCATATGTGTAAGGAGATTCTAAAAGTTGAATATCAAATCTTGTTTTTGCAATTGAGGCATTTTAATTAACAGATACATTTGATTGTGTTTTAAGTTATGTGAACATGGTTTTATTTTTCTTAGTTATATTACTACTGTTACTAATTTGGGCAAAGGCTGAACCTGTGATGCACTATACAGCAGTGAAGGCACGGTACTCTGCCAAGAAGAGCCTTTCTTAATTAAAAGATGCTTATATCAGTTTTCTGAAACTCTGACAAAACAATGAGAAGGTTACAAAAATGGCACTTTTAAAGAAAACTATGAGCTGAAAAAGATGAAAATAATATAGAAACATCTCTTCAAGACAAATATTGCAACTACTGAGTTGTTGACCCTTGAGCAATATTAGGTTCAATAATAAATAGAACTATTTAATGTGTTAGGTACCTGACCTTATTGAAATCAATAGAAAGAATTTCAGAGAGTTTTGAGAGCTTTGGGTATGATCCAAAAAGTAAACTGGTACTCCTGGGGGACAATTTTTGCATTCCTCTTTTGGATTGTCATTTACACTGCTGTTGAAAATGTCATTTACCTTAGTATTAATGTAAAGAACTAGTAGGGATCGTTTAGCAACCAGCAATTATATTTCATTCTAACAATTATTACAGAAATACTGTGCTTTTCATAAGACTAGGTGTTTCTTCCCTATAGATATTTAATAACATCTAATCTTGAAACACGTAGTAGATTAAATGGCTTTTGACAAATACATCTAGGAAGCAACTGTAGCTGTTTCTCTAGAGGTATTTGCCTTTAAAATTACTTTTTAATTATTTGTTGTTTTAGGCTTAAAGTCTACAAATAGAATAGAATATAATCTGAGCTTCTGGTCTTTCATCTGTACTGATGGGGTTCATACTGAAGACTGTTTTATTACTGATCTTGTAGTCTTGTTTAGTGAAGATTGTTATCAACTGTAATTTTACACTTGGGTCAGTAAGGGAAGAGCTTCGCTGACTGAAGGTCTCAGATTTGTTTTCTTCAAACCAAGAATGTCTTTGAAAACATTTTTATGTTACCATAATGCCTATGCTAAATCACCAGCTTGTGGTTTTAAAGCTGACAAGTTGGGACTTTGAAGCTATCACAAAACTGTTTTCTACATTACCCTCTTACTCATAATGGTCCTGAGTGCTGGTGTCTGTACAGGCGCAGTCAAGCTTTCCGTGCTGATGAAAATGGCATTACTCCCTGAAAACTGAGGTACTACCCTACTCCCCTTCCCTGGCATTAAGACCATGCACTCCAGACTGAGTGCTTTCCAGCAGGTACAAACCTCTAGTAGACCATAAGCAGGTGATGCAAATCAGAACAGGAATCTTTCTGCTCCTCACTCAACCAGATCAGTAATCAGGGGAACTAATAGTTACTGTTGGGTCTTGATTTCTTTGTTCCCTCTCTGCTTGTTTCCAGCTGCATGGAAGAAAGGAATCATGCTTCTTTCACCCTGTGAGATGTACTTGGGTGACCCAGTGGGAAGGATTTAAGGCATGTCTTCAGAAGGTCTAGGTCCCAATCAGCACAGGAACTTGTTCTGGAAGGCATCCAGAAAAACTGGGTAAGTGGGATGTTGGTGTCCCTATTTCTTCCCTGTTATACCAGAAAATATTCAATAACTTTAGTTTCAGACATGCACTGTAAAGTATGAGGGATTTATTTTCATAGCCATAACTGAGTATACCTTTTCTTCCTCAAACACTCCCCCTCTAGGACATCAAGGTTGGCAATCTTGCCTTGTGGCTGACACTGTGGCAACTGTTAGACATAAAACCTGGCTACCAAACCCAGCTCCTTAACATCAGCATTGGTTTTATGTTTTGGTAAGATTTGAAGACAGATGTTACATAAATAAATCCTTTATTTTCTGAACTAGTTAGTATTCCAAGGAGTCATTTGGAACAGAAATGTATAAATGATTATTGTTTCCTTAGAAAACAACAAATTAGAGCTGCGTTTTAAGGTAACTTACAATCAAGTCTAGCAAGTAATACATATCTATAGCTTAAATTGTGTGCTGTATTTAATGAGTCTGTTTCATGCATTACAAAACCAAAATCATTGCAGAATATTAATTCTTTAACTTTCTTGTTTTCTTTTCCAGTTTAGTTTTTTTAATGATAAGGCGTAGCTTTTGATGCTTAAATGAAATGTTTGCATATACAGCTTGTGTTTTGCATGTCTTGGAACACAGCTGTGAATATTGAAATGATTACTGAAATGTCTTGAAAACCCAATTTGTTTTTTTAAAAATATAATTTAGTGCACAAAGGCTAAAAAGCCATATGCATTCAGATTTTTGTTATTTATAATATATGAAATAAAAAAAAATAAGAACACATATTTGGTTTTAATTATAAAAGAAAAGATTTTTAAAAAGTCTAAAATGTCTAAATCAATTTAAAGTGCGATTGACAGATCTGCATAGCTCTGCAAATATCTGCACACTCAAGAGCCAGTCTTCTTTCTAGTTAATAGCTAAAACTTATCAGCAGAAACACTAAAAATGTCACTGGTGGTTTATCAGGTTATCCTGAATTTTATCCTCCCTGCTATCTGTATATTTATCAGTATACCTGAGCATGTGTGTCACACAGTGTGGATGGCTAAATAAGATTGATATTCAGATGTGTTATTACCTGAATTTATGTTTTGATGTTTCTTTTGTTGTTCAAATATATTGAATACCAGAAAAAATGTTACAGACAAATGAGTGAGAGAATTGAAAACAGATGCACCTCTGCAACTCCTTAATCAATAGACATAAGGATAACCTTGAAAGAAAAACTTGACTGAAATCAGTCTCAGCTGGTGGATAAAAAAAAATGAGGCTTTCAGGAAGCCGGGGAAATATTTAACATGGAGGACAGTCCTAAAAATGATTTTAAAATGAAGTGCATGAAGTGCTATTCTGAGTGGGGAAATTCTTTTTACTGGTCGGTGCAGTACTGATGTCAGTCATGAGACTGATGGTGCAACTGCTCTCCCTATGATTAACCAGCACGGAACATGCACTTGACACATCCGAGATTTGTATCTGCTCTGGGGAGGATGGGGGTAACGTGAGCCTTATGTTCTCACTCTGACTGTGGCTGGCTATTGGCAAGCACAGATCCTTACACGACATGCTCCAATACTATTAATCTGATTCATCTGTGTTTGCCTTTCATATACACTCAGACGCATCCTGAGGAAGAAGGACATGTTTTTTAAAAAAGCAGAATATGCTAGCCTGAGGGATGATCTGTTTTGATAGCAGTCCCTCTATTTGCCATACCAAAGAGGAAAATGATTTACTGTATCAGGCCAAAAATACTTTGCATATCCAGCCTTTCCCAGTAAAATATTATGTTTAATGCTCTCACTACTTTTGAAGGCATGGTCAATAAAGCTGCTGCTTGACAGGTTCTTGACTCTTAAAGATGTTTTTCTTTGGCCAGGATCTGCAAAATAAGATAATAAATGTGTTAACAATAGAGTCCTGATGTATAATTCTTGAAATAAATGTAAATATTTCTAATGGTTTGAAATTAATCAATCAACACTAATTTTTAATAGTGATTTAGGCATTTAGACACCAAACTCCGTTGGTTTCTCATTGAAATGTAGGTATAAGAATCAGCGTCTTCTGGTTCCTAAGTCACTCAATTCCTGCCGGGCATAGAGCAGTCCAGAATCTGAGGATACCTGAAGGAGAGGATTCCGAATGGATGGGGCGAGGGAACTGAAGAGGTCCCTAAGGAAACGATCTTCAAAACAGTTAGGTGGAAAGTTATTAGGGCAGTCAGGGGGACAGATGCTGCCTTGTGCTGTGACCATGAAAAATCATGAGCGTATCCTGTTTTCCAGTTGCATGGTTTAATCATCAGATTACAGGCTGTTCTTGATTAGGATGCTGTCAGTCTTACCTCACAGAGTTGTTCTAGTTGGTGTAATTAACTAAATGTTTACCGGGCCAGAGATACCGTCATTGACCTGTGACTCTTCTCTGAAATGCAGAGTTCCTGAGTAAATTTAGAATTCCCTGTCACAGGGCCTGATCCTTTACAGATATTCTTAATTGTGGTGTCTTATAAGTAACTGAACATTCCTGTTTAACTCAGCAAGTAAAGTTAAACAAGTGTGTCAACTTCTGTATGGCTGGAGCCTGAAAGAATGAGAACAAAATTAGTTGAAATAGATGCTTCTCTCTTGTTACGAACCTCAGAGTTCACAATCTAGCCAGAACTAGTTAACTAAGTTTTTTTTGAGCTTCCTTGGAAATGTTACAGAGGTCTGCTTAGCAAAATTCAGTGTAATACAATAGGATGTTTCTACTCTAGGTTCAGGTTCTTGATCTCTAAGCAAGTTGACTATGTGCCCGACCATCTCCTTATGTAATAACAAAATTTACATCCAAAAAGTCCCATATCCCCTTCTTTGCCTCCAGACATTGGTGAGATCTGAGCCAAATTTTGCTCATAAGCAGGGTCCTGATTTGGCAGTGTGATCCCTTGGTCCCAGTGGCAGCATGGCCTGTCCCTAGCAGTGTCACCCAGCTCCCAGTCAGTGGATGGGCTATGACTGTGCAGTTGCTGGACAGCACTGTTTCCTTTCTTGTAAATTGAGATCAGTCAGACATAATAACCAGGCAGGCTACTTATCATAAATTGGAAATATTATTGAATTAAATTTTGCCTTTTGAAAAAAAATTAAAATTCAAAAAAATCTTAAAACCCCCACTCTAGTTACTTTGCTCTTTGCTTCATTCAGACATACCAAATAAAATTGAGTTGCCTTACCTTTCCTAAACAGGATGCTCAGCTTTAAAACCTACATTTTCCTAGCAAAAGTTCCAAGAGTATGGGTTGGGGCTGCTTAGCTTTCCCCATCACTGTCAGCTCCTGGTCTCTGCCAGAGGTAGAGCTGATCCTGCAGGAGATGCACTTTGCTCTTTTACAGATATGCGTTTCCTCCATCCAGATCTTCTCCCTCTGACCACAGGTCATCTGGTATGAGGAAGTTATAGAAAACATTCATTTACTGGATAAATGATGCTAAAAAGGACTTTAACACTGAATTTATAGAGATAAAATTCATTAGAATGTCAGAATTAGTTATTAATTTCACCCAGACAATAAAAAAATCCAGTGTACAAGGACTCAATCTAACAGTCAAGCCAAGATCTTGTAACAGGTTAAGAATATCATTGAAGACATCACCATTGATTTATCATTCAGGACTACTGATTAATTATTTTATATTTATTTCACTGCAGGAATAGAATTCATGACAGATGTGTAGAAGTGAAGGAGAGGTAGACTGTACAGTGTCAGCAGTGAGAATACACAGTGCCACCATGAAAGCATCCATTGCCCAAAGGGTCGTAGAAGTTGTGACTATATCAAAACCTGCTTATCAGTAAGTACACTGAGTTCTCTAAATTATTTGGCAACACTGCTACAAAAATAGGTTTCCCACGACCAAAGGTTGTAGATTTTGATTCATTCTAAGGAATGAGTACTTATTCCAGTGGCAAATTGAATGACTCTGTGCCTCAACAAAATTAATTATACAATATATTCTCTGCTCCTTGACTTCTCATAGAGCAGCTGACGCTGTCTTTCAGCTAGTCTGCATCTTTTTTCCCCACTGTTTACTCCTATTGGCAGAATAACAATAAAACCAAAATCAGTGCTGAAGCAGTCCAAGAACTAAAGCCATGGGATCTTAGCTCAGCCTAGAGCATGGGAGACGAAGTATTGCCTGAGGCCAGCATCCTGGTGGGTGACAGGATATGGCTGTGGCATGAAAAGCAGATAATGAACTCATTGGACTGCATCATAATTTACTTTGTCCTTTCACCAGGAACGCTGCCAGTCACATCAGAGCACAGTGTATGCTGCGTGCATCGAAGGAGATTTGTTCAGCTTCCCGTTCCAGAAATTATGGCCCACCTAAAGCAATCATGATTTATTTGTCTTCCCAGCCCCTTCTACTGATTTAGCTTTAGTACAAGGTCCAGAGCCCGTTTCTGTTTTACTGCCTTGATCTGATGCAGTTCTAGATAACCCTGCTGACTGTATCCCAGCTCCTGTTAAGCTTCATTCTTTGTGTTTGAAGAGCTGCTGCCAGGATGCCCGTACCAAGACCAGAGCCAAGAAGCCCCTCACTGCACTGTCCCTAGAGAGCTGGTTGCCATTTCATGCCTCTGATTCCCCATCCCTTTCCTTGCAGAAGATTTCCAAGCTGCGTGAAGCAACACACCAGGGAATAAATTTCCTCATCAGATGCTGGAATTATAGACAGGAGAAAATGCAGTTTTCCCTGTCTCCAGCACAGACAGAATGAGATGATCCATGCAGTGCACCACCCATGTGTTTAGAAAGACAGCAGAATGATCAGCATGTTATTCCTGTGAAAAGTGGAAAGACTGTGGGAGAAAATATTAAGGAATCAATTTTGTTTCCTTAGCAATTTGTTAGTCTTCAGGATATTAACAGCAATATACCAATTTATTTGCTTGAGTTAACTCTGATCTCAATCACTTGATGATTGAGTGATCTCAGTCATGTAGTGAAACACTACATATGTAAGAATATAGTCATAGAAGACTAAAGAAAAACAAAACACAAAGATATTAAAGCTATGTGGTAAAAATGAGGTGTAGTTGTCTCAACTATGATAATCTCATCTTTGAAAATAAAGGTCACTTCTGAGATTATGTATTACTGTAGATCTTAGAAAGAAATACAACAGAAAAATCAACTTTGCTTTAGCTTTGAGACAATAATTCCACAAAACAAAGGGAATTATACACTCCATCCACTATACTCGAAATACTTTTAGCATAGTTTTTTAGCTGAAATTTTGAATAATTTCACAAAATTAGTGTTTTGTCAGAATGACTGCTATATCGTGTTTTTTTACACACAGATTATTCATCTTTAAGTGTTCATGGGCCATTTTTAAATGAAAATATATATAAGTCTTTTAAGATTAAATAGGGAATATACTGGGATCTAGATTTTTTGTCTGCACACTGGTATACCTAATATAGCACCTGCACCCATCCTGTAAGTATAAGCAAAGGCAGGTGTGGAATGTAAGTTACAAGAATTCAAATTGTATGATTGAACTGCAAATATGTGAGAATATTTCCACTTTGATCTGCAGCAACCGCGATAATGATGGATTTGTGATCCTACAAGTACATCCATTCCTTGTTTTCAAATATAACTCCCTTTGCTCAGACTCAGCTCAGCCAGCTTTAGACACTTAACTAAGGCAGCAAAGATAGGAAATAGTCACCAGCACTTAATCTATGTACCTAGAGAGATCAGTTTTCTCCACTGATTGGGTAAAAAGTCCCTATCCTATCACTCCGTGACCAGGCATGAGGGTTCTAGATGGCCAAAGGCAGTATGACCTCAATCCTGCCGTTTGCTTATTAGTTGCAGACAGTTGAAGGAAGAGGAAATATGTTTCTCTTTTCTGTGTCATCCACTGCAGCTCACGAAAGACGGGACCTGTTTCCTGTTTGCTCCTGAAGTTATCACATTGTGTCACACTAGCATTCTGACTTTCTAAGCTTTACGAGATTAACTTATTTTATGAGTACTACTTAATGTAGCAAACATGGTGAGTGTTTATCAGTGAACTGCTTTCTCAGAAGTCCTGCGTGCATGTTTCCAGGTATATTTTATCAGGATTTTTCCACTTGAGTTCAACAACAATTAAGGTCTGGCTCGATTGATCCCTTTTCCTTTGCAGAAGAAAAGGTTTTCACATTTTGCAAAGAGAAAGCAATATCCTTTGTTTACTGTAAAATGTTTTCATGTGCATGAAAGTATGTGATTTTAAATGCAATTTTTTACATTTCTTTGAAATTTTTGTCTTTTTATTGACATATGTTCCTTGAGTTTATTTCCATGTGTTTCAGCTTTGTTTTGATTATTTCTTTTTTACAGCATGCAGGGCTCTGGTGATCATATCGCCTCAGACGTATCTTTGATAAGTTTCACTAGTAGCTTCAATAAACAATTTATGACTGTGATGTTTCTATTACCATTGAAATTACTGTTGAAATTAATTTCTATGTACTTGGTAGTGTAGTCTAAGATATGTTGTGTTTTTATGGAAAACTGAAATAATAGCCTAGTCCTGAACAGTGAAATTGCAGAAGCCCAGAATGACTTAAATGAAAGGAATCCTCTCTAAGCTGTCTCCGTCAACCTACTGCTCCAAATAAGGCTCACATTGAGGTCAGACCCAACTTCAAAGTTTTGAGGAAATTTTAGCTCAGAGGCAGTCAAATTTAGGTAAAATGTGTTCCATGTCAGTTGCCTTTGGGCTTTAGACTAACAGGTAGATGAGAAGAGCAAACTGGGCCCTGGGAACTGGGTTTGAAATAGGAAGGAGATACAGTTCCTTCTGCCTTTGTATGGCTGTGCTTAGATTAAAAAGCGCTCACTGAGATAAAGCATGAATTCTCACTAGTGCAAATGGAAGCAAAATCAGCCTCTTGGTAATAGTTCTGCATGCTGGAATGTGTTATTTATTTTATATCCATCCTCTCTTCTATGAAAAAGTGGCTTGGTGACAGCCAAGAAGGCTTAGGACAGATTAGATCCAGACTTGTGACACAAAACATTTATTTTCAACTGGAGATTCAAAATGTTCTATTCAGCAGACATCAAAATAACTCAAAATGTTGTTCTATGTCTTTGATGTATGAAGCCTGAAGAAATGTGGCTGCCAACTTTATCTGATTACTGAATCTTTATGGTCTGATACATTCTAGGATGCAGAGTTCAAAATATGTTTGTATTAGAGTATATAGGTAACCTAGGAACTGTCAGACTTAAGCAGACCAGTTACCCATTATCCTCTCTCCAAGTAAGTAAAGCATTAGCTGCTTAAGAGAAAGGTTCCAGAGGTCATTGGTAGGGAAGGAGTTGCATTCTGCGTGTAACTCATCCTGCAGCTTTGCTACATATAATTCTGTAGCCGAGTCAATTAGCCAATGAAGAGTTATATTGTATATAAAAAGTTATTTTTAAATTTTTCTAAGTTCTTTACTTGCACAAATCCCTATGATAAAGATTTTTATATTTAAATTACTTATTACAGGGGAAAAATGTTTCATTTTCTCAATGTAGAAGACTTTTCCTATTCATTTTATCATATGTTTTATTTTTAGCCTTCTTAAACTAATGAGGAGCAGCTGCAGCTTGGGGATACTGAGCCTAATAGAGCACTTCAGTGACATAGATGGAACTCTTCATGAACTAAACAGTTTATTTGGTTGCTTCTTTACTTTCTTATTCAAGTCCAGTTAGTCAATATGATCAGAATAAAAGGAGAGAAGTTGGGACTTGGATTCTCAAACCAATCTCTATTTCTTCTTTCTTCCCACTATACACCCTCTGTTTCTCTTCTATACATTCTGTACTGTACTCCTCAGGGTTCAGAAGGTAAGATTTGATGTGGAAAAATGCACTACAGAGATGTCCATATCCAAAGTTAATTTGCTCTGTATTTTCATTCATTCTCTTTTCCTCATTCATTTTCTCAAAACCTTAAAATAATCTAAAATATCTTCAAAACTTATTGACATGCTCAGGGGGTCAAACTAATGTCATGGAAGTTTTTCATTACTTGAGGCATTTTTTTCCCCTTATCATACTTTTTATTACTTGTGTGTTTCCCCGTACCCAACCCCTTTGCTATCAGTCTTTACTATTTCTCCTTTTTCACCATTTTCACGTTCCTTTCTCCTCTGTTACCTGAGGTCACTTTTCTTTGGTTTTCAATGTTGTAATAAGCAACTAAATCCATGTATTTGATCTCTTTTTTTTCTTTAAAAAAATTTGATTCTGGAATGAATAAATTACAAATTGGCCTTTACTTTATATTTCTGGTTGACCGGAAAATCTCTTGCTTTTTATTAAAACCCATTGTTATGTGGAACTCCTCCTTGTCTGAGATCAATAACCTCTTTCCCCACAGCTTCTGTGCTCAGTTTTAGGAGTGAGAGCCTTGCAAAAAAAAAGTTTCATAGCTCTCCTGCACAAGAAGAGTTTTTAGGTTTCTTGGCTACATTGGGAATCTGTTTCATGACCTTTCCAGGCATCAATGTCAGACTGACAACTCTGTAGTTCCCTGGATCCTCTGGATCCTCCTTCTGGTCCTTCTTGTGGATGAACGTCCCATTTGCTAATCTCCACTCAACTGTGACCTCCCTGAATGAGGAGGAGTTTAAAAATTCTCCCCAAGCAATAGTGATAGAGCATCTTGAAGTTGAGCTAAAACTTCACAGCAATGGCAGAAGGTCCTTAACTGACTTGGGGTCCCTTGTACTTCCTCTCTCCTTCACCTAACCTCAGGGTTCTATTTCACTGCATTTGGTTTGAGAGACTTTCTAGTAAGTGTTCTCAAGAATATTTTTCTCATGGGCAAACTAGTATCTCCCTCCCCTCCAGTCTTTCTCAGGAAAAGCTGAACTGCATTGGCCCAAATCTCCTCGAAAGATAAAAGTTTGAGTCAGCTACCCTGGTGGCTCAAAATGTAAGTGACTGAAAGAAGGAGCTTA
Source organism: Calidris pugnax (assembly GCF_001431845.1). Classification (NCBI taxonomy): domain Eukaryota; kingdom Metazoa; phylum Chordata; class Aves; order Charadriiformes; family Scolopacidae; genus Calidris; species Calidris pugnax. Next base: position 13,251,409 of record NW_015094509.1, read on the forward strand.
TGATAAGAAGTCTTGGGCAAATTTAATCACTGATAAGATTGAAAATCCAGCCTAAAATGGCATATAAACTAATCTAACTTGTCTAACTCAATTGTACTTTTGATAAGATGGGTTTCATTTCCAATCTTTTCCTTTCTTTCTTTCTTTTTGGTTTTGTTTTGTTTTGGATTTTTAATAAATGACTTAAATCTAACTCGTATCTATTTAAAGAACTTCCGTATTTAAGGTATGGGAAGCTGAATCTGATTTTGGCCAAAACCTATGAACATTTTATATGTAACTTTAGTTGTTGAGCATCTGGGATTGATTACACTGAACCTGTGTTAAAAAGAATATGTTCGATAAATCCCAGCTGTTTTAATATGGCACTGCCTCCCAAACTAACTGGATCAGGATGGGAAACAAACGAAAGGTAAATGCTTTAAAATTAAAGACCTAAGTAGGCTTAAATATAGGCAACTTGAAGGTGATGGAAATGGTGGCACTGTGTCCGAATAGGTGTGGGATCTTTAAATTTTCTCCATTTGTTGCTTTTGAGGGCTGAAATCTCACACACACATTGAACTAGAGAAAGATGCTTAACCTTGTGAGTGAAGGTGGTGTTTAGATCCAGCCTCTCTTACTGGTACCTGTACTTCAGCCCTATTTCATTCTACAGGTGTACATGTTAATGGTTTTCTAGCAATCTTTAATGGAAAACTAATACACATGGTAACTCCCAGGATAAAAACAGCAAAGCAGAAGTGGTACTCACACTTGGCTGGTAATTTTTTACCAGTTTCTACGTAGCATGATAAGAGATAGAGCAGCTAATATAAAGGCACACAGTAAATTTGTTAACTTTTTCCTACAGCTGACACACGCAATCATAGTAATATCTTCGACTGTATCACTTTTCTCTTTTGGACTATTTTCTCATCCCTGGTTTTGGCTAACCCAGGCATTTCAGTGCTTCATAAAATAATCTGGCATTTAATCTTCCCTGTGCTCCTACTTCCAACCCACTTAAAGTGTGAGAGAAATGTTTATACAATAAGTTTGGTGTTACTGCAGCTTGGAGAGTTGTCCATGATTTTTGCTAGTATAGCAGACATGGTGAGGAGAAGTGGCTTTTGTTTCACTGCAGTGGCAGGTCAGCAAAAATATAATTGTTACCTTACCCAAATTGTTTTATAAGCATAAATAACCAGTACTCATGCTTTGAGGCCCATGATGAGGCCAAGCAGAATTTTAAAAAAAAAAAAAAAAAAGAGGAAAAAAAAAGTGGTGGTATAGACCAAGTGTTGCAATTTAGGCCAAATGGGAAAGGAGGCTGAGGTTGATTGAAATAAAAGAGAATTTCCCATTGCTTATGCTTAAAAAGGTAACAGTTTTAGTTGGAATGTGAAGTAGTATTTATCCTCCAGTGTGGTCTGATAAGTAGAGGTAAATCAGTTTTTTCTGTTCCTTTTCACTAGGGGTAGTGTGGCTTAAGATGCAGTGTGGAAAGCTCTCTGTCAAATTAAGCAATGTATCTTTCCTCAAAGTAACCTAATTTTGTTTGCTCCAGTCTTATGTGCAAATCACCATCTATTGTTCCAGAGCATCCTGGGCATTATCATCTTAGTTGTCCATATCACTTTTAGTTTCTTTATTTTCTTTTGCACTTGTTTGAACCATTTCTCTTAGTTTTATTTATAGCCAGAAATAATGCGTATACTGTTCTCTAAACGTGTGCATGTGTGCACACATTTGCTACCCCACAGAGCCACACTGAAGAGAAATTTTTAACATCACGAGTCAGTTTCACTGGAAAAGTACGTGCTGCATTATGGAGAAATAAAGTGTTTCATTTTCTTGGTTGGGAATATACTGAAAGCCTGTACCTACGCAAATAAAAGCAAGTGCCTTTTCAGAACACAGTATTTTATTCTGAGACAAAGTGATTAATTTTGGAATTTATGATTTAAAAAATATTAATTACGTTTAAGATATCTAAAGTATTCAGTTGTATTTTTTCCACCCAAAATACAGAAGTATATGTAGTCAAGACAACTATTGAGGTAAATGTTATTTAATGATAGATAAAATGATTAAATCATTAAATGATTTAAATTGGATTAAAAATCACTAAAAGGAAAAATTTAAAACTACATTAAAGACTTGATAAACATTCCAAGAAATTTAAAACTAATAAGTTAAAAGCACATAAATCAATAGTGACAACACAAATACAACATGAAGACAGACTTCTTGTAATATAATATTACAAATACTTCTACTTTAGAAGAAACATTAATGTTTTAACCGGAGTTGATAAAAAAGAAATAAGTCATAGATAAAGCTCTTACTTTGAGCTACTCTTACCCTTTTATTTTTAGGTGTCCTGCAATAGTGAATGTTATTTTACCTTTTAGCATGGGATGTCCCAGGTGCAATAAAGTACAGTCTAGGAAGTTCTTTCTTAGAAAAAGCCATGTTTCTTAGAAAAGGTCATTTGGACTTTTATGAACATGGCCTTAGTGTATCAGACAAAAGCTTCCTCTAGCCCAAGATTCTGTCTCTGACACTGCCAGTAGCAGATGTTTCAGGAAAAGGAATAAAAATTGAGTGAGAATAAAGTGATAGTCCCAATGGCATATCTCCCAGCTGCTGGCAATCTGTGATTTAGGGAAATTCTGAGCCAGAGGTTGCAACCTTTCATCCACATTTAACAACATCCCATGAACTTCCTCATGATTTTATCTAATAGCTTTTTGAACCATTTCTGCTTTTGGCGTCCTGTACACCTCATGGCAAGGAGCTCCATAGATGAAGTAGATAGATGTGAACAACTGTGTCTGCTGTTTGTTCTTAAACTTGACTCCTGGTTACACTTCTTCTTTATTCTCCTAATATGAGGCCTAGTAAGTATTCGTGACCTCCTTGTTATTTGTGATTTTATGTTATGTCTAGTCATAGATCTTCTCAGTTGTCTTTTTTGCTGAGTTTTGGAGGTTTTGACTAAACTCTGCTTCCAAAAAGGCTATTCTAGATCTCTGTCTCTTAAAAATGGGCTAATCTCGCTTGGCTTTCAGAACTGACCTGAATTGTCTAAGTTAGGATCTTGATCACTTACCATTCCTGAAGAAAACCTCCATACAATGATTAAAGTTAGATGAGATTGAACCAGGTCTCAAGATTCATTTTAAACTGTACAGAAAGATCAACTATTGTACTTCCACAGCTACTGAAAAAGTTGTAGTATAGTGTACAGGACACAAACATTGTCTTTTCTTTGATATTCAGGAATAAAAATGCTGTATAATTTGTTATTTTGAGGTAAATAAAATTGGGCATTTTGGGCATGTGACCCTTTATCCTGTTGTACTTTATTCATGGAAAAAAGGACTTCCAATTTATTTTGACTAATGAGTTTGTTCTGACTACGTGAGATCAGTCCCCAAAGAAAGTGCACTCTAGATGTAGATATTCTTTATGAATGTTTTTAATTTTGTTGACTCAGATAACTGGGTGACACTTTATTGAAATCAGTGGAGCAATTCTGATTTACAGCAGCAACAAATCTAGCTGGCTTTTACTTTTTCTGTTTATGTAGCTATTACAATGTGATAGTGAAGTGTCCAGCTGGTCATGAACTTTTAGCATTCCAATATTCTCTGCTAGTTCAGATATTGGAAAAGATGTCTGTTTTACCAGACTGTTGCAGATCTAGCACATTTAAGAAGTGCTAAGAGACTGAGGTACAAACACAAGTGTACTAAGTCAGCAGCAAATACATGGGCTATTTCAAGTGTTCTTTGAGCCACCTCAGAAAAAACTCCAGGCTTCCTATATGGTCAACAGAAAATGATAGGCTTCCTGGGCAGGCGAGTTAGAGCACAGAAACGAGGAGTTACATTATTGTCAAGGTAGCTTAGATACTCAGATGAGTAACTAGAGTTAGAAGATATAAATATTTCCCCAGTAGATTTAAATATTTATGCCAAATCTTTTAATCAGTTTGAATCTGAAGGGTTAGAATTATTGGTATGAATAAAAAATTATCTTCTGCTAGCAGTACTAGCAGCATATGTTATCTCCAGAAGAGAAAGGCAATTAACCACTTGGTTTTCGTGACACGGGGAAACAAAATCTGAAGCACAGTGCAAAAATCAGTAGTGCTGATGAAAACTTGTTGTTGCAAAAATCCCAAGAGTTTGTCATTGGCTAGTAAAGATAGTCTGTTGTAATACCTGGAAAAGTAGGTAATTCTAGAGTAATTGATCTAAGTGAAAATAACTTTGTATGCAGTATTCAGTTGCATACTGAACAGAATGTCTGTTTAGATACAGAAAAATGGCACCATATGCACTATTCATTTGCAAAATGAATGTCACAATTGAACGGCAGCCATATGGATGGAATATATTCAAATAATTACGATGAGGAAGTCCTGAGATCTGTCATCATTTATAAAAAAGTAACAAAAATGCAAAAGCAAGTGCAATATTTGGGAGTGAGGAGTTAAAGTAACAGGGATAATATATAACAATTCTTTTTAAAAAGTTGTTATTTTTTGTCTTTAGAATGAAAAAATCAGAAGCAGGAGTGTATTAGAGTAGATTTGTGCAGAAACAAATATTCAAGTGTCATGGGCTAATCTGGACCCTAACATGAAGATATGGAGCATGAATCAGAGGCTTTTGCCAGGAGAGCACAGCTGCAGGGCTGTGCTCCACAGTGCACGGGCCCTTACAGGCATTGGGTTAAATCTGATAGAGATATAAATGCTAATCTAGAGCATTTACTTTCTAGAGCCCTGTTCTCCAGAGTGAAAATTGCAATCTTACATTTATGTATAAAATCTTGCCATATAATAACTAGGGATAAACAGGAGCAGGAAAAAGATGTCAGAAACAGATCTTGTGGTTCCGTGAGGTCCCATAAGGTATTTTCATCAGACACTCAAACTGCCTTTGGTCCAGTTTTAAAACTAAATATCTGTTCCCACAAATGCTGTTTAGATAGTCCCACTGGGATAAGTGACTATGTCTGAAGGTCTCCAAAGATGCCTAAGATGGGAGCTCACCCCTCTCCATGGGGTCTGTGCTCACCTTGTGGAGCATTTTGCACAGCCCCTGAGCAACAAGCTCCTGCATGTAAGCAGCAAGCTCCAGCCTGTATGGCAGTAAGAAGGCTGTGCTGATGAAGATATTTTTGCACCCAGAGGGGAGTCAGGACGGCTTCCTTCTTACCTGTTGTTTGAATACTTCCCTAGGAAGTGATTAGGGAGGTGATTGTGCCCCTGTACTCAGCACTGGTGAGGCCACACCTTGAGTATTGTGTCCAGTTTTGGGCACCTCAATACAAGAGAGATATCGAGGTGCTGGAGCGAGTGCAGAGGAGGGCAACGAAGCTGGTGAAGGGCCTGGAAAACAAATCGTATGAGGAGCGGCTGAGGGAGCTAGGACTGTTTAGTATGAGGAAGAGGAGGCTGAGGGGAGACCTTATCACTCTCTACAACTACGTGAAAGGACACTGTAGAGAGGTTGGGGCTAGTCTCTTCTCACAGGTAATTAGTGACAGATCAAGAGGGAATGGCTTCAAGCTCCAACAGGGTAGGTTTAGACTGAACATTAGGAAAGAATTTTTCACCGAAAGAGTGATAGGGCATTGGAACAGGCTGCCCAGGGAGGGGGTGGAGTCACCATCCCTGGCTGTGTTTAAGGGCCGTTTAGATGCAGTGCTAAGGGACATGGTGTAGGGGATGACTTTGTAGAGTAGGGTAGATGGTTGGACTCGATGATCCCAAGGGTCTCTTCCAACCTAGACGATTCTATGATTCTATGATTCTATGAAATGGGACAAAGAAGTTATAGTTTTCCTTAGCCTGAGGAATTTGGCTTCAAGCAGCAGCAAAGTACCCTAATAACCGGGTTACAGGGCTTATCTCTATGTTTTCTGCATTCACCATTTGTTGTCAAACGTAAAATAATCCTTTGACCAGGAACTGAAATGGAGGACTCAGAAGTGAGGTGGGATTCAAAGACTACCGTATCTTCAACCAACCAGTCTGAGTGAATCCAAGTGTCCTGCTTCTCATGTAAATGCTCTGACACCTATATTCCATATATATATGTCTTTATATATATAATGTGTTTATATATGTGTATATAGTATACACATACAAATGCACATACACATAAAAATAAATATGAAAATAAGAATAAATATAAATAAATATAAAGGCACAATTTCATCAGTGTCATCACCTCTCTTGACTTGGTATTCTTAATAACTGAGAGGAACAGAGAGGAGGATATACCTGGGATCTAGAGAGGAAGGCATATTTGGGATCTAATTGTAAATTTTCATTTTTTTTCAGACTGATGATCTTCCTCTGTATTGCCCGTCAAATGGACTGTCATGGAACCACTACAAGGTGGAAAATCTTTAAAGAAATAGTTCAAAGGATTCTTTAGATTTACATTTAACAGTCTGCTATATTTATAGCATGATTTATTTTTGACTCAAGTGGGTTAAATGACATCATTATTATACTGTGGGAGAAAGAAGTAGGTTTAAGATGGAAATAATGTTGTTCAGCATCTTATCAGCCATATTTATGAAATATTAATATTAAATCAGGGAAAAAAAATTGAGCTGAAATCCTGAAGAATGTGTTTTATATTACAAACTTCCATAAACCATTGACAGTGAACAGCTTTAGCATTTGGCACAACTGTTGTCTCTCTGAAATCTTGTTTATGGCAAAAGAACAAAACAAAAAATCATGTACCATATTTTCTTCTTGTTCTTAGATTTCTTTAGGATTGACTGATGTATTTATGGCATATGACTGCATACATGTGCAGATGAATGTGTAAATAACTACAGAGAAAATGAGTTGATTTAGTATTCTAGTCTTCAGCCAGATCTGTTGATGTCTGAGAAAAACAATCCAGACATTTTGAAAGCACAAAAGTTATTTTACTTGTTTTTTATTTAGTCTTTTTGGAAAAAAAAAAAAACAAACCAAAATTGAAATAAAAGAAATATTTTTAACAGTAACCTATCTATTGAAATATGAGCATTTTTTGCTTTTAGAATGAGTAATATTGTATGTTTAATTATGGAGGCAGTAGAGGCATAGTTATATATGTTGATGAAAAATAGAAGCAAAAATAATTTCCTTTTCGCTACCAAATTTTCAAACTATAGCTGGTATTAGAGATAGGTTTATGGTGCATAATAAGATATTTCATTGTATTTTGGTCATATCTCTAATATGGAGGCGTATTTAAAATATCAAACAGAAATTAAGAATTTATAAAGATTTTGGAACAAAATAGACCTTCAATGATGAAAGAGCCAAAGAAAGCTCTCTTTTCAGGGCAAATCTTGAAGAATAGATATAAAATATCTATTTTTATAATTAATATCTTTAGTATCTATTATTTATCTAGTCCCTTTGGTGGTACTGAGCAGGAGAAGTCTCACCATAACAACTTGTTAAAATTCAGCTAAAATTATCTGTTGTTAGAGTTACACAAGAAAAATCCCATTAAATTTTGCATGAAGAATACCTATAAATATTGCATGGTGCCCCTGTTCATTATATACCTGATCAGTGCGTGACATATATCTCACAGTTCCTGGTTTATATTTAAATTAGTAGCAACAGGAAAAGTGGTTATTACCCATGCTTAAAATCTTTTAAAGTCACAATCTTGTTTGGTATAAATTTAAAATGATTTTTGTTGATGTGAATGAAGGATTAACCGTAGCGTGCTTCCTTTCCTAAGAACAGTTTGAGAATACAAGATTAGACTAAGAAATCAATACCTATAGGAACTATTGGGAAAGATTTCCTTAAAGTTTATAAAACTGTTACAAACTGTTATTTAATGAAAAAAGTGTAGTTTTTAAAAATAAAATGTGCAAGATAAGAAGATGAAAACAATTGGGCTTGTAGTATAATTAATAGTTTCCTCCTAAAAAGCCATCCAGTTTAAAAACTCATTTATCAAGTGTGAATCATATGCATATCTTATATACAAAAGGTCAGAATGCATTTTCATATTCTGAGGACTTGATTCCAGAGCCAGATTAAAATTTAATGTACAAGAGAGGTTATATGGTTTTTGGCTACAGTTCCTTTACAATATATTCATTTTAGATGCATTAGAAGAGTGTTACAGAAGGATATTTTAAGTTAATAGATTTAGCAGATAACAAAAATAAAACTGCTGCTATTTCATATGACCATAAAGAAAGTTCAGAGCAAGCCAAATACATTCTAAAAGGAGATGACAGTTTTATACTTAGAATACAAAAAAAAAATTGTTGTTATGTTTGTCTTTTGATGAAAGTAGAGAATTTTCAGTTCAGACTGAAAATTTGCTGAACCTTCTTTAACTTTCAAGAATGAGCTTCTCCTCTCCTCTCCTCTCCTCTCCTCTCCTCTCCTCTCCTCTGTAAAAATCCATCACTCCATCACTATATTTTTAACTCCTTTAGTAAAAATTGTGAGAAGTTTTAATAAGCCGATCTTTGCCAGTCTTAAATTCTACACTGATTTTTGCATAAAGTGGATTTTTTATGAAAGCAGTATCAGAAGAAGTTGCAAGTACAAAGAAGCATCTGCATGCAGGCTGTCTGGGAAATGTGATGGGCCCACAGCCCCATTTCAAAGGAGCTAAAGCTCATTGGAAGCCAGAACTGCTGTTTGAAGTGCCAATTTTGCAACTTCTTCTAGTTCAGAGGAGGTTTCTGCATCAGCTTGAGGTACACCTCATTGCAACTATTATTCTTATAACACTCAAATGAACAATGCAGGTCCTTCTCACATCGTGCTTTCAGACCCAGAGAAGTGCCTGACCTTCTTATTATCTCTGGTAACTGACTTCTGACAGTTGCAAAGCATATGCCATATGCAATTTTTTTCTTTCCCTATGTTATAACTTCAATAGGCAGAGCTTTCCATAAGAGAAGGTGAGATTTGAATACCATAAATTATTTTGAACTACGAATTATTTTGAGTTGTGGAGAAGCCGCTGTTAGAGCTATGCATGACTCTGGAGCATTCCCTTCTTTCCCTTTTTTAGGTCATGTAAAAATGTGCAGGAAATATAAAATTGCACTGAACTCCTCAATTCTGGTGATCATCTATAATGAAATGTTAGTAAGGGAGAAATCCCCCTACGTGTATATGCAATCACATAAAGTTTTTGTTGTTTTTCCATTTTCTTTGGTACAAATAGCAATTTGTTATTTGTTGTTTGATGTTGGTCACTAAATGGCAGAAGCCACAAACACTGTGACTGATCTTAGTGATGGGAGGTGTCATCCCACATTTGAATTTACATTCTTACTTCTAATCCTGTTGTCAACTGGGAATCCATCACCTTGCTTCAACTAATATTTTCTTTAATTTTAGCTAATGTATGTCACAGCTTGCGTATTGAGTTATATGCTGGCTCGCTCTTGTAAGAGCCAGCACTGCTGTTATCCTGTCAACACCAGGTTTAAGAAGGAATTCCTTTGGTGGGTCTGCCTCCAGTGCTGTGCCCCTCAAATTTGCAGTTCATCCCTTCAGAGGGTTGTCTTGCTGGTCCAATGTCTGTGTTTAAAACAAGACTTCGATTTTAGTTATTTTCATAATGCCTTCCACTTACTAAATTACTGCTTTCTTTAGAGATTGCTTTGGGAGGCCATTTGAAAAGATATATTTTTAGTAAACATATATAATGGAAGAGCAAGAGAGGCAGAGACCCTATACAGGTATCTAAACTAATTTTTTTTGTCCTAAAGTACTTTTAAAGATACTTCAGCAAAATAAGTTTAGTGAAATATTGTTCCACGCTATAGATTTAAAACAAAAACATTCAAGAAACAAAGATTTTATTTAAAGCAGTGCTATCTCCTTAAATAATGTTACTATGCATTTGGTATTGATTTATCCATACTGAGAAAAATTACTTTCATCATTGTAAATGAGCATTACAGTATATTTTGGACCTGTTACAAGAATTGCTACAGTGAGGAGGTATTGGGATGACCTGAATAATTTCTTGAAGCTTTACTACTCTTGAGTAACCTGACTATCTCACGCTAGTGCCAATGCAGTCTTCATGCCAATCTGCATCATGCTATCAAGTTATTTTTCCCCCCTTCATCTAATCTAGTTTTCAACACCTGTACCAAAGCCAAAATGCCATGATGAGAGTCCCAAATTTGGAGAGGGAAGGGGTGAAAATTGCTTAATCCTGAGAATATTTTGGCACAAAGGTGGTAAAATAGATCTTTGTGAGGAGCATACCAAAAATACTGGTCATATAGAGGAGACTGGAACAAATTCTGCCCTCATACCCCAACCAAACTGTGCTATATCTGGTAGGTTTCTTTGTGTAAGTGAGAGAAGCCTTTGGCTGAACATTTATCTAATAGGTTGAATGTAAATACAGTCCAGTAGAGAACTGTATTTTCCAGACTAATCTGAATTACTGCTGGGAGTTAAACTATGTGTGTCCCTTTCTTATATTAAAGAAAATGAATAGGAGAAATATAATCTAATCACTTGCTGATATTTCATTGAGGTGGGAGTAGGAAGAGGCTTTAGGTTTCTTCAACTGTTTATTCTACTTTATTTTTCTTCTGAACATGATTCTCTCTTCTCAGGAAAACTGCTGTTTCGGATGCAGTCTTACTGAACCTCTGCCCAGTACTTAAACCAAATTGAATCTGACCCTTTTCCAGGAAGACTGGGAGGAGATGTGAAAATTGTTTAGAACTAAGATTAAAAAAATAAATGTGGTGTCTCTGCACTGCTGCTTTCACTTGGGATCTGAACTCAGGTCAGATAGGCAATCCTTACCACAGCTCCTGAGAGGACCCAGCCAGGAAAAGTTCATTATTCTTAGGCTGTCAAAGGAGACAAAGGCATTTTACAAGCAACCTTAATGCCAAATTCACTGATGTCTCACTCTATGGGTCCTTTAGGGCCAGATTAGGAAGGAGCACCCGGTATGGTAGGGTAGGAGGAGGAGAACTCCGGCCAGGCTCCTTCCTGCCCCATAGTGGGGCCATGGAAACTGGACTCCTGCCTGTCAGTGGAGGGCTGACATTTCTTAAAAGAAGAGTTGTGAGACAAGCTAAACCACAACAAAGCCAGTACCTGATGCATCTCTTTCAAATGGACAGGAAGTGTTAGGAGGTACATGAGGATACACCAGTATGTATCGGGGAGTAGAATCAAATAGACCAGACTAACAAAACAAGTATTAAAACAGAAACCGTTTCACTGTTCAAAGGCACAGCAAAGGTCTGTAGGTATGAACTGATTTTCCAAGTAACAGCTTGTGAAATTGTAACATTAGTGTATTTTTCTTCTTAATATTTTGTCTGTGGATATTTTAGCTTAGATTTATAAAGTAGCTGAATAGGTCTTGAAGGATTTTGTGTCTTTTGTCTATGTAAAGATCAAAAGCAAAATGTTTGCTAACAGTAGAAAATACTTACAGCTATTTATGACCGACAAATCTAATGTGGCCAAGACAGAGCACTTATATTCTACCTTACTTTGTAAAATTTATTTTCACTTTTATTTAATCTGCCTAAATGAATATAGGAGTATTGAAGAGAGAAACACTGTGGTAGGATTTGACCTGTGAAAAACCCTTTTGAAATTCCTTGGTGTATATACAGTGTTGAATTTTTTCCGTACCTCCTCAATCTCTAACACTGCTGCCTATTGTTATTTTGTTGTGGTAGTAGTTACAAGCCGTATCTCTCCCTGGGTGCTGAAGTGCCACATGGGCTCTGTCTCAAGGGACAAAGAAATGGTGAAAGGTGGAGGAGAGGGAATGAGAAGATGAATTTTCTGTAGGTGTCATTCTATTATAACTAATGTGATAAAAAAGGTGTTAGTGGATGTTTCATAGAGAGAAGAATGTAAATTCTCATTCTGCTCCACTTGTAGAAACACTTTCCAAATCTCTCTAATGCAATGATCTAAATCAAATTTAGTTCCAGCTCAAAGAATTTCTGTAGCCACAGAGCTCATCTGAAGTAAGGTTGTGCAATTAGAGGTTAGAGAAACTTATCTAGACTATGGATTGATGAGTCAGTTCTGGATAGCAGGAGTGATTTATAAAGTATTCTGGCTAATATCTAAAACTAAGTAATGAACCTTAAGATACCATTAAAATGTTTAAGTGTGACAGTTCTCTCCCCACTCCCCACTTGTTATCTTTTTAATGCCTTCCTATTCCTTGGCTAAATTAGTGAATTACAAGAAAGTGTCATTCATTTGTACATTTTTATCACTGCAGAATGACACCATTTTACTTTTCTTGCTCCTATGCCTTAGTCTGTGTCATACTTAAATCTGTTTAGTGTCTCACTAAAGATCATATTTATCCACTATTTTAGTTGTTAACACAGACCATTAAATTTTTTTTGTGTGTGTTTCAGCATTGTATTCGAAGTCTGATTAAGAAGAGTTTCCTTCTTCAGAAAGGAGATTCATGCCTTTAAAGAAACAGAACACTATCCTGATCCACTTCTGTCTTCTTCTCTGCCCACTTTTGCAAAGAGGAATCTGCAGGCATCAGGAGGAATGTTTATTTACTTTTCTGCACTGAATCCCTTTCTGTCTGCTTCTACAGGTCATAGCAAGTAAATAATTAGGACTCAGAATAAGTTAACCTCAACCATATTAGTTCCTATCTCTTCTTGATCTCTTTAGGTGGCTGTTCACTATGTGCAAGTTAGTTTTCAATCTAAATTGAGGTTAGTTGTGGTTTGGGCTGGACTGGTCAACGATGGATGACAGATGCTCTCCCTCACTTCTTGCTTGGAGGAGGGGAAGGAGAGAGATAAAAAGATTTACGACTTTAGAAGGAACTGAACTACTTTAATGAAATATTAATAGTGAAAATGAAATAATTAAATAGATACAATATATACAAAACTGTGTCAAGCTCCAGGATGACGTCACCAGCAGGTATGGGGGAAGTCCCAGACTAGACTCAGTGATGAATCAGAACTGTATTCCAGCCCTGGAGTCAGGAATGCTCAGATCGGAATCAAAGGGAGATGAAGAGATGGGGTTCTCCTCGGACATCAGCCATTGAAGAAAGAGGGTCAAGCTCCAGGATGACGTCACCAGCAGGTATGGGGGAAGTCCCAGACTAGACTCAGTGATGAATCAGAACTGTATTCCAGCCCTGGAGTCAGGAATGCTCAGATCGGAATCAAAGGGAGATGAAGAGATGGGGTTCTCCTCGGACATCAGCCATTGAAGAAAGAGGGCTGACCCTTTCATCCCTCAGCTTTTATACTGAGTATGAAGCAGATGGGGTGGAATACCCTGTTGGTCAATTTTTGATCACCTGTTTTGTTCACTCCTCCCCACAGGTGTGGCTCCTCTATGCTTTTCCATTTCCAACCATCCAGCAGGGCAAATAATGAAGTTAGCTGGCCTTTGTTGTTATAGCAATAACTTTAAGCAAGAGTCACAGAATGATATGGGGTTGGAAGGGACCTCTGGAGATCATCTAGTCCAACCCCTCTGCTAGAGCAGGCCCACCTAGAGCAGGTTGCATAGAATAGTGTCCAGGTGGGTTTTAAATGTCTCCAGAGACAGAGACTCCACCACCTCTCAGGGCAGCCTGTTCCATTGCTCTGCCAAACTTTAAAGTAAAGAAGTTCCTCCTCATGTTTAGATGGAACTTCTTATGTACAAGTTTGTGCCTCTTACCTCTTGTCCTGTCACGGGGCACCAGTGAAAAAAGACTGGCCCCATCCTCTCGACACTCACCTTTTAAGTATTTATAGGCATTGATCAGATCCCCCCTCATTCTTCCCTTCTCCAGACTAAAAAGACCCAAGTCCCTCAGCCGTTCTTCATAAGACAGATGTCCTAATCCCCTAATCATCTTTGTAGCTCTTTGCTGTACTCTCTCCAGCAGTCCTGTGTCCTTCTTGAACTGGGGAGCCCAGAACTGGACACAATACCCCAGATGGGGCATCACCAGGATAATCTCCCTCGACCTGCTTGCCACACTCTTCTTGATCCACCCCAGGATGCCACTGGCCTTCTTGGCCAAGAGTCTCTCTGCATACCATTCCTTGGCATTTACCATAAGCACATGAGAATGAACAGTTTTTTGCACGATATGCTGTTAATTTCAGAGAGTTAGAAGGGGCCTAGCTAAGGAGTAAAACTACTGAGCAGAAAGTTGGTTCTGTTCTACCTCAAACCAGGATAAGGTTGTTCAAGCCTGCATAGGTTCTTTAAGATGAGTTTTCATGTTAGCAGTTGCCATCCATTTCCTAGCCAGTGTAAATTCTTGGTGAATTCACCACTTATAAGTAGTTTGGTCTGTCCTGTGAATAGCTGGTGACTAAGTTCATTTCCCACACTTACCTTCAGAGCGTTCTTAACTCTTGTCTCTGATTTTAATATATACTGTTGGCATATTGCTGAGATACAGCTTCTTAAAAAACACACCTTACTATTGTGTTACCTTCTTTTGAGTCTAGATTTTTGAATTTGTAAATATCTGTGGACCGTTTACTCTCTTCAACTGAATCAACTATCGATCCTTGCTTTGGAGCTTATACTGTCCATGAGGGGCTTGTAATTTCATCCATAATGGGTAAAAGAGAATGAAGAAAGGGTTATGTTTCTCATTTTATATATATTAGGGGCTGGATGGAAGCACAAGTTGTGCAGCATGTAGTAAGTATTGCTCATATCTAGAGATTCATACATATGGTACTATTCAAATCCTATTCATGATGAAGACTGCTCCAAATTTTATTGTATTTCTAAATGAGTTCTCCTCTGTCTCTAGATGGTATTGAAATCTCTATCAAAACCAGACCAAGCTTCCCTTCTTTCCCAGATCTCACTCACTTCAAAAGACATAGCCAAGAATGTTTTCTTCCATAATCAAAATGTGTTTGTCCTACTAGGGTGAATTTCATTTTGTTTTCACTTCATAGTCCCATTCCACTTTGAGTTAAGTGTGGTTTTTTCCTGATTCGCTACTAGCAAGCAATAAGAGCCTTAATTTCACACGCAATTGAAACATTTGTCTCTTTCCTGCCTGTATGTGGAGGCCTACTATCTTATACAGACCACCAAGCAGAACAAATTATTTGGAAATATAGTTTGCAGAAGAAATCCCTTACCTGTGAAATGGTCTGTTTTCAAGTTACAAAAGTATAAAATGAGACAGTGAGAACTATCTGCATTTGGTAAGTCTGGTATGTGCTTAACAGACAATAAGCAGAGCATCAGTATACCACTGTATATTCTGGGAGGTGCATATGTCCTGCCTGCCCTGCGCAGACCTTGTCCTCCCATCTCGGAAATGGTATAGGGTCTGGAGTAGGGTCAGAGAAGGATGTCTGAAAGTGTGGAAGAGCTTGCATACAAAGAACAGCTTTTGTAGACTTGGACTTGTCAAGCTATAAAAGAGATTTCTGAGAGGGTCTAGCTGAAGCCTGTGAAACTGTCAGAAGAAAGTGGAAGTGATCATTCTGTCTTTTCTTGTACAGGGTCAAATGAAACTAGCAGTTAATAGGCCAAAACTTAGCTTATCAAGTACTCAAGCTACAGAACTGCTCACCAAAAGACGTCACAGAGAGTCCACTAGTGACTGAGAGTCACACACAGCAGGTGAGACATGTGCTGAGTGGTATGGATGTTAATTCCAACTTGTGAAATTTTAGGTGGAGTGACACTTGCTGTGGGGATATCTGCCTGCACCAGCAAATCAGCACATATTTAACATAATTGGCTGACATGGGGAACTTGATTTACCTAGTTTCTGCCCATATGCTAATCTGGCTTTGGTAATGCTATTCAGTTTCTCAGAGCTCTGCATGCTAAAAAATAAAATCAGCTCATTAAAAAACTTAAAATAGATTTTTTTTTTCATTCTGCCTCTACCAATTATGATGAAAATATTGCATAAAATGAAATCTTGTCATAAAATGATTGTTTAATCTTGTGTATCAGAATGTAAATACTAAAGTTACAGGACCTATGTCCAATTTTTAATCATGGAGTTTCTTTTAATTCTTTCATTAATCTTCTGGCACTGCTTTATCCAACACATGTCCATGAGTCACTCCTTCTGTATGGATGTAAGAGAATCTCTCTCACTGACTGACATGAGATCTTCATTCCTTGCTGGTGAGTTAACAACCTCCCTGGAAAGCAGTATGGATGAAGGTGAAACTCACATTTTTCTTGGTTTTTTTTTCCCCACTGGAATTCTCTGTCATTTACAAATGAGATATTTCCCTCAAGATCTTCCAGTTAAATTAAAGATGAGGATTTGCATATGCAGTGGTAAATGAAAACCACTGGAACAGATTTTATGTTTCCTTACATTGATGTAAATTGGCAATACTAACTTTACTAAATAAAACAGTCCTAACTATGTGAAAAATGTACCAATAAGACAAGAACACCTTTTGCCTCTGGGTCTAAATTTTAAATGTTGCAACAAACTATTGTCTAATTATAGTAAACAAGACATACTGTTAGCCTTTCCACATCACTAAGTAGCTTCATTTTTATACTGAAACCATATTTTGAAATTGTGGGTAAAATTGTAAATGATTTTTTGTCAGTTAAAGGCTTTTCTAACCCTTGCAGTGACAAAACAATTATCTGATTCTCTTCAGTACAAGTTCTTTCAAAATGTTTCAAGTTGTTTGAGGAACTGACTTGGCTTTCATGAGCAGCTATTATTTCTTATGAAAATGAGAGAAGATGCAGAAATTCTCTGTTCAAATCAAATCTCTATCAAACCAAAAATAATTTAAAAATCCTTCCTAAATGATGCTTTCGAATAAGCTTTTTTTTAGAACAATGGATGAAAAATTATGTGCTGGGATTTATAAATCTATGGAAACTATGAAAAATTTGTGTCTAACATCTACATAGAGGTCAAATACTGTTATTAGCATGCAAAGTATTAATGCAATGCTACGCATCTCATTTTAATTCTTGTCACTGGCATAATTTAGGTTACTTAGGCATGTGGTGAACAAGCTGTGAATTTTACTTTCCTCCTACTTCAGGATCTGTTTCTTCCCATTCAAAGTTTGATTTCCTTGTTGCCTGCCATGCAGAAGCTAGAACATTTTCTCAGGACATTTCTCTTGCAGCCTGCAGTTGTAGTTGCCACACTGTATGTATACAAAAGTATTTTACTATACTTTTAAAAGTATACTTACAACACAAGGTAGGGCTTGATTCAAAACGAAGATGTGTCTAATTTTTACATTTTCTGCACTATTTAATACAGTTAATTGATGCTGTCAATAGCTCTAGTCAAAAGTAATGCTAGTGCTCTGGACTGTAGTACTCTGAGCTCGTTTTTAAGTTTTAGGGTGTTTTCCAACTTGTAATGGTGTATTGCAAAGAAAAACAATACAATATAAATAGATAGTTATTGTAGCCAGCATCAACAAATAAGTTTCCAATTTTTCTGGACCCAGTGCCTATTTAATTTTATCCTAGCCAAATGAATTGGTCCTTCATTCTCCAGATTCTGAGAAATGTAAAGAACTACATGAGAATGAGGTCATTATGATAATGTATGTTGCTGGTAGACCTGGTATAATGTGAGAAAAGTCTGAGCATATGAAGAAAACATAGGCCAAGTCCAGGACTGAAAGCCTGGGTGAGAAAACATTTTCATTAGTAATACAAATATAGTCTCGCTGTCTGTTAGTTATTTCTCCATTGAAAAATCAGGTCAGCATCTAATTTTAGAGATAACAACACATCTTCAGCTGCTGTAAATCTGCTGGTAAGTCCAATTATTAAAACCAGATGAGGATTTAATCGCATACTCTGTTCTCTTCACATTCTCAGAAATTAAATGTCTGTGATAATCATTACCTCTTGCACTTCTGAACTTGCATGAATTTGGTGCTCAGGAAAGCAGAATGAAAAATAGCTCTGGCTGATATTTAGGGCTGGTGCAGTTATCATGCAGGCTTTATCTATGTGTCTCCCCAACTCTGACTTGTATTGACCTACTAGTTAAAAATAAATGCTAGCAAATTAAAAGGTGAGTCGGAAATGTTAACAATAGCTAAAGATGAAGACAATACATTGCATATTGTGACACATTACTTAACGCTTCTTTGGATGTCTTTGGTGAAAAGATAAGCTAAATGGTCTCTTCATTTCCAGCTACATAAAAAAAGCTCGTTGTCCAAAGCAGTTCATAAACTCTTAGCCATTGCTGACTATTATATCCCTCCACCTGAGTAGGTCAACGCACATGCTCCTGAGGGGCTCCTGGGGTATGCAAGGTTCCTTAGTAAAGACCTGTTTTTCTGAATTCTAAATAAGGTCTTACAAAATAAATACCTATTTCCAGAAAGAGCACACCAAAACATTAATCAGTAAAAAAGCAGGTACTATTTATAGTAGTCAGACTAATATATTAATTCAGGAAAAACCTTATACTGTAAGTAACGGATTAAATCAGTTAAAGTAAATGTATCTTTTGAACTTCAATGTTTTATCATATTACAATCAACAGTGACAGCATGAGATCATGAACCATTAAAAACATGACTCAAAATCCAAAATAGCTGGATTTGTATAGTTAGCTGTAGCTGTGAATTCAGAGTGAAAATAATGCAGTAGCTTTAAGTTACGTAACATAATTTGTTAACATCATCTGAAATCTGGATAGGTAGCCCTACTGATGACCATAATGAGAATACAGGAGATTTACTTTCCGTGTCAACGAGTTAGTCAAAAGTACTGGGGTGAGGGTTTCAGATGTTGTAGACATGAGCCTTTTGCAAAAGAAAATATTTGGACATCACTCCTAGCTGCTCAGGAAAGGCAAGACAGTTAATGTGCCTTTTTGACTGCTACTAATGCAAATTTAATATCTTTTCTGATTACATACGTCTATAGGGATTTTGAAAATCTCCATCCCATGACATTATCAAGAAGCTGAATAGAGAAACGGCTGCAAGAGAAGCTCCTTGTAGCCAGAAGTAAAGACTAGACAGAAGGGGAGAGGTCTCATACAGGTGAAAGTTAATTCCAAAAAATGTGAGTGACCTGTCTGGAAATGAGGATAATGGTTTGAAGTGTAAATCTAATTTTAGTTCTTTGTGGTTGCACCTCAGAAATTCTGGGTACCTTCTAAGCAAATCATAGGTTTTCTCAATTGTGAATTAGGAAAAAAATTAGTTTGGCCTTCCAGTGAATTTTAATCCTCTGAGAATTTTTCTTACTACTTCAAACCAGTCCTTCCAACATAAGCATCCCTTTAAAAAAAAAAAAAAAAAAAAGTTGTTACTAGATCTAGGTGTATCAGGAAACATCAAAAATACAAATAACTCTCTAAAAAGAGATGTACTAAAGGGGAAAGGAAAACAAACTTCCCTGTGCCAACCAATCAGAACTAATGCTGTTTTAGTGGTCTTGGGAATGAGATTTCCCATTCCCTTGCTGTCGAGTCCACTGCCCTGCTTCCTAATGAAAATTAAAGAATTGGTTACCCTTAAAATTAGTGCCATCCTTTTCTTCTGCCAACCTTCATGGAGAGTCCAGGGAGGGTGGTCTCATCCTCACCACCCCAAAAGCCCATTAGTTATTTCCCATCTTACCAGATCTGACTCTGTAGGACAGGCAGGCACGCTTCCTGTTGTCATAGGTTGTACCAAGGGGATTTTCTTTAGATCCTAGTGTCTGTGGGTATTGTCACTCACTCAGCCCTTATGTTGGTTGAGACCCAGGACATTTCTACCTCAGTACTAAGCCTTAAGGCCCCAGCAGCCCTGCTTAATTCTATGGTCCCAAAGAGTGATTTAGATTTGTTCCAAAGTTAAATCAGAATCCCACAATGGAAACTTAGTCAAGCAGCTAACTTTATAGCAAGGAACAACAACCTCTTTCTCTTAAAACAAACCAGATTTCTGGTAACACTACACAAAGGTAACAAAAAGCTTAAGAAAGCAAGGCTCATCCAGATTTTTGAAGTCATATAACAGCAGAAGAAGGTGCCCTTTCTTTTTTGGCTTTCTTTTCTTCTCTCAGCTCTTCCCTGAAGCTGTTGTTTGATGGATCAAATACTTCAGCAGCAACAACTTGACCACTCAGCTGAACTCTTTGACCACTTGTATCTGCCCCATGTCACAGCTTCCATTCAGGTGTGATGATACAGTTGTCTAAGTCTGTGTTGTGATCACGGAAATCAACTGGGTGTAGCCTCCTGGTTTTGTTTCAAATTGGGGAAAAGCAGGCTTTAGCTATGTATCTGATAGTAAAGCTTAAGCCAGGGAAAATGCATGAGCTATTTTGTTGGTACTTCTGCAAGGAATGTGTATTGGCTTGATTCCAAAATGAGATTCTCATTTTTATTGGGTGCTTCTTTTCCTTTGGCTTCCTGGCTACATTTTACTAGTAATACAAAATCAAAGGCTGCTTTTATTTTCAGTAGGACCAGGGTTTTACCTCAAGTACAAATCACTAAGAATAGTAGGAGACCTTTGGAAGACCCAGTTAGATCTGAAACTTCCTGACAGAGTACCAGAAGCCTGGAGAGGGAAAATTGAATCTAAGAAAAAGAGAGTGTGCTGTTAGAATTTTGAGCATTTGCTACCTCCTGAAAATCAAGCCAATAAGGTAATTTTGTCCATACGTGTCACAGGCCTTTCATACACCAGAACAAAACTAAATAGTGAATCACTGCAGTATTTTCAGTGCGATAGTGAAACACTTCAGTGTAGCAGAAGCAAAAATACCTCGAACCTCTGAAAGCCAGGGGCCATTCCCTCAGATGAGGTGACAGTAATAAATCCAAGTCTGGCTTTCAACCCTGTCTCAAGTAATGAGCAAAATCCAGCAATAGGTCACCTCAAATGCTTTCCAGAACTAAACTGGGGAGATATGCTGTAAATCTACAGCAAATGTAGAGAACTTTACTGTTTTATTACAAATGACAGTTTATAAAATTGAATAGTATTGTTATAATAGTACAATATAATGGTTTATGGTTGAAAGATTAAAAGCAATATCTTTTCCCCTCGTTTTTTGACAGTAACACCTAATTCCATTAGGAGCAGCTCCATCTGGCTATTTTTACCTCTGTGATAACTGCAAAATCAGCTTTTTTCCTTGACAACTAAGCCTTTTTGAACTTCATAACTAGAATAATGTTGAGTGAATTTTAAGTCTGCGCATGTAGATTGTTTTTTGCTGGGAGAATTTCATTTTCTCAATCAGATAGGGGTGCAAAAACACTTACAGAAACATAGATTTTTAAGAATACCTAAAAGATGAAAATATTTAATGCCCTCATAATTTCCACAGGAAATCTCAAAGCTCTCAGAGCCAGCCAATCTCCTGAAGTTAAAAAAAAAAAAAAGACAGAGATACCCCTTTTTGAAGTGCACGGAACAATTCCATACAAACAACAAAATATTGTGTTGTTTTCTGTGACTTTGGATTAGGTCTGAAGGCACTGAAGACTATATAATAGTTGAATGGCATGGGTTCTTAAGTGTTTGTAATTGTGTGTGTTATGAGGAACAATGAAAGCAGTGTCTGATGATTTTATTAAGAAAATGGCTTGGCTGCCCTATCATTCTGGACTACAAGATATTGTAAGTTTTATGGACATTTTATATAAAATATTCTAAAATATTTTAAGGTAAAAGAGAATACACAGTGGAGATAACTTAGAGAAAATAACTTAAGATCTTAAATTCAAACTTTATTTGTGTCTTAACAGAAATGTATGGCTCCATGGCTTGGCAATGACAGTGGCGTGCAGGTGGGGACGAGGCTCTCAAGCTCCATAAGAAAAATGTAAGTTTTGCTGCAGCTGTACTAGCAACATTTCACAGTCATTTACAAAATATAATCAAGGGCCACTACAAATAAAAAAGGGTACACATTGTAACATAAAACTGCAGATAAGTAGTTTAATTAAAAATGTGTCACAAAAAAATACCAGTTTGGGGGATTACAATTTTTTTATATGGTTTCAGTACTGTTTCCCACTGATCACCTTATGAAACATCAGTAAAATCAAAAGGAAAAACTGATTTACCACTAGTAAAAATAACACATATTAAGGTGTTAAACTTCAAAGTAAATCTGAAGTTGTATAGGAAGATAACCTGTTCTTTCTTACCTTCATTATGCTAACCTTAGATGTTTCATAGGCCATTGGACAGTGTTCAAGTGAATAAATAGTTAAATACATTTCTATTTCTTATTTAATGTTTTTACCTTTCTGTTTTAACTGATAAAATGGTAAGGAAAAAATTATTTGGATCCTGTTTTCTACAGTCAGTTTCCCAAGCATATTTTGACATTTTTACAGTTGAAGTCCTTATAAATTTTAAGATTGATCAATATGCATGGTTGGAATCAAAGACAAAAATAGCAATAAGATAACTCCCAGAGTCTGAGTGAAAGAGGCTTGTGGTTGGGATCATGAAGAACAGGTGTATAGGGTAGCATAGTACACACAATCTATTTTATACAAACAAAAGTATATGTCACATCATCTAAAAGCTAGTTTAATGTGGACAGAGAATATAGTCTCTTAGTCCAAGGTATTTTATTTGAGGATGAAATTTCTGTCCAATGTTACAATCAAATAGATTTTAAAAATATGCAGGATTAATTAAAAAGAAATTAAACTGTGCTTAAAACCAAGGTTTTAGCACAATTCTTTTATGAAGACTTTCTAAGGGTATCTTCTTTTAAGAATAATTGCCAACTAAACTGATTTTGGCCTTATCCAGTTAAAAACAAATACTTAACACAGAGCATACAGTTTAGCCCGATAAAGCACAACCAATTCATATGAAATAATTCTTCTTTTTTAAAAAACATCCTTTCAGTTAGGATTTTGGCCCTTATCTTGTCCTCATTAAAATCAGTGGCAAATACCCCATTAGTATAAAAAACACCAACATCTGTACAACATTCTGGTAATACTGAAAAAGAAAGTAATCTCTCTAGAATCTCTCTGACTGATAAAAAGGAAAACACATGCACTGAACTTGTCTTAAGATGCTCAAAAACATTCCCGGTTCTCAGACAAAAAAATAATAATTCAACATGCCTGGCATGGGCCAAGCCCCCAGTGTTTCTCTTGCAGTGAAACCAGGACCCAGAGAAGGTGAGACATATTGGGGATCTTTTTATCCCTGTAAGCTCAAACTAACCGTACAGTAAAAATTACAGGCTCCATAATCAAATACTGGGTGACAAAGGTGGTGTCCATGATTTGCAATAGTAGAAAATTTCCTGATTTTTAACTGTTCTTCCAAAATATATTAAAATGTAACAAAAGGGCTAAAAACCAAGGAAATTTAAAGCCAGAAGGATGGAGGCCAAAGGGGCTGACAGGCTACTCTCCTTATGGCCCGCTGAATAGAGACTGAAGCAAGTTCCCAGTGGAGGAAGCCACTTTGGGTTGGGCTTTGGAGGAGCACTTGGGGGGATGTAAGCATGACTGAGATCACACTCTCCCTGCTCTCTGCTAACCTGACACTGGCCAGCCCTGGCCAGGAAGCCATCCAGCAGTGTCGCCTGCTCTATTTCCAGTTTCTCAGCTAGACAATTTGGGTTGCATTTAACAACCCATTAATGCCACCTCTGTGTTTGCAGAGAAGAGCTGGGTCACATCTGGCTCATGCTGACCATGGACAAACTGAGTGGCACCCACCTGCACAGGGCATGCCCTTTGCCTCCCATGACTCCCAATGGTAGCAGAAACAAATTGAATAAGCTTTAACTTTATAAATTAAACAAATGAATGCAAGGAGGAAGAAAGGCAACAGACAAGTGGCTTTTGGTTTTCCCTTGGACCATGATTGATCTTAGTAAAAACCACATTGACTCATGTAAGTAAAATGTAATATAAAGGCATGTTTTTGAAATTGTTTCTTGTGAAGAGTGAGCAAGTATATTAATACCAATTTTAAGACAAGTTTACATTCAAACTATGCCTTTAGGAAAAGGAAACATATTCCCCACTCTTTTTTAAAGTGTTAATGAGTTATTGCTTTGACACAGATGAGAGAAAATCCCTTACAGTTTTGGAGTAAGTTGGGGATACTCTTGAAATCTGTCTCTATTATACAGCAAATCTTGTGAAAATATTTCAGCTTGACCACTTCTTCTTGAAAATGACAGTGTGTAAATCTACACTGTATTCAAGGGGGAGAATGTTATAAATGAGCTCTGACAATGTGACTTGAAAACTGAAATGTCCAGACATGAGTCTGTACATGTTGTTTAATCCCAGAGTTTATAGCATTAGTCTTAGCTGGTAATAAAAAAGTTGCCTAATATCCTTCTTGACTGATCAAGTCCTTGTGGTAAAGTACACAGATATGAGGTTATGCACAAGAACTTCTCAGAATCTTTATAAATCAAATACCCTGAAATTGGTTGGGAAGTATGTACCATGAGTTTTTTACTACCACACTTAATTCTAGTTATGTTTAATTCAGAAGTTCTACATGCCTAGAACAGGCTTAAAAGCTCTTGTACTTGTGATCATTTAAAAGAAGCAATTTTATTTTTATTGTGGATAGGCAACCTAATGGAACAAATAGAAAAATAAATGGGAGTGACCTTTACAAAGAAGCTGTATAATCACATGTAAAGGTTTTATTTTATTTCTTTAGGTGACATAAATGTAATTCTAAAAGCCAAATGAGCTGTTTGCCAGTGCTGAATGAGGTGACATAGTCAACTTAAAAAGTACAGCTTTTATGAAGCTGTGACTAACAAAGCTTTAAAAAATTTAAACTGATGTTTGATTTGAAATGAAAACAGTTTTCTTTTAACTATACATTTTCCTTTTTTACCTTGATTTTTCAGTGTTAGTCAACATTGTAATATATTTTTTTTCTGTTATCTGGATACTTTCTGGTTTATATTCACAAATATGGGATATGCCTTTACACATAGGAAGTTGTTAAGATGAGCCACCCATTTCAAAGTTGACAGTGACTCCCCGAAGCCCATTAATCCACTTTGATAACCACTGCTGTTCCAGTTACTACAATTATATCAAACTCAAACTTGCTCATATGATGAAATTAAGCAGGTTTTAATCATCCTATGGAAATTACTTGGTGTCTCTGACAGAATTATTTCTGCACAGTAAATGTTTCAGGGTAATGATTTCAGTGTGCCAAAGACTTCCAGTAAAGTCTGAGGAAAAGAGGCCACTGAAGTCAATAAGCCCTGAATTAGGACCTTTGGATTTCGTTCATCTCTTATCCCAAGGGTAAAATAACAGTACTTCAAAATAAATAAGTGGAAGTCATCTTTTAAATTAGAACAAAGGGTCAGGACAAATTATCTTTGGTTCTCCTGTAATGAGCATATAAAGTTTGCTCAGAGTTCTACTGCAGGAATAAAGATTAACAAAGAAAAACTTTGCCTTCTTTGTCCTAAGATATGAGCAAAAGTATATAGTTATCATGAGCTCTTTCATGTCAGCTCTTTTTGTCTTAAGCTGTCTAAAATTTCTTGGTCTTATGACAGAAATTTTGTGTCTATGTAGGCAAAAGAAAGGGGTACCAAAAATGCTGATATCTAGAACTGTCTTACATTTTCTTATTGCTGCTGATGTCCAGATGATCACAGAATCACAGAATCACAGAATCTTCTAGGTTGGAAGGGACCTTAAAGATCATCTTGTCCAACCGTCAACCTAACTGACAAAAATAGACACCCACACAACAAACAAGGAGCATCATCACTAAACCATACCTCCCAGCACTACATGAACCCGTCTTTTGAACACCTCCAGGGATGGTGCCTCAACCACCTCCCTGGGGAGCCCATTCCAATGGCTGATAACCCCTTCAGTGAAAAAATTTTTCCTAATATCCAGCCTGAACCTCCCATGGCGCAACTTGAGGCCATTTCCTCTTGTCCTGTCGCCTGTGACTTGAGAAAAGAGACCGACCCCCATCTCTCTACACCCTCCTTTCAGGTAGTTGTAGAGAGCAATAAGGTCTTCCCTCAGCCTCCTCTTCTCCAGGCTGAATAACCCCAGTTCCCTCAGCCTCTCCTCATAAGACTTATTCTCCAGACCCCTCACCATCTTTGTCGCCCTTCTCTGGACCCGCTCCAGCACCTCAATGTCTTTTTTATGCTCCTTCACAGGATCTCCATGGGTCTCAGCATCCTCATGCTCTGACGTGTGGTCCTCCACAGGCTGCAGGTGGATGTCTGCTCCACCATTAACCTCGATGAGCTGCAGGGGGACAGTCTGCCTCACTGTGGTGTTCACCATGGTCCACAGGGAAATCTCTTCTATGGCATCTGGAACACCTTCTCCTTCTTCACTGTCCTTGGTGTCTGCAGAGTTGTTTCTCTCACATACTCTTACTTCTCTCTCCACTGCCGCTGTGTCACAGTTCCCCCCCCCCCCTTCTTAAATACATCATCACAGAGACATTACCATCATCACTGATGGACTTGGCCTTGGAGCTGGCTTGCATTGACTCTCTCCAACATTGGGGAAGCTTCTAGCAGCTTCTTACAGAAGCCACCTCTGAAGCCCTGCCACTACCAAAACCTTGCCTTGCAAACCTAATATCTTAAAAAAATAGAAGGATTTTAAATTTAATAATTAAATGCAGGTGCATTGACCATGCAAAGAAAGAATGTGGATGACTGCCATCAACATGGATTCTTAGTATATTAGCAGTCCTAATGACGGAAACAGTGACTTCTGTAGGAAAAAGCCAAAGAAGTCATGACTTCCTATTCATGCAGAACATTCTTGTAATTAACATAAGAAGTCTCCCAGAAAATCTTGAGTTAATCTTGAACACTTTCAGCCATCCATCTCAAAACAGTTGGTCTTAATTAACTTATAGAGGCCTTGGGTTTCATAGTGGCCAGTAATCATCTGGGGTTTGTGTGTTTAACCAGAGTCTTAAGAAACCTTGACTTGAATATTCCATCTTAATATTCAGACATAGAGGCCTGTGTGTTTGTTAAGACATTAATTCTGAATGACATTTCTATGTCTCTGATACCCTTTTTCCACTGAGATGATAACTGAGCTCTGACTCAATAGAACTCTCTTGGTGGGTTTTGCATCAAGCACTCCAGAAGGGAAAATAAAAACTTAAATATATGTATTTTGGCTAATTTGACTTATTCTGTCCATGTCATTGTTTCTGTGAAATATTTTTGTCCAGATACAACTTTTCTTGTGCTTTTCAGTATTTCTGCATTATACATAAATATGTTGTACATTTTATATATGCCTATATAATATTTATCCATATGTATTTGTGTATCATTATTGATAATCTGTACTTGGCAGTCACATGAAAATGATTCCTCCCTTTTGTTCCATTTTCTATGCAGCTTTTTGAAGAAAATGACAACAATCTCTCACTGCCTGCAAATTTACCATGTGATTTTGATACCTCTCTTAATTTCTTGTTCTCTAGATAGACCATGTTAACCAATAGTCTATTTAACTTTAGTAATATATAATGCATGAATAGAATCCAAATTATAGCAGATCCAAATACGTGAGTTCACTTCTTAGCCCTAGAGTTTCTGAGTCTCTATCAGCACAGGGAAATGTGCTAGAAATGCTTGCTTTGGGTTATCAAAGGTTTTATTTTCTTCTGCACTATACGAACTAGAGAATTGTCCTTGAAGATGGAAGATGAGGTAATAATATAAAAAACGTAAAATAATTGTCAGGTTTCTCCAGCTTTTTCCTTGTGCCTGCTCCAATTTCTGGGCAACATTTCTTTACTTTCACAAAACCAACAAAAACCAAAAGAATATAGTTATATATTTCATCTTGAATTTCCTGAGGGATATCCTGGGAACAGGTTATGGAATTAAGAGACAGGCACTTGCCATAAACAACATTGCATAAAGATATAGGCAATTGCAATAATGTATTTTGGGGCTGGATTGAAAGTGGATTTATTTTCTCCTATCTGACCATGGTATAGGCATATGAGACAGTAATATATTAAGATCAACCACTACTTTCAGAGAAAAATCCTCTGAATTAAAATACTCTCTTTAAATTCAGAGCTTGTCTGTCTGGGTGAAGATTACAAAGTATTGATAAAGAAGCATGACAAAATTGAATTATATTCATTGCTTTATTAAATAATTCTGAGAAGAGAAAAAATTAGGACATTAGTTTATGAAAATGGTAAAATATGCTTCAGAAGCTTTGAATTAAATTTAGAGTAAAGTTTTGCATTATGCTATTGATCAGGCCTTTAAAATGCAGAAGCTTTAGTGAGGGAGAAACTTCTGGCTGTAAATAGACAGCAGAATGAAAGCTGCACATTTAACTGTGATGATTTTATCTGTGATGGTTTTATCTCCCAATATGAACAAAAAGGAGGTTTTTGCAAGGGTTAACAATTTGGCTTTTAACTGAGACCTTCTGTCTCTTTCTTTGTTTTGTTCTGAGTTTGGTGTTTTGTTTTTTGTTTTGTTTTGTTTTGTTTTTCCCTGTTTGATGTTTTCCCAGAAAACATTCCGTTTGGTTACAAGTTTTTCCCCAGATGATCATTCTCTTTGGATGTCATTTGTGTTCTCAATGGCAAATAAGAATGAGAAGTTCCATGGCTGAACATGTCTTCTGATATTTATTTGCCTTTCTATAAAGTCAATATATTTATCCTGCCTTTTTGGATGATTCTTCCCCTTCCTTGGTAGTTCAATATAGGTATTTAAGAGCCTGGCCTTCCACAGCTCCATATATATCAATGAACCAGAGGTCCATATATCAAGGTTGCCAGAGCAACCTTGGCAGCAGTTGGTACTACATTTCATACAGGTGGAGGATTCATGCTCTCCTTTTTTTTTTTAATTTGGCATGGACCTTATTCTTCCATTAACAGCATAACTGATTACCTGCCTGCTACTCACCAGAATGTGATGGAAGTCTCCAAATGCCACCATCTTCAGACTATGTAAACAGGCTATAAAATTGCCTTTGAAGGTCTGAGGTGGGTCATTAATAACCTAAGGAAAATTTAATAGCCAGTTAGTAGTCAACTAGATATAATTAACACACCATTAGCACTGAGCTTCACAAAACTTTTTAGAGCCATTTTTTCACAAAAGAATGTCACTTCAAGTCACACCTCCTTCTAAGAGGTCTTATCTTTATTTCTTTAATTCAAAGAAAGTAATCATTTTAGGAAAATTGTACATGGAAATGCAAAATCTTGGGAAGACCTAAGGTTGCAACAATAAATATTTTTTTCTTATGCTTTAGTGCATAAGAAGCTTCTTATGCATTTAAAGATGCAAATATTTTAAAGATGTCAGAATTTTAGAAGCTGAGTTCAGGATTCACAACCTCAAAATTAATTGCATAAATAATGACACTGTATACTATGGCTATAATTCCAACTCTTGGAAGGTGTAGATATACCAAGGAGATATGTTATGAAATGTGGTGGTGATATGAAGATATGCCCTTGATTTTGAAATTCTTTGCTTTTGTATTCTATATTTGACACTTTTTCAGAAAGCCATATTACCTAAACTGTTTTGTAAATATGAGGACCTCAGTTTTAATTTGCAAAAAGTGCAGTTCCATGGTTTTCTCAAAAACTGTGACAGCATGACCCAAGTACTATCCAGACCTTCAAAAAATTAAAATAATATTTAAAACATCTCAGGGTTTTTTTGTTTCTTTGTTTTGGGTGTTTTTTTTTTTTTTTTTTTTTTGTCTACTGGAGTTTGAGGATGTTTCATTATATTTGAATGCTTGGACTGGAAGTACTAGAGACAGACTGAGGCAATGTATGGTTTTGAGGCACACTGAGGGTTTTGTTGGGCAGAATTCTTACCTAGTTTTGTTTCAATTTGTGTTGTTTTCAGATGCCTGCAAATGAACCACATTATATAAAGTTTACAAAGTGAAAAATAGATAAGACGCTTTGCAGATGTGAATGGTACTTAAAAGATTGCTTTCCACCAATTTAAGATTAAGTTTGTTGGTCAGAGGGTGACAGAAGTTCCATTAGTGGTTGAGAAAAGGATAATATTCTTTTTCATATATCAGCATTTTTCTTTCATTTACAATGTAATTATAGGGCACCAAGAGGTCAGAAAACAAGCATGATAAGAAAAGCACTTATTTTGGCTGATAATGCATTAATTTGAAATGGCATACATTTTTTCCTGCTCCTTCATTGGAGTGATTTATCTTCCTTGATGATTAAAAAAAATGTAACTTTCTATTTTAGTAGTACTGAAGATGATTCTATTCTAACAGGCAGAGTGTTAGGAGTAAATGGCTTTGGCTGATGTGGAAAATACATCACTTGCAAAGAATTCTAAGCAGAGGTGTTGATAAATATGTCACTATTTGGCCTTCTTTCCAACACCTGTCCAGAGATTAAGTAGAATGTAGTTTGCGCTTTGTCACTTACACTACAGATGAGTGTAATTCAATAACCTTAAAATACACAGTAGATAAACACTAAATACCAGGCTATCAACAATTTTACTCTTAAATGGATTATGAGATGACAGGATGCCAATATGATAATCAAGCCATCACTAAGGCTTGTTATTTTATTTCCAAAGTAACAACTGGATGTAATTAAAAGCTATGATTCTCTCTTCTGTCATGTCTAGTCAATTTTTTAGGTCTCAGCTGAGTAATAGTGCTTCTCACACCTCATCTCCTAGGTAGCTATTAGAAGTATGCCACTTGCAATTGCCAGATGTTCCTGTCATCAGCCTGACCCTGCAAAAAAAAAAAAAAAAAATAAACCGAAAGCTCTCTCTTGTGATTTTTTCTTTTTCCTGAACATGTCTAGTCAATTTTTTAGGTCTCAGCTGAGTAATAGTGCTTCTCACACCTCATCTCCTAGGTAGCTATTAGAAGTATGCCACTTGCAATTGCCAGATGTTCCTGTCATCAGCCTGACCCTGCAAAAAAAAAAAAAAAAAAAATTAAACCGAAAGCTCTCTCTTGTGATTTCTTCATTTTCCTGTACAGTAGAAATGAGAGAGAGTGATGAGTGGTTTATGGGTCAGAACAGATGAAGACTGTCAATTTATGGCTACCACTTTCATTTGAAAATTGCAGCCTGTCCTGGAGTTGTTGGGTATGTCTTTAGCATTTCCCAAAACTGTGTATGGGTAAGTCTAAATTTTGCTCCAGCTCAGACTCTGTAGGAAGGGCTCATGTTTTTGCACAGAAAGCCAACCCAGGATCCTTTGCCAGTTGCTAGAGCTCCTTATATTGTCAGTAGAGGGCAATAAGTCCCGCGATACAGGGCACCCTAGCTTGGAGCCCAAGTCACTGCTCCTACTACGAGTTGTTCTGGACCTCTCGTCTTACACTGGCGATGTGTAGAAGCTACTGTGGTTAAAATCCAGCCCAATCTTCTGCTTAGCTGAATGTTAATAAGGTCAGACAAAAAACAATCAGTGATAACCTAAATGTTCATTTAGGTTACCCTGGGGCTCTCTGTCTCCCTCTCCCTCTTTTTCTCCCTACAATGTACTCTCTTTTCATATATGGGTAACTGCCATATAGGTATGTATATAGATTTGTATGCATGTATAAGGGCTATTTCCATGTCTCTGCTTATGAGCAGTTTCTCAGTCCTTCGAAATCAGCAGAAAGCCTGTCTTTAACTATGGTATGTGTTTGGCCAGATCTCACCTGCAATGTTGTTATCGTTCTAAATAGGGAAACGCTTCATTTTTAATATACTGATTCAATAAAATTTTCTAGGGATGCATGCAGCAAATAGACAGATTGTATTGCTTTCTGAAGGTTTTTTTTTTGGTGAAGATGTTACAAGATATGCACCTATTTCTTGTCTAGCACTGAATAAATTGACAGCTTTAGTTCCTTAGATCCTCTGGCAGTTCAGTTCTGCTTTCTCCTTACTCCAGACTGTAGCTTTCAGGCATGTTAATATTCCAGCTTAATTGGGGCTAGTTGCTTCAGTGTAAATTGCAGCCAATGGAGCACTAGCAGCAGAAAATCTGCTCTCAGGTATTTTAGAAAATAGCTGTAAAAAATAACATTAATTGCTCAGAAGCATAAAATATGTCTGAAAAAATATTTGGAAAAAAGAAGTTTTAAAGAATGACTTAATTTGTGCCATAAATACTGGATTTTGGAGTCTAGTTGCAAGAAGTCAGCTTATCTCATGGAGTAGCATATACCAGGACAGGACATTGCCCAGAAATTTGGCTAACCTCCATAACTGCCAGAAATCTTGTCATGTCTTTAGAGGAAGTTTCAAGAAAATAGATATTGCCTGCTTTTAGTTACATAGTTGTACTCTTATCCACACAGCTTAATGCACACACATACAGACATTTCGATTTGGAAAGATTTCAGTGATAGAAAATGTACTTCCATTGAAATGTTTTACAAACCTTTACACATAATATAAAGTTAAGCATTTTACAGGCTATAATAGATACATTGACTCAGGAGCAAAATTTCTGTGTAATATTGATCTTAAAATGGAAATTATAATGAAAAGATACATGTGGTGCTCAAAATAGTAAAATATTCATCAAAGTTTCATTCATGTTTTCTTGGACAGCAACAAAGCATGATGAAGATAGTCATAATACATCATGTGACTTAGAAGAAGTTTCTTCAAAAGGTAATAAATTTTTTTAAGGTAATGTCTTTTAGCAGCCTTAGGACTCAACATGTGAATTTCTGTTTTCTTAATTCTAAAATTAAGTAAAAGGTAAAGAGATGCTTTGCACAGCAATTTTACTGCAACTTGCAGATATATGCCTTGCTTAGCCCATTAAATACAAAGTCACATAAAGCTATTCCATTTCTAGAAGAACAAAGTCATCTTAAGAAGTGTGTTTTTAGGTTAAAAATACTGTTGCTTGTTTTTGAAATGAAAGCGAGAAAAAAAAATAAATAGACCTACTTCTGAAATGTTTATACAGGATTAAGCCCAAAACACTCAGATAGATCCATCACCCCTTCTCTGTACCCAAATTTATGATGGATCTGATACTGGGGAAATCTCTTGCATAGCAGTTGCTAGGTGCTTTGTGTTTTATTTCTGTAGCTAAGAATATAAAAAATATACAGACATATAGACAAACTCTGAGTGTATTTTCTGTCCTTACTGAATTAGAGGTTGAGAAGAATCTATAAATATAGAAATGTCTTATAACGGCTATGAGGAGCTGATATAAAAGCAAAGGGATGTTCTATAACCTGACACTGCTTGTTGTGTTAGAGGTTATGATTATTTGCATGCTCGAAGTCTTGAATGTTTCTCAGACTGGCAGCTTGAAAAGTGAAGAGTTCCTTTTAAGAGTCTAGAACTAGCGTCAACATTTAACATAACCATTTAAAAAATATTTACGTATAAATGTCAGTGCTTAAGAAATGAAAAAATCATCTGTCACCTCATTGTGAGAGATTCTGTATTTGTGTAAAAGCACCTTACTTTCCTTCCATAAAACAGACCAAACAAGGATTTCTTGTTTTTTGTGATGGTGGGCAAAGCGTGACTTAAGATGGTGTTCAAACAGGGCAGTGATGAACTACAGAGAATTGTCATCTCATAGAGCACAGTGGGCAAGAGAGAGATTTTGAGCTATATAAAAGGCTCTGAATATTTTATTGTATGTAGAATTTTATTATATTCTTTCCTTGCTGTAGTATTTATTTACTATCTGATTATTGCCTTCAGGGCACCTAGCACATTATGTGCAGACAAAAGTATGTGGCATTGTTGAAAAAACAGATATAAAAAATGTTCAAGACTGCAAAATTGGACACTTTGCTTATCTCAAAAAGGAGACCTCCATGACACCTGAAAAGCAAACACTGTTCCTGGCATCCATAGTCCTTTTCCCCAGATAAAGATGCTTCTTTCCAGTATATAAATCTTCAGTACAAAACTGCCTTCAGATTTGCTAAATTCCTACCATCAGATAACATATTACTTCTCTTTTTGTGGTGGCTACTGCCAGATTCACAAGTTTTTTTTCTTTTCTTTTTCCTGCAGATGTGCTGTGCTGGCTAGTTTCTGCAATGACTTTTATTTTTTTGGCGCCTGCATACTCATGACTGTCAATCTGGCCTGTTCTTAGGACATGTGTTCTACAATTGTGTAATATATTGGTGTAGATGTAGCTGACAATTACATTATTGCTTCCATCGTTAAATGCAACATTATCTGCCTTGGGTTTTTTATTCTAAAGCTTCAAAACATGTGATTGCAATTTTCAACAAGAAAGTCTTTTGAACATCTCCAGTTCAGGTTATCATCATCTGTTAGGATGATTTTGTACAGATAAAACACAGATGAATATAGCTGATCATGCGATTTAATGTACAATATTTATAGGTTGCCATTAGTGCTTTTGTATCTATTCAGTTTTAATCCTGCCTCCTAATCCTCACTTCATCTGGCTCTTTATTGTTACTGTTTGATATTTTCCATGCATAACCACTCAACAAAAGATTTTCTTAAAAAGAAAATCAAGTACTCTCAACAAGTGTGAGAACGTTAATTTAAGTATTGCTATATCAACGTAAAAAAACAGGGAAGTGGAAGAAATGCTTTTCCACACCCACATTCCTGTTTGCCAAGAAACACGGTTATGCTGCCAGTATCTATTACTGACTGTTCTAGTTGCCATCTGCACAATAGACTAGACACAAATTAGACAGCTGAGGAAAGAGAACTGACCTCAGCGTTCAGATGCTGGTGAGGATGATGAGGTCAACAGCACTGTTAGTTACCACTTTTATTGATGAAGTAACATGATTTTTGGCATCTGAACTTTCTCTGTGATTATCATTCATGCATTTGAGCGTGAATCTCCATGCCTCTGGGGGAGCTCACCCAGCCGGCGGCATGCCTTGCTCCTTGTGTCTTGCCCTCCTCTCTCCTGCAGCCCCTCTGCCATTACTCCAACCACTCTGTGAGCAGGGGTTGAGAGTTCAACTGTACATGACAAGGAGGTACCAGGCCATATGATGGGGGACATTTATGTTGGTCATATGACTTCAAAGCCCTTCCTCTCCACCTCCCTTCCGCTCCTGTAGTTACTGGGTCTTTTCATACTCCTCTTCAGTCCAGTTTCAGGATGGAACCAGATTTTATGGGTGGTTTCAAACCACTAAAAATGGCAGAAGATACCATTCCTGTACATTGAAACATGATGATATATTCCAGACTCACATTTTGAGATAGCATTTCATGGCAAAACTTCCGTCACATGATATTGTGTCCCTGTTTCTAGCACTGCAAGTCACAGGATAACATGTTCAAATCTACGGTGGTATTTGTGATTATGAAACCAGCCACTACCACAAGACAAATTTCTCCTCACCCAATGTCTTACACTACAGCAACTCTGAATTGCGGTTTTCACAGCTGAAAGGAAGGGAGGGATATAAATTGCCTCTAGCTAATGGGTTAGTCAACATATTTTAAAGGAGAGGGCTGCAGCACAGTATATGAAAAAAGCTGTGCATGCATCTGTCATAGGAACTGTCATTCTCTGTCAGTACAGTTATTTTCAGGGTTATACAAGTGTTGATCCTGAAAATACATTATGAGAGGTAAAAGTGTCAACAGCTTCTCGTGTTTGGTCCTAGATACCACATGGAGTTGTGCTGGCTATTTCTTCACTCCTTCAAGTACTGATTTTCCCTTGTATCTACATGCTCAGCAAGACATGAAGAGAAGTCAGATCCCAAAAGGGAAAGGATCATGACTGTCAATTTCAGAAATATTCCTGCAATGAATTCAGCTCTTCTTCCTTCTCATCAAAGCATGTTGCATTTCTCTTTGTCATGCCTTAGCTGTGCATAGATGCTAAGAAGTAAGAGTCTGTGTAATCTGAAATACAACAAAGTGAATCAATGGTTCTTGTGATTGTTCACACTGTAACTAACATAACTTGCACATCTTTACTATGTATAGTTTTTTATCAGGACTTTTTTTGTCATTGCTCTTCTTATTTTTCGACCTATCTGGAATCATACTAATGTCCAAAGGCTCGATCAGGATTAAGACTGTAATGTGATGAGCACTGTACAGCCACAGAATAATCTGTGTATCTGACTATTTATATGATCTTAATGCCTCTTCCTGAAGTCTGAATTCCTGACTTGGAGCATTTCCTCTCTAAAAGTAAATATAAAATCCTAAGTAAATATAAAACCATAGGTTTTATATTGTCAAACATTTAAATTTCAAGATCTTGAAACTTTAAAATTGTATTGTATGTCTTCTTCAAAAAAAACAGGAGTCCATTTTACATAGACAAGGCATTTGTACGTTTTCCCTTGTCTACTTTGCTTCCAGAGCAAAGATTTTTCATTTTTTCTTTTGTTTCTTAAACATTTCAGATTATGTAAGGTTTTATTTTTATGTTCTCAAGACAGAAACTGTTGAACAAAGATTAAAGGTCTACTTGTAGGATGTATGGCACGTCCTCCTTTTCAACTAGGCCAAGGAGAGGTATTAAAAGAAATATCTGTACTGAGGATGGGGCTGTGATGGTGGCATGTTTGCTGCAGAGTGATCTATAGGTCTCAAATCCTCTTACATGTTTGAGCAAAGCAAAGGATAAAAACATCTTAAAGTGGGCTTTGCAGTGGCTGTCACCTCAAGTTAAAATGGAGAGGTGGTGTCTTGAAACTGTAAAGTTTTAGAAAACGCCATGGTGCCAATGAAGTGTTGTAGTGTACAACAGGAGACAATAGGGAACACTGTGATCTAACATTTTGGTGTCGTGACCTGAAAAAGTAGAAGAACTTTTTCTACAAATGCAAACTTCAATTTGAAATTCTCTTCTGTCACCTGTCTTTATGTGAAATAATGCTACAGGCCTTGATTTTGTAACTTTCAGAGCAGATCTCCATGCATGTGGAGGCACAGGTGGTTGTTACTAGAATTCCAGAGTGGAGATAGCTCTTTATACAGATCTACTGAGGTTCAAAATGTTATTTAAGCAGCATCGTTCCTTTCAGTGAGACTCTCAAGAGTGACTCAGGTGGAACAGCAGTACTACATATTAATATATTAATTACGTTCACTTGGATTAAAATTTTGAGTCCTCAAGAACTCCTATTGCTATCATTCCACCATGTTGGTGGAATGGCAAGTTAAATTGCTAAGTTCATTTACTTGCATTTTTTCCAAAACAAATCTGCTTTATTTATTTCTATATAATTTCACTTAATTATTTTTTTCCTTTCTTTGTCCTACATATATATTTTTGATTTATTGCCATTCCTCTTAAAAATAAAGAAGTATTTCCTTGATGACATTTAAGTGTCCATTTATCAATAAAATATAAATGTGTTCTTGACATTTTAATTTTATTTTTAGTAGGATATATTTTATAGCTTTTAGTTTATTCTTCTTGATCTTTTTCATCCTTCTTAATCAACATAGTTTCATAGTGAATTTCAGTGTCTTTGTTGTCATATGGCTCTTACTGTGTTTGATTTTTCACATTTGTTATCTGTTTAATTTATTTTTTTTGCTTCTCAAATGTTTTATAGGCACTACACCAATGCTGATACTGTATTTGTGTTGGCTTAGAAGATCCTTGTAATTTAAAATCCCACTGGTAGATCTCTGGGAGAAGACTGACTTGGGCTTTCATGTCCAAGAAATGTAATCCATACTGCCTTTCTGCAGGTTTACTATGTCAATGATATATGGCATTTGACAGAACTTTTTTGAAGAGTCTTTGAGAAATTACTTGTATTTGGATACATGATGTAATTCTAGATTTTTTTTCACATTTTTTTTAACATCTCTTTTTGCATTTTACCTCCAGTAGCTAAGACGTTTTACCTGAAGTCATCTCCCATTACTTAATTTGGAATCAGTCCATAAATAAACTCGGGGTCACTTGAATGTTGGCCCAGACTCTGCCGGGGTTTTCCAAAAGTGCAAGTGAGCAAAGTTTAGAGAAACTGTCTGAAGCCGTGAATCTTTTATTTTCCCAGAATCCAGAAGCCTTGTAAGGTCTAGGATTCTCTAGCTGTTTCTTTTTTTGCTTGATGCATTATAGTTAAAAGACAAAAAGGGAGTTGTTCATCACTGTTATGCTCCTGGCCTGCCTTGAGCCACTTTCCATTGAGTGGCCTGATATACAAGCACAATCTCTTTTATTGAATACTTGAAAATGTGTGTTTCTTTTAGGTTCAGAGTTGCATCCAGTACACTGCAGTGCCTCTGCAAGTACATGAAAACATGTTAATTCCAATCTTTTGATTTTAAGATATTTTTGGTATTTAATCTTCTGAAGTCTATAAGAAAAAGCAGATGATCACTACCTCTGAAAACCAGCCATTTAACTTCATATTTAAATAATTCACATTTAACAGACATTAAATCCTTAATTTTGGTAGAAGAAAATCATACAAATGCAAAGTCGAATAGCTCAGTCTTATTTTTTACATTTCTTTATTCATGGTTTTGCTGTTCACTCTGCTAGGCGGTATTTTTTTAGGTTTCTTTCAGAACAATAGAACTAAAATTGTTGAGACCACAAAAAGCTCCATAAATAATCTGATCTATCAGATTAGCTCAGATTAGCAAATGCATTTCTAGTTTAGCCTTTGTTAAAATAAGAGAGATGATTTGTGTGTTCTCTCATCTATTTCTTCCTGATCTTTCCCATTAACTGAAATTAAAGTAGTTATCTTTTTAACCTTCTCTGTAAATAATTTTCACAGAACTATGTGACTGTTATACAAATCATGAAAGGTTATCTCTCTCTCTAGTTTTGAAGGCGTTTTCAATGACGTTGAAGTCCAGACATAGTTCTTTCTGCAGAGCAGAAAACCTAAGCCAGAGTAAGCAGGTAAGTCCTTCATGCTCTGTGACTGTGAGAAGCATGCTCTTCATGCTTCTGTTCTATGTAGTCCTTCATGCTATTTATGTTACACAAGCACTAAGAATGTGATGTCTTTGATACTTGTCTTGATATTTTATCTTAATCTGATAACCAAATAGGGGATGAATAATAAGTTAACAACTTATTTTTTCAGTAAAGGCAAAATTGAGATATTCCCCATGATATTGCATCAAGGCATTGCCAGAACAAGGCATAAAGGTTACAGTACTGGCTAGGATTCATACCAAAATTGAAACTCTTCTAAATGTTGTTTTCTACTCATCATTTCATAGCTGTGGTTTATGCACTGCCTTTGCCAACCCTTTCTTTTCTCTTCTTCTCATCAGTTTCAGCTGCAGCTGACACTGTTGGTGACATCAGATCAAGCACCAGGGTCACCTCTGAGAGACCACTGGGGTGAGTAATCAGAAACAATATTTATACCTTAGGCCATCTCTGCCGCAGTAATCACGTTCCTGACAACTGCTGTCATCTGAGAAAGAAACAAAAAAGAAATATTAATTGATAACAGGTCACATTTCACCTTGTTAGAAAGGGAAATCTTCCTGATAGAGAAACAACTGATGTATCAGATTGCCAGGGAGTTATCCTTAAGGTGACAGAGAAATTGAATTCTGCAGCAGACTTTTAGAAAATTAGCTATGAGTTGGGAGATGAATGGTCATAACTCTTTACAGCACACTTCCTCTAAGCCTGCAGAGCTAAGTACCATAGACCAGTTCCACGGCTGGTTGTTGAATGACTGAAAAAAGAAAGAGAGAAATAAGTAATTAAATGATGCTGCTGCCTACCTACACTGCCAGGATGACAAGTGCCAACACAAATGAATGGAAACCCAACAGCCAAACAGGAGAAGGGAAAAAAAGACTAAGCAGAAAATAATAAACAGCCCTCCCTGATATTCTGAAATGTTATGTGTGCCTCATTAGGAGATTCTGAAAACCAGGAATTCTGTAGAATGGGGAACAAATATTGGAGTTAAGCTTCAAGATAGCTGGTGAAAAGCTGCTGTACAGACTGGTTAAATAGTGGTCTGGTCTTACATTCACCAAAAATGGAATGGAATAGTTTTGGGACACTCACAGCAATGAAAACATTCACCTCAACATCTTG
Source organism: Calidris pugnax (assembly GCF_001431845.1). Taxonomy (NCBI): domain Eukaryota; kingdom Metazoa; phylum Chordata; class Aves; order Charadriiformes; family Scolopacidae; genus Calidris; species Calidris pugnax. Next base: position 13,291,451 of record NW_015094509.1, read on the forward strand.
ACTACAAGCTATCCAACAGCAGTTTGGGTTTAACAGATCTGACAAAGTACCATCTGAATGGATTAGGAATTGTTATATATAATACCGGATATTTACACAAAACTTTTAAACCCTAACCATAGTTGCCTTTTCCCTCATTACAGGATAGATGCTTCCTGATTTCAGAACACAAGAGGTTAGCAAACAACGGCAATGTGTAAGAGCATCTGCTCAACAGTAGAGGATATTGCTGATATTTCACCATGCCTAAACCAAAGGAATCCTGCTTCGGGATGTATGAGGCATCCTAATGAGTATTCTTGCCTACCATTGTTACTACCTTTTGCTTCCCTGCCATTTCTTCTTGCAAGATGGGCTTGATCTTAAGTTAGTCTTGCGTCCTTAACTGCACAGCACCATACTCTCTCAGCTGTTCTGGCTTTGTATTTCTACTAGATGTGAAGGAAGAAAAGGGCATATTTTATTCTCCTATTGCCCCACAAATATTTGTCTTTGTTCCTATTGCTGCAGGCAGTTCATGAAGGGAAGTAGTCTGTAGTGTTTTCTGGCTGTGCAACACATACACTAACTCAAAGTCAATGAAAGATCATTATTGTATTGTTCTTTCAGAGCTTTCTCTAGGTATAACATTATAATAAGCTCCCATATGTTCACCTGGAAGTAAAATTAGTTTTACATACAAGTTATTTCTATTCAGTTTCTATATTTCATTACTTCTAACACTCATATTTCAATAACAAGAGACCAGAGATTTTTAGGCAAATGACCTAACTACCTCCTTAAATAATTTTAATGGAATGAAACAACGGACTTTTTTTGTGTGTGTGTGTCCAGCTATATTGCAAAATAATTGGAAAGTTTTAAATGGTAATATTATTGAAAACACCCTTAGAAAGATAAATCCATTGGGTTTTGACTGTTGAAAGCTAAATGATTCGGTAATTTTACTTTAACACTAGATTGTATTCAGATTCCAGAGTTAATTTCGCTCTCTCAGGGTTTGAAAGGAGCTAAGCACCTAATAAAAAGTTGCAGGTTGGAGGTAATTTCACCCTGTGATAGCACAAAATTCTGAAGTAATTATCTAACTTCAACAACTAGACACAAGCAGTTTTCAGCAGTGGCTGTGTACTATTTAATCTCCACATTTTAATTTCTTTTAATTAAATCATTTGACACTTGTCTGAATGTAATATAAAAAATAATAATTCAAATGAAGGCAACAAAATATGTATCAGTAATCTTATTACCATACAAACATAAACATGATAAAAATGAGTAGTCTTCTCCTAGATGTCAGATTTCCTATTGTGCCTTCTTATTTCATCCTCAGTGGGAATCATAAGGTGTTTGCTAATGTATCGTACAGCCCTGTCTCTTTTGATTCTTTCTCTAGTAATTTTTCTCAATATATACTAGTCTGCACTTATGTTCTTTCTCTTATGCCAGATTAACTTTGTCCTTTTGCCCTTCATAATCAAGCAATACATAACCTATTTCAAAAAGCATTGAGATGTCCTAGTTCTTTTTGTACTTAGCTTCAAGATTCCCTACTCTTGGTGCAATAATGGTCCATCATGGATCCAAGGTTGTTCCCAAGTTGTCCAGTGGTCTGAATCTTTCCCATGCCAGAAATGCTCTTTTCTAATTCTGGTTGACCAGAGATTCTTTTATATCCTGATAAACAGTAACTTGTATTCAAGTATATATACTTTGCTACTTCCACTCTGGACCAACCAAAACATCTAGGACCCCAGAAATTCTATTCTGCTACTTAAAAAAACCTTAGTGCATAAATATATGCACTGGAGAGTAGGAGTTGATCTCTTACATACTGTAGAAGGGATGTAGGTGCAAGTGATAACTGTGAGAATTTTTAAATAGGAAAGAGGTGGTTTGTGAAGGAGCCAAATACAATAAATGTTGAGGTACAAATGTCAAGGTACAAAATTTATGTAATGGAAAAAGGTATTTAGAAGATATTATGGTTGAAGCCCTTGTGGGAAAGACATACTTAGATAGTTTTGTCCTCCAAACTTCTCAGAGGAAATCCTGACAAATATTTCAGATGAAAGTTTTAAGATAGTCTGCAGCTATTCCCCAAAGTCTTATATAAACCTTACTAGGTTAGGCAAAAATTAAGACCTATTCAACTGTTGCCAGTTATCATCTTAGTGTAATTGATTCAGTGTGCGAACCGAGCTCATATCTCATCTTATCAATTGCTGAAGTAACTCCAAGCTGTTTGACCTTTCAAGTGTCTCAAACACACAATCATTTAATAGCTCCTACAACAGCTATCCCTTTCTGCATAACCCTTTTCTCCTTAATAATAGAGATTACTGAAAAAGATGCTGTTGAAGAGAAAGTGAATTTTTAAGGCATGTAAACTTTCAATTGTTTGGATAAAAAATATTGAAATAGCAGCTGCATTTTTTTTCCAAAGGTAAATCCAATGTTCTGTTGAAACGCGCAAGAAAGACTGTGTTGATCTGTTTTTACTATTTACAAATAATTTAGTATTTTGTTATTCATTTAATATCATAATACTCTTAAGAGGAAATGAATAACTTCAATTGCCAGAGCTGCTTATTACGGACAGAAGAACAAAACTTTAAAATTATAAATATACAAAAAAAGTGTCTGGCTACATTTTTATTAGATATATAATAACTGTAAAATGTCATCTTTAAGTGACAATAACAGACATTTTATGTATTTTTTCCTACTCTAATGATACGTGATTTAGCTAATGATTGCTATTTTGAAAGGAATTTGTATGTATCTCTTGAGATGAGTCTGGAACAAACTAAAAACTCTTTTGTTTTTTAAAAATCATACATGGACTATACTTAATATTTGCTTCTAGTGTAAGACAGTCCCCATCTATTTGTTTTTAGTATTTTATCCAAATCCCAGTGCTCTGTCCTCCCTTGGAGTTCACACCTGAAAATAGTTATGCACAGTAATAAGTATCTATTCTGGTTAGTAAGCGTTTCAGATAACCACAATATGATGGACTTCTGATGTTCCATAAAACAGTGATAAAACTCCTATTGACTTCAGAAGTACTAAACATTAGGCAATATGTAGCATTTCTACATGAAACTGTATTCAGTAAGTTGAGAATCTGTTTCATGGATACTTATCTGTATAAGCTGAAGTTGCTCAAGAAGAAAGCAATTTGGTGGTCAGGGACCTGGTTTGCTCCTATTTAAATCAAGCAGTTCCTTGATAACAGAACCCTTGTAATGGTAACTTAATTTTATATAGCACAGATCAAGACAAGATGTGATGATATTGTATTCTAATCTACAGTAGCTTCTGGAAGCCAGACTGGTTCATTTCCAGCTGGGATCCAAGTGATCAGGGCTCAGCTTCAGGATCTATCACAAACTATGCTGATAATATTAAGTGGTTCAATCTTTCTGTGGCTTTCTTCACCTATAAATGTCATTACTAAAGATATTTTAATCTATTTTTTTGTTCTGCCTGTTAACTCTGGAAGGTTTTTTGGGAAAAATCTATCCCTTATTTGACTTAGGTACATTTTCAAGAATAACGAGCATGTTTGTGCACTGAGGCCTCTATACACTGTTGCACTCCATAACACTAGCAATAATGTGAATATTTTGTAGGTTTCTTTTGGCACATTATTCTTGCTAAGGGTTAAAAGTCAGTTTATCAGTCAGACCAACTGTTGTTCAAAGATCCTCACCCTATAGTCCCACTGGCTAGCTGGAAAATAACTGTGGCCAACATGAAAAAAAAAAGAAATAGGAAACTCTTAGCCTGTATCTTTAAAAAAAAAACAACAACCCAGGGTACTGTTTGTTATTCATTTCCCAAAAAGGATCACAATTCATTTTTATTCTTCAGTTAAAAAAAATAGACATGTAAAAATACGCATTCCCATTTCACAAAAACCCCACAAACAGTCATTTTCACATAAGAGCAAAGGAATTCTGCCCAATGGTCTCTACACTAGTCTCCCAGGTTCTCTGTACATAAAATTTCTGGAATGAAGCATATAGTAAAGCATACTGCTTGAAGTTTTCCATCTTGTATAGCTGAACTGACTTCCATACAAGCATTCAGGAAGTCTGCAAGTCCTGTTGATCTAAACACTGAACATCTTTGAAAACTTCAGACATAATTCAAAGAAGATAAGCAGTAAGGAATAGAATATGAGAGAGAAAGAAATGAACAGCTTTATGACAGAAAATTTGGAAACTTAACAAAGTCTCTCCTAATGACTGTCTTCAGATGTAGACAAGTCAGCCCAGAGGATCAATGATTTTCATACAGAATTTTCTGTCTGCCAATGCCTATAATTCCCCAGGTGTGCTTAAATTTGGAAATAGGGATCTAGTAATTGTTCATGCTTTGAATAAAGACATTACTGAGTAATAAAATCTTTATAAACATCACTTAATCACCCATAAAATAAAACAATGACATAATGTTATAATTTACATCTTAAATTAAAAAATTTGACCAAAAAGTATTTTTTTATTTAACATGTGTTTAGCTTGGGTGGGCAGGTGGGGTCCAATCTTGTTAAAGCAACAATACTACACCGTTGGGTTTACTCAATAGCAAGAAAAGTAGAGCAGAGTATTAAAGGACTGATTGATGAAAGTAGTTGACATGAGCTCATGCAGCATAATAGCTACTCATATCTTGGCAATGTGCCCCTCTGCAAAGGGATGTTTAAAGGTATTATATGAGTGAGGTTATAAATTGAGACTGAAAGTGGTGCATTGGCTTTGCATTGGCTACCCGCACCTGGGTGCGTGCTTATCAGATAGATGTGGGGTCAGACCATTGCCCCTTAGTTCCATGTTACACTTAGTGAATGGATGTAGCTAAGTGATACTGGAGAGCAATTTCCTTCTCAGTGCCTCCGTCACTCTCCGGAGGTGTTCCTCTAGTTCCCTTTCCTCTTTCTGTTGTCTAAACACAAGAGGTTCTTGCTTCTAACTTTTATGCCTCCCATACCTAAAGTTAAATGGAGTTAATACAAGGTGAGAGTGACTAACATTCCACTTCTGAATTTAAAAAAAATGAAATCACTTGCAATAATATTTTTCTCTTAGTTTAGATTGAAGTATTTAAACATATAACATTAAACTCGATTTCTTACCCCTTATAAACCAAATTCCTGTTTCATTTAAAATGATGTAAAACTGGAGAAGAAAAAAGTATGAATGACATGAGAACACCTTTTTTCAGCAAAATGTAAAAATCACCTTTTTTTTCCCAAGACCTTCTGTCATTATAACTAGGTGGAAGAAGAGGTAGCCTTCTGGCAAACACATGACACTTTACCAAAACTTCCATTTAGCAGCAAAGCTTCCCTTTCCCCATCATCAAAAGATGTGTTAGGACATTTGAAAGACCTGTTTAAGAACTTAAATTTTGCACATGTAGTGTGTTTTTAGTATCAAAACCAAGTGCTTCAGCATGGAAGAGATTTATCTATCCATCCATACACAATATGTATAGATACGTAACATTTCCTTTAGAATGTATTAAAACATTTCATTCCAGAAATACTGGAACTGAATTTTTCAAAAATATCTCACTGGAGCTACATAAACTCTCCAGATGCAGGGCTCCAACACAGTTATCTTGGGAATCTTCACAACTTCAGCCTGCAAAGATGTGACCTTGGAAAATTTGGGAGACCATCTATAATCCTTCATAAGAATTTCAAATCTTCCTTCATAGTCTAGAGGAACTAATATATCTCTATTCCAATACACATTATATGACAGGAATATCTTCAACTGGAAATGGAAGTAGAATTTAGAGGAAGTCAAGTACACTTCAGCCATCTCCTTCTCATTCAGAAAGACACCATCCCAGATTTTAATATTCTTAAAACAGATACAATTTTACAAATAAGTTCTCCACATCTTTGTCTTCCTCTCTTGTTTTCTATATAGCAAAAAAGTGCACAACATAAATCAATTAACTGTTTATTTTAAATTAAAATTATCCATTATCAATTTAGTATAAGAAAAAAATTATCTTTTATGACCTATCATCCTCTAGCAGCTACAATACCTGCATTTTTATGTTAGAATTCATAGTCTTAAGCAGCAGAAGTTTATTGTGAAGTACTGGCACAATCTAGACACTTTCTTTTTAATACTCAATGCTAAATTCAGTTAAACGTTTGCATGTTGGTAGCATCTGGATAGTTCTTCTGTTTGTTACGTAGCTAGGATAACTAGTTTTCCACTTCTGGAAAATGTTACTTTCAGTGAGGTAAAGGATTTACAATTAGGGAAAAAAACCCCTAAGAATTACAGTATTATGAGCATGACATCTCTGTCTGAGAGTCCTAATTGCCAGACAAAGAAATGTTGGCTTACACACCACATCCAAACAAATGAGAAAATATCATTAAATGTAAGTTTGGAACCCTTGTCTTCCTCTGTAATGTTATATATTTCTACCAATCTGACAATATAAAGGTGTCACAGAGCATAAGCAGGACTTGCCAGCATAGGAACAGGTGGCTTTAAATTCAACAGAAAAACAAGAATTCAGCTGTCTAACTATATCTGTATTTAACAAATGCTAAGGGAAAGAAGAAATAATTAAAAGGAAAATGCAATAAAAAATCTATCTGTCAAATGTTTAGTGTCTGACCCTGGACCCAGGCCTGCTCGGGCAGGCCCTCTGCAGGCTGGGGAACTCAGCAGTAAGGTCCTTATCTGCTCTCTGGAATGTTTTATCCAACAATTTTTTAATACCAAACTTGTAAAAAATCCAGGAAATCTTAAGCCAGCCACTTATGAACACTATATTTTTTCATTAAAACGTAAAGTGGCAAGCCCTAGGCAAATGGGAGGATACATGTCTGAATGTAAACTGCTGCTCTGTGCTGCCACAACATGGGATAATGCAAAAGGCAATTTCATTGTTGTTGAATAAAAACTTACAGTAGCTATTTAGGAATATGAGAACAAAACAAACAAAACAGTAGAAACAAATGCTGAAGTTGCTTTTGAAGCATAGGATTTAAAAAACAATAATGTGATGAAGAATGTAAAAGTGTAAATTTCTCCATTATCATGCAAAACACAGGTCCACCTGCAGCTGCAGAAATCCTCTGCCAGAGCAAAGTAGAAGTCCTCATAGAAATAAATTCCTAAAATAAATCCTCTCTCCCCACCTCCGAAGTGCCACCCACCTCTTAGGCCTTGATTCAGTTACTCAGGTTGTTATCCATATGAAACTGACACATAAGACACAGGAGCTAAGAAAAACTCTCATCTTCTTGAAGGAGAGCATAGAGGCTACCTCGTACACTGAAGACATCTCAGATGGCATTCTGTACACCTGCTGAGGTAACTAAACTGTGTCTTCACATAGAAAAGCAAATCCAGATGATTTAACCTGGGTTTCTATACGTAGGTAGCTCTGGCACTGCCTAGAGACATACTTGGCTGATCAACCAGTGGCTTTCTGCTTTCAAATGCCTTAACTTCCCCTCAATCTAAGGGCTCTGCTTACTCCCAGCATTGATCTGTCTTTTGTGGAAGTGCTTACATGTAAACACCTGAAGATCCTTCAATCCCGTACAGATTCTACCCTTCTTTTCAGACCCTACTGGATTCCTTTATCCTTGTCTTTCATGCATACTCCGAAGACTTTTTTGTAGCCCTCTAGCTAGTGAGATCCTTGGCAATGGGCTGCAGTTCAGCTCTGTGCTTACCAAGAGAGAATGAGGACAGTGGTGCCACTCCTCAGGGCAAAAGGATTTGACTGTGCATTAGAATAACTCTTCTATCATACACATAGTTAAAGGCTGTTACTGCTGTTGTTTTAGACAGTAAATTAGCTGATGAGACCGTGACAGCAAAGAGCTGGCTGTCAACACCTGGCTAATTTTATGGCCTAAATGCAATGAACGCTCACACTAATTCCACCGTGCTTTCCCAGAACACAGCCAGGCACAATTTACAAATGTGGTCTTGAATTTTATTATTTACTAATAAAATCTGGTGAAACAGTTCACCTCCTCTTCCTGGATAATGAATTTCAGAAGCTGCAACTGCCCTGAAAAATTCAAATTAGAGGTTGGACATTAATTATAAACATAAGATCAGGACTGAACTGGGTAATTTGAATCACTTGCTTAGAGACCAGTTAATAATTTTCATACACTTTTCATTGAAAACAACCATCTTGTGGTTGCACAGGCAGGTTCAGTAATTCTGCTGTCATGAGTACAATTACAAAATAAACACAAGGGACTAAATGAGAGAGTGAGAGAACGAATTTGCCAGCTGGAAGCCTTAGCAAAATGATATTCCATGACCTCAGGAACAATTCAGTACAATTGAACCTTGTCTATCCTTGGCAATATATTAACAATAAATGTAATTGACTGTTCCTCTCTGAACTTTGGGACTATATGGAACTGATCTTGTCTATGAAGATTAGATGTTCAGTAATGTCTTTGCTTATGTTAGTTCTTTATTACCCTGTGGCTAGTGTGTAGGCTGCAGTATGATTTAGAAATATTTAAATTATTTTGTTATCGAGATTTTAGCTGGTATGGCTATTGTGGTGACATTAATTCTTTCTACCCACTCTCTTATTTTTCTCCTTGTTTTTCCATATGACTTCTTTATGCACATACCTTTAAATGTGCATGGTTCTTTCATGCTTGTTTAAATCTTCGTGGTTTTGTTTTGGTTTTTTTTTGGTTTTTTTTTTTTTTTTTATGAATTCATATATTCTGATGTTAATTGGATGTTATTTGCTATCAGTGACTTTACAAATTACAGTCCACTTCCCCTGGAAAAAAAGTTCTTTTTCAGGTTCTCTTTGGATTAAGGCATTTTCAAAGCAGAAACTAGATGATAGACTGAAGGAATAAGAAAATAAAAGGTTTGCACGTATAATACCCTTCTGTCTATGGCAAAATATATAGAAAATATTCCCTAAAACAGCCAGCAGTCCTGGCTCTGTTTTGTCTGAAAGGAGTCCAGTTCAGGTGCTCCAAGATCACTCTGTGATATGAATCAGAAAATAATATTAAGGGTTATCAAACCTTGGAACAGGCTGCTCAGGGCAGTGGTTGAGTCACCATCCCTGGAGGTATTTAAAAGACAGGTAGGTGAGTTGCGTCAGGAGCTGGTTTAGTGGTGGTTTTGGCAGTGTTAAGTTAGTGGTTGGGCTTGATGATCTTATAGGTCCCTTCCAACATAGATGATTCTATTATTATATAATTCTAAGTGGGTACCATCAGGAGATTACCTTTAAGAGTACAATCATAAGGCAGATGCACTTGGGGTATCCATGAACCTGTAGTTAATACTTTTTTTTCCTGTGGTTCACGGTGTCACAATCCATGTCCTATAGTGTGTAACACAGCATGGCACTGAAAAGCAAGAGGATGTGCTTTTAAAATAGAGAATTTACAAGCTGTATGGAAGCATCCATGTGGGTAGGGGAGCAAGTAGACACAAATAGTTAACATAGCAGAGCTATCCTAGAAATTGTATTTTTATTTTTTATTTTTATTCTTCAACAAAATGTAGTTGATGTAAAAACACTGGAAAGAAAATATTAATATAGTGTACCAAAATAGTCAAACTTGGATGTGTTTAAAAAGTCCAATTTTTCAGCACTGCTGATCAGTCCCAAATTCATTAATACTATTTGCAATTCCGTATGTTTCACAAATTTTGCTTTTTGCACACAAATCTTAAAATAACAACTGTTCCCTAATACACATTCATCATATTGAGATATAAATGTATGTAAGTGTGCATATAAACCCTGGGGTTTTTTAGGAAAAGAAACAGTCTACGTCTAGCCTCTGGCCTCTGTATTATAAATACATGTAAAACTCCATTTATATATTACTAAGGGGTTTCAATTAAACTCCTATCAAAATTTACCTTTAGATGCAATTTTCATTTACAGTGTAACTCAAAGGCTTAGCAGTATTTAAAAGAATCATGAGAATTAGCAATAAGATTTATTACAATAATTTGATACGATAAAGATGGACATTTGATTATTTAGATAAACCAACTAATTTGATATCTGTACTTGCCTCCATACCCAGGAACTTCTTCCATCCCACAAGAAGTGAAGCAAATCTTACTGTATTTCGCTTTGATACAAAACCCACGTCTTTTATTTTGGCTTCCCAAAGAGTAAAATTAATTTTAATACAGTAATTTCCTGTCCAAGGAAGAAAGAACAGGAAGGGACTCAAGCATGCCTCCCATGAAGCAAAATGGCATAAAAACCACAGTCTCACTTAGGCCGGAGTTCAAACCACCAACTGCATGGACTAAACTGAGTGTCCCAAGCAGGCATCACACAGACCCACAGAATTTTATTTAATTGGTGGGAAGACAGAGTTCACCTCTAGACACCAATTTAGATGGTGTGTGGGCTGCAAGTGCGAAGCAAAGGGTTTTGTGACTGATGGGCCTGAGGAAGTGAACTGCTCCTGCATCTGCACCAGCTGCAACTTTCCCAGGGCTGATGCTTTCCAGCTTAAGTAAATTGCATCGCTGTAACCAAAACGGGACACACTGAAGGAATGAGTTATCATTGCTGGCGTTGAATCAGAGAAGACAGGATGCAATCCTGAAGCCAGTGGGAGATAGTAGCAAGCATTTCTTGCAAACCCTGAAATATAAGAACATTATTACTGTCATAAATCATCTACAATATTTCTCAGCAATTTGTCAGCTAAGTATCTACAAAGTAGGTCACACAAAACCAAAGAAAACTTAGAATCATCAACTATCTAGCTTGTATCCTATTGATTTGCTTCTAAAACTTGTTCCCAAGAGTTTACTGAATTTGAGATGTTTATATCCAGAATTTCCCAGAACTTTCGACTTCCATGTTTCTCATGTTAAAATTGCTCTATTTCTGCAAAGTTATTTTCAGCTTCAACTGATTGTAAAGTACTAATGCTAGTACTAATGCTAGTAGTTGAATTACGGCCTTCATTTCAGAGCTAGATATATCCACAGAATATGTTCATTTTGCTCGGCTTTTCTATTCTCTGATGCCCTACTATTAATAGAAATGTCAGTATTCGGCCTTCTTTCAGCTGCCTAAATGGAGACAGTAAGTCACACAGACCACCTGGCCTCCGACTGCTGCTCCAGAACAGTACAGGTCTCCTGTAGGGCCTGTCTCCTGTTTCACTAGTGGCACCTCATTAAGCTACCTTAGTATGTCTCAAATGGCACCGGGAGCCTTTGTTTAGGCATCAGAATTGAGTCTTTTCTGATACCGTCATACTGTATCAGTGAGAGAAAATAAGAAATGTCTACCATTCTAATAATCTTTTTTGATTGATCTTAAAATACCTCCTGAGAATTAGTCTTTTTTACTGAAGGTTAGTTTTTCTATGGTGACGTGTCTTGTAAGACCAGGCAGCCTTTGAGAATTGCAGCCTGGGCAAGGGGCCATTTTCTACACTACGTACCAGCAGGAGGGAAATTGCTTCATTTTTATCAAGGGAGTAATAATGACCTGATTTGCAAGGCACTGAGAACTAGGACAGTCTTTGTGTGACATTTTTAAAGAATTGTCTTAAACTTACCAATGTATGACTTCTTTAGAAATGGCAAACCATGAGACGCACGTTGCCCCAGGTGATTTGCATGCAGTTTTACATACCACAGCTATTGAAGCATATCGGTATCAGGACTGACTCCAGTTGTTTTCACATCCTTGGGAATAATGTAAAGACTTTAAGCAAATCTATTTTTCATGTTAGGCCAGATCCCAGATGTAAGCTGTCCTTTTACATTAGTGTAACTCCAGTGATGTCAGTGGAGCTTCCCCAATGTCTGCATCATGCTGACCCAGCTCCCCCAGATGAGGTTGTTGGTGATTGTCTCTACATTCCAGGTTCTTTCCAGCTACTGCTTTGCATTGTTTGTAAATAATTTGGTTTTATTTTAGAGCTTTTAAAATTAATGGATTTTTATAAATATTAAAAAGCCCTTCAAAACTGGAAAGATTTCCAGAATGCTTGGACTTGCTGCTTAGTCAGTGTCAGTCCTTTGCTTGTGTTGAATTTAACATGGCAAGTGACACGCTGGTTCACTATTTACTCGATTACAGCTTTATTTTGGAATGAAGTCAGTACATGAAAAATTTGGAGATGATACTTTAGTATAACATAATAATCATGATGATTTTATAATGTAATTAAGAATACATGTGAACTTTTCTAGTGACACTTTAAGTTATTTGTGTTATATTCACTCAGCATTTTTGGTAAAGGTACAAATTGGTTCCCTAAATTTATTCATATAATACAGTCAATTTGTATTTGAGTGTCCAAAAATTATTTGGCTGTTGTGTCAGTTGAACATCTTGGTCCTAATGATGAGGGTATTCTCAAGATACTGCAATTCTCCCAGCTGTGTCAGCCAACAGGCACATAGGTCAGCCAGAAAGCTCTTTAAGGATGTACACAGAAAAAGAAACAACGGGGCAAAAATAAACACAAAGAACATCATGGGCCATATGCCTTCCAGTTAAAGGAAGATTCCCCTATGGGAAATAAGAGGTTTTAAGTATAAAAATAATTATACTGTCCCTTTTGAAACCACTTTCATACCAACAAATGTAACAAAGATATATTGTGCCATTGGATTAAAAAGCTTTTGTCACCAAAGTAGTCATTATCTCAACCAGTTCAAGCTATTGTCCCAGTTTATCCAGTGGCTCGATGGCAAGAAAGAGATAATTTCAAGTACTTCTTCTTATACCAGCCTGCCTACAACTCTCGCGGTTCAGGCTGAGAGAGATTTAAAGAAAATGAAAACCAAAAGAGTCCTTCTTCAGTATGTTGGTTATTGTCTTGCCAAATCAGCCGTCTGTGTACAGAGCCAGTCTCTGTATCACTTGTGGCCTTTCTTTGGCTTCTGCTCAGAGAGCTTAGGAACTGTTTGTTGTTTAATAGAGCCCTCAGAGATTATTCTTGGAGAGAACTATTTCTGTAAACCAGAATACATTGACTGAAAATTCTTTTACAAAGCCTTGAAATGGGAGCAATTGGATGCACTCTTCCCCTACTAAATATTCACTGGGAAACAGCAAACCAAATTTGAGATCTACACCCCCAGATTTTTGTCTGTCATTCAGCAATTTACCATGCTCAGGGACATTGTCTGGTGTCTATGCAAAGACTTCTCAAGTGAATCGATGCTGTCATCACAATGCAAAGGTTACTCGCTGTCTTGCAGAAATAGGCCAATGATAGGGAGCAAATTTCTGTGTCAAAAATAGTAGCACTGACAACTTAACAAGAATTTATGCTTGAAACACTGCATTAACATACAGATAAACATACGTGATTACAATTAATATATATTTGTATGGGAGTCATGCATTAGAAATTTTTCCTTTTTGTCTAAGTAAGATAAAAATTTAAAGTAAATCATTTAAAAAAACAGACACAAAAATCTTTCTGGTTGTTTCTTCAGTGAAAAAAACCCCAAACCCTGAAGCATATTGTATAGAATAAAAAATAATTTGTTTGAGCTTAAAATAAATTTATTTGGTGATTTATCTTTCGAATGTAATTTTAAAATAACTGTCATTTTCAAAATGCATATAAAAACCTGAAATATTTCCCCGAATACCAATGTGAAGCTTTCTGAATTTCCACCTTTTTTGGCTGAATTTATTCTCCCACAATCATCCCCAAATTAAGGAATCATTTGCATCTTTCCAATTACATCTTTATGGCAAGTAACTTCACACTGAAGAAAAAATAAATGCCACCATTAGTAATGTGTGTGTCCATTAAATCAATAGCAGGCTTTTTTGGTTTTCTATCTTGGTTTCAAAGAATAAATGTCATGTAATATTATGTTAATATTTATATCAATAGTTTCATTATTAAATTCTTACTAATGCTTGGCACTTCAGCAAACTGATAGCTAGAGAAAGAGCCATACCTCCATATCTAGAGCAGGACATAGCTGCAGAGCTGGCTCTGAGCAAATTAGCTGGAGTATCAAAACTAGCACAGCTGAATTAATTACTCAGCTATTCTCACCTCCGAGTGCCTGTGGTACTGCTTTGTGAATATAGACATACTCTAGTGTCCTAAAGAGAGATTTTCAAAACCCTGGTTAATTGTTTTTCAATGTGAAGATGCCAGCAGAATGCCTTAGTCAAACAATGCAGTCCTGAGCCTTTCCCTTTGTGGATGGATGATCTCTTTAAGTTGTCATGATAAGTTGTCATAAAGTTATGCTAAGTTGCCACAATGAGACCAAGGCTACCCCCATGACTAAAATGATGAGAGTTGACCATTGGATGAAGGAAAGTTTTTGTGTACTTGATCTTTTTCTCTATGAAGATAGCGGGATACACATGTAATAAAACAGGACTTAGCTGAAGTACTGGTAACAATCAAAATTTTAAAATTACTTTAAAACTGTGAATGAAAACAGACTTCAGTAGATCAGCTTTGTCTGAAATCACAGATTAGGAAATACAGTATTAATTAAATTTAATTTTGTATTTTTTGGTAATTTTAGCAGAGATGAAATACAAGTAAAAATCAATATTAAGTTCTTTTATTGGAGTTTAAAAACATATATTCAGTGATTCTGTGGTGCATTGATATTTAATTGAATAATGTTCTAGCAAGTAAGTATAAACAATCACATTTCACAATTTCAAAAGTAAGTCCTCTAAGTATGGTTAAATTAAGTTGGATTTTCACTTCTTATTTTCATTCACAAACACTTATGTGATCATTGTCAAATATCTCCAAAATACACTTTGGTCATGGCCTTCTCTTGTGAATATAATTCCAAGACATACTCCAGTGTCTGACAGGATTTCTTGAGGGTATTTGAGTCTCAGTTTCATTTATAATGCTTAAAAATTATACTAAGAGGCTTTAAAATTCTGCATTTCTTGCTGATCCATTCTATTGCATTTTCTGAAATATATTGCTTCATTCATAATATATTAACTTCATTATTTTGACCCAGCCTGAATTTGTCCTGAGTCCTGGAAAATGTTCAGCAAAAGCTACCAGGACACCACAGAACACTCTGAAAAAAGAAAACTTATTTCCCCATAAATGTCAGTAAAGGCATTTTGGAATAACAAAACAAACATGATTTAAGTATTCTGAGGTCTTATTTGTTCATATTGCTCAAAATATTCCTCTGTTGCTCGGTCTATTTGTGAACAACTATCATGGAAATATACTGAAAACACTGGGAAAATAGACATAAATGTCTTCAGAGGCCATGCAACAGATGGAGTGATGCTGGATCAAAGGAATATGAACACTTTCCCTCAATTTCTCACCAGCTGAGAGTCTTTCATTTTTGAGGGTACTTATGTCATTTGGGTAGAGTATTGACTTCTTGCCCTTACTGTTCAGGGAAAGACCCACGGGGTGGGTCCTAGTCCATTTTATTTACTTACACAGCTATAAAATCTCCTATCTGGTGTCAGGGTAATGGGGACTGGATCTGGCGGGAGCTGGGAAACCAAGCAGTGTGGAGGAACGAGGAACCCGAATGCCCAAGGACACTGCAGCTGAAAGCCCAACAGATCTGCTTTGGGAAGCAAAGAAATGTGAAGCTGGTGAAATTACAACTTGTGAGAGGAAAAGGAAGATGGAGTAGTTGCAGACTGAGGTATTCTCTTATTTCTTCCTTTCTTTTTATCCTTGAATCTTGTGGCCCCTTTGGGGACGACAGAGGGTATGAAAGGTGGAAAGGAATCTTTAGTTTGATCTATGTTTGATCTAGTTTGACCACCAGCCCCTTTCTGTGCCCAAGCCTGAATCACTGAGAAGCCTGGTACGGCAACTGCAACTTGAAATCCGCCCTCAAAAGCAGTCCCTGAACCCCCGTGTCCTCACCATTACTACCTATCTAGTGCAGCCTACATGCAGAAACTTTAACAAGAACACAGTAGTCCTGTTGATGGCAAACGCTGAATAAACACAATCCTCTGCCAATGTAATCATTCCCGGTTTTCTTACTTCATGGGCCCCACCTCCTTTCAGCACCAGCAGTTCCTCTTGCCTCACTGGCACAAAAAAAGCAACTTGCGCCATCTTAAGCTCATTTTCCTGTGGGCCTCTTAGGTGGGACTCCCAGAAGAGCTAAAACCAACGCCTTGTTCACATAGACAGCAACGTAAACCCTGAATTAGACCATACCTCTGTGGCTTCAGTGTAGTATAAATATATTCTAATGATTTACCATGTATTTGCTTTTCTATTTCACATAAATAAAGCAGAACATTTGCAAAGTTATCTGTCAATGTTAATATAAAACCCAGATGTCTGATTTGTCAGCCTACTGCCTTATGCTGGAGGGTTGAATATTATAATTTGCTGCAGATTGGTGAGTTATTTGAGGGGACAGCATGTGTGTGCATGAGAGTACACACTGCACTGCAGATGCTGCAGCTTGTGCCCGGGTTCAAGATATGCACAGATGAGTGCTTTCAAGTCTTAAAAATAAAAAACAACCAGCTGTTTGCATTGGTATTTCATGGAACTGTGAACTTATCAATTTAAAATATGCAAACAGGGGGTCATACGTGAATTTGTTATTGTTATCTATTCTTTAAACAGCCATAAGGGGATTTACTTTCATGTTTCACATTTTGCGAAGTACTGCTGCAGTGAGATAATCTTCCCAACCCTTGCCTCTTCTTCCAGCCTTCTCCAGGCCTTGGAACAACTCCTGTTGTTGCATGTTTGCAAAAGAATTAAAGTTTCATTAGTGTGGCAGATAGCCTGAATGAGACCATTCTAAGCAAGAGCAAATTTGCCCCAAGTCTCCTGTGCTGATATTTTACATTTTGTGAGTGAATTATGTTACTCATTTTTCATGTAATGGTCCGGTTCTGATGACTTTTCCTTGGAGAGACGCTAATGTTGTTGATGTTTCAAATGACATTTTTCCTGTTGGGTAGAAATGAAAGCTATTTACCATGCAGTTTCCAAATGATTCATTCTCAAGAATGAAGAATTGATTCAAGGGTGCTGGCTGCACGGTAGCCACCAAGGCCAGTGCCAGTTAAGTACAACTTCTCTACCAAAATGGAAGTGCCAACTGTGGAAACTTAAGATTAACTTTACATGGTAGTTGGTTAAGGTGGCTGCTCTGCCATGCTCTGTTCTTACCACAAACACATGACCTGTGCACAGAGCGCGCTAAGCAAAAGCTGAGTACTGCATTCAAATGTTCTTCTGTTCCTATTTGGAAGTGATGCTGAAGCAACTTGATGTTAGTTTCAGAGAAAGTATTTATTCAGCAGTACACCATATGAGGAAAGTTATGCAATATCTTATATCTTAAGATACATTGTTAATGCTCTGTTAAATTCTGATCTTAGATATGTGTGGAAAAACTCATAGTACATCAACTGAATTAGTCAAAACTAATTGTTTGAAATGACAGTAGGCTTTCAAATAGATGTCAAATAGATTTGTGCATATATATGAAAAGAGGAATAAATTTGCAAATGCAGGGCCAAATTGAAGATTTCCCACTGATTTTTCTGGGCTTTGTTTCATACCATAAAGTAATTTCAGGGTCAAATGACATATACTTAGCAACAGCTGCATAAGGGAAAATACATCTGCTGTTCTAACAAGCTTTTTCCAAAGTAGTTAACAATTTTTTGCTTTTGTCACGTAAAAGGTTTTGCTGAAAGAACTACAAAGTGCTACATAGCTCCAAAGCTATATCCGCTCCAGTTAAGCCACTGCTGTTACCCCGATGCTATCAGTGCTGGTGAGTACAGATTATACCTTAAAAGACTATTCACATGTGCAAAAAGAACAGGATTTTTCTCTTTAGAAATGAAATTGAAAATTTGCTTTTAAAAAACAAGTAATTTTCTGCAAAAGTATTCTAGCAAATGTCTTTAAAAGTACTTCAGAATCCGTCTGAAGTAATTTACAATAATTAAATATAAATTTTATTTCTGATAAACTTAGAATTTTTATTAATTTTTTTCCCTGGTTTTGAAAATTTGTATTTAAACAGAATTTTAAAAAAATCTGATCTATAACCGGATTTGCAAATTTTTTGGTGCATATACATGTGTGGGAGAGAGCTCATATTAGAGAAAGTTTGAACTTATCTTTAAGTCATTTTATCAGCTCATCATTTAACAGCAGTCAGAAAATCAAACCAAATGTTGGAAAGGAACAGAAAAGAAAACAGAAATTGAAAACTTTCTGCCACTGTACGATGCTATGGGATGCTTACATCTTGAATTCTGACTGCATTGACATTGCTTCCATAGCCAAGAGAATAGAACAGCAGAGGAAAGAGGAGGAGGTCAAGAAGATGAGGCAAGAGGAACAATTAAAGGGTTGGAACAGTTTCTATACCATGAATGAAGAAGGAGCTTCTACTACAAAGTATGAGACAAAGGAAGGAACATATAGTCCATTAAAATAATCAGTAGTGTAGAGCAGGGAATGATTGTTCCCTGTCTTTCACTTCCCTGCACAAGATGATGTTAAAATTAGAATATATTTAACCTGGGATTCTGGAAATATTAAGAGTTCAAATGCTTTAAAATACATTGGACAAAATATTGGGAGAAAATCTATAGTCACTAAATATAAGACGTTGCCTCTGAATGAAGAAGTTCCTGAGCAATATGAATGGAAATCATCCCTACATTCTGGGCCTGCTTTTACTAGACTTCAAGTGCTATTTAGGGGTTCTTCTGTAGGAAAAGAGAATATAGGGGGTAGTTTGGTTTGATCTAATGCAAGCTTTCCTCTATTCTCATTTGGAGACTTCCAGCCAACTGAAGTTGTGGCCTGTAAATATCAACTGCCCAGAGGATGGAGAAGGGCTGTAGTCTTCATAGGAAGTCACACAAACTGCTAGACCACCATTGCAGTGCCAGTTTGATTTAAAATGAAAAGTTAAAAGAGCAAAAGGACAAGAATAAAATAGCACTGACGGGCTGATAATACAGAGTTAGAAATCTTTACTTAAAAGATAGTATTTTAAAAGGGCAAAACTTTATTATGTTACTCCATGTTTTTCAGTCTCTGCAACGGGATTAAACAGTACACGTGGGATCGTTACAGGTTGATTTTAATCATAATTCACCAAGCAATAATGTTACGTTCCAAATTTGCAATGCTTGCTGATCTCAGGAAAGATTACTTCTTGTAAGGACCGTCTGTGCAATGTTTTGGTCAATGTGGCTTAATACCTCCTTCTGTGCTGAGAGCACACAAACCATGAGCAAAGCACCACCCACAGCTGCTTATAAATGCCTTTTAATAAACCTTGTGAACTGGAGGTCTTTGATTCTGCTCTCAGTGCGCAGAGCAGGACAGCTGCCATCACTTGAGTGGAAATTCATGTGGGATTTAAATTGTTGTGGACTTCCAGCTCTTAGTTTCTTCTTTCCAGCAGAGGTTTTAGGTCTCTGTCCCTTGCTGACATGATCTTCAGAGGCCTGGAATCTGTTTCAGCTTCAGCAGGACTGCTTGAAATGGTTCTGGGCATCATCTGAGGCAATGTGTGTGAGCAATGCATTGGCTCAAAACAGAACAGCTACCAACACATCAGGTTTGACCCTTTTTAATATCTGGTTACCTACACACCTCAACAAATACCTTTGAGAAGCATTAGTTGAGCTACATTTGCAAAAATGACAGTTACGCAGTTTTTCCAGCTATAGTGATTCAAAGTACCACACAGGAGAATACAGTATTATTTTGAGACACATTATTTATATATATTATTCCCTAAGTTTTCCAAGTGTGTTTCAATCGGTCCTTTCAGATTCCAGCATAAGAGCACTAGTGTCAACATGATAACCAATTAGATAAAATTGTTCTCTCAATTTTGATTAAAAAACAGTGGTTGGGGAACTTCTCTCTCATCTCCTTACTGGTTATAAACTCAGTATAAATTCAGCCTTTTGACTCCAATTAGAGGTTTGAGATTTCTTGGGAACAGATGACATATTTATAACTCAATATGTTTGTCTCATCCATCTGTTCTGTGTTGGCAGGTTGTAAATTATTAGGACACATACTGCCTCGTCTATACGGGGTGGGAACGGTTTCCTGCTCTAATTGGTGTTTAGGTTCCTCCATTGTGTGAAAACTATGCAATAATAATCCATGGACAGTTTTCTGATCTTCTCTAAAAATGTTTGTTTCTGTCCTCACTGAGGGTCCCCTCATCAGTGGAGAGTTATAGTAAAAAGAAACAAGCATTTCTGCAGACTGGAGCGATGTCAGACATAAAGTATCAGACTCTCTGAAAACTGGCAGGTTCCAAAACCAGCGAGTTGTAAAAGTGAGGGAAAGTACAAAACCCTATTGGTCCTGAAATGCATTTACTGACAGGGGCGTCCTCAGTAAGTGATTTAGTGGGAAAATAAATTGTTAAGGTTGTACAGATAGTTCTAATCACAAACTCAATCCCTATAGGAATAACCATGAAGCCAAAAAAAAAAGTATCTTTTTCATCAAACCAAAATTTGTTTCGATGTAATATATGTCACTTTTAACTGCTGTAGTTTATGTGAACCCACTGCTGGAATCAATTTTCTTTGAGAATTCTCCATTTATCAAATTTTTTTTACAAACTACAGTTACGTGGCTGGCTTTGGTGCTGTGGACAGTCTGAAGTTTAAAAGCAAACCTGAGGGAATAGCAAAGGTGTAGAAGGATTGTGCTGTAAATGCTGCTCCAACTGCAAAGGCTAAGAAAGCCAAAATAGTAATACAGCTTTTATGGAAATCAAACAAAAAATTAAAGAATGCAATAACCACCCTAGGAAAGATTATTAAGGACTCAGGGGATGATATTGTTGACAAGGCATCAAGCCAAACAATATTTGTCCAAAGCTGATAAGGAAAGAGGGGCTAGAAATTGGAGAAGCTTAAGCAGATATTTTTATGATTTTGTTTAGTGCAAGCAGATCTCCAAGGACTGGGCCATGGTTAGCATAACCCCATTATTAAAAAAGTGGTTTAGGGATTTACTTAGAAATTACATATCAATGTATTTAGCCTCATATGGGACAAAAGTGTTTCATGAGATCAAATAAAGATATCCTTGGAAAAGTCGACAGACTGAGAACAGCTTCATGTTCTCAGGAAGTGGAGATCATGCTTGAGCTGGTTGGAATTCCTGGTGGATATTATTACTGCAGAGGTGCGGGGTGATTTGCTAGAGTAGCAAACAAAACATACAGAATTTGCACTGTGGTTATTCAGATATTTTGAGCATACAAACATCTTAGAACGTTAAACTGATGTGAGTGAATGTTCTTTACTAAAGCACAAGGAAAAAATGTTAATGAAATTAAAGGTGTTTCTTAAATTCTTTTGCCTTAAGATTTTTAAACTTTGTATTTAGGAATCCTGAGATGTTGTAGGATTGGACACAATGCAACAACCAACGAACCAACCAACAAAACATTTGTGACCAAGAGAAGTGTAAAAGAAATTAGAGGAAAAAAAGTACTTTGCAACATTTAAAACATTTTAGGCTTTTTCTAAACTGTATTCTGCTACCTGGAAGAGCCAGCAGAGCAGCAGAGGGATAGTGTAGTTCACTGCAGTAAATGAAGCTTTAGTTTGGTTTGCTTAGTTTGTGAAGACAAGCAATGTTTAGTACAAGCTTAGCAATGCTTACTTGTAAGTATGTTTAAGGCTAAAATCACTTCAAGATTAATGGTTTTGTTTTCCTCTGAGTGCACCAAACAACAACCAACCTGCTGGGATCAGATGATTTCTTGTTGGCTGCCGGTGGGGAAATATTCAGGTAACTTTTCTTGGAAAAATGGGATATTAAATGAACACACAGAGAAGAACCAACTTCAGAGAACACTGAAGTTACAGCTCCATGAAGAACTTATTCAGGAATAATAAACTTTGCAACTTCGATGATGGTTGAGATTTCATTATCACTGCAAAATTCCCAGATCGTATGGATTAGATAGAAGAGTTAGCAAAATGAACAACTGTCAAATGAAAGCTTTCCAAGTGACATTAAGGAAAGAGCTTTAACCATCAAATCAGATTAAGAGTAAATTATTTTATGAGTGACATGGGATTACAATAAGTCAAAGTAATAGTTGGATTCTCAAAATGAATATATCCCAAGTTATTCTATAAAATTCAAGAATGTTTATCTAGGGAAAATACTAGATACTGTTACTCTAGGAGGGACAAATACACGTAATGGGAAGATTTTAACATGTACATCCTAAATAATTTTGGTTTTAAAATGAAAAAAAATACAAAAAGGCAATCTATTTGTAGTGATTGTCTCTTCAATATTTATTTTAAACTCTCACAATGGAGCCCTTACTCGTGGCTGAAAATCACAGAATAGAATAGAATCCTAGAATGTGTTGGGTTGGAAGGGACCATTATAAAGATTATTTAGTTGAACCCCTCTGCAAATTCAGGCTGCTGTTCTCACATAAAGAAAATGGGACAAGAGACCATGAAATCTCCCTTGCCTTTATATATATTTTAAGAACAATTGTGTTATAACATGCAAACAAAGTGAAGATTTAAGAAGAGGAATATTTTTGTCTTCTCTGGTTGCTATCAAGAGATCTTCAGCACAAATTAATCCTATCTCTGTCTCCCAGATTTTTTAGGTTTCTTTGAATAAAGTGTCTCCCACACAACGCCAGCAGTGGCAAATAAGAGCAGCGCTGTCCCTAGGGCTCTGGTGAAGTTTTCAGATGAATGCTGCAGCTGCTGTGGAAATTTTCCTACTCAGCATCAGGCTTAATCTTAGTCATTGTGAAACCTCACTGAGTCTCACTGTCTCTGCAGAAGCCTCACATCTAAGGATACACTCCTATGTTCAATAGTTGTTTTGCTAAGTTTCTAGAGTTGAAATTGTGACTGCTCATGATTCTTATTTTCAATTGAGTCACTGAAATGTTCCCCAGATTTTCAATTTAGCACTAGACTTGTTTTTTTGGCCTGGATATATTGAAACGGTTAAGCTTGTTAGAAGTAGATGCAAGTCCAGATGGAATTGAAACCAGATTTTTGAGGCAAGGAGTTTAAAGTAACAAATTATTGACACATTTCACTACTTCCACTACAGTCTAAAGTATTGCACAAATGAGTAATATAAATTCACAGCTTAGATAGCTTTTGGAACAAAGGAAGGCCATGAATTCTTTATGGTCAAACATGATATCTAATCACTCAAGTAATACTGCTTTGCTTAAAACTGCAGATGTGATTTTTGGATTAGATTTTGTATTAGGGTTTTTTTGATGAGCAAAATTTGGATGCTTTGTTTTGTTATATGAATTATCCTGTGTTACAGTCTTACATCTATTGCTGTGGTGTGGAAATCTACAGAATACTTGGCTTCAGTCATATTGCTCTGATGGCCTAATTGTTATTTAGAACAGAAAGTGGGAATGTCGACAGATCAAAGTCTTCTCAAAACTAAAATGAATTCCATGGATACTCTAGAGATTTGTATCCACATTGGATCATATTATCTACAATTCTTGCAATAATGATTTTATATCTGTCTATAAACACAGAGCAGATGCAGGTTCCACCTTCTGTTAATACCCTTATATACCCAGCATCAAGAGAGGCTGGTGCAGTCCCTTTACATAACCTTCTGTGTCCAGCAGATTTCATACTGCTTTAGTAACCCATTCAAGAGTTGGCCTTATGTTTGACCAAAAGTGGTGAGAAATTCAGTGCATTGTCTAGACAATATAGAACACCAGAACTTTGTGGAATGGATCTCTTTTTTCATTGGGAGACATTGAATGAAGGGGCAGACCTTCAGGACGCTATGGTGAGACTTGTAATTTCCCTAATTATGACAAATTTAATTTCCATGTGGGCTACTTGATTGAAGGTGTGTTCGGAATCAGGTCAGAGGCAAAAGTAGAAAGGGGTATACAGCAAGAAAGACCTCACACCATTCTGGCTAATTTTCGTAGTTTTTCTTGTCATCTGGAGAACTTCAGAAGCAGAGTAAGAAGTTGACTGCACCTTTATGGATTGAATCAATTTTGATAGCTTTGAAGTCAGGCATTATTTTTGGAGGGGCTTGAGGAAAACTGTTTTTCTTTTGGGTATGTCCTTGTTTGAGGTAAAACAGAAACAATTTTCTGTTCAGTAATTTTACTTTTTAGCTAAGCCTCTTAGCTTACTAACTAACTAGACTCTCTGAAATTGACAGCATACTGTGGAGAGGCTGTTCACTCTCAGAGAGGTGAGACCTGATTATTTATAATTAGGCCAAGGAGTGGTATGCAGAGAGCTCTTGTTAATACTTATTGCTATAGCAGTGAAGGTTGGCTAACTTTGTTTTATGCCCCATTGGAGGGTCAGAAGTGGAAAGCTGTAGAGAGGTAGTGCCCAAGGGGAGGAGCGGAGAGGACAGGTGATCCCAAACTGGCCAACAGCACATTCCATCCCATCTGCATCATGCTTAGTATAAAAGCTGAGGCATCAAAGGGTCAGCCCTCTTTCTTCAATGGCTGATGTTTGAGGAGAACCCTGTCTGTCTGTCTGCCTGCCTTTGATCCCAATCCATGTATTCCTAAATCCATCTGGAATCCAATTCACATCCACCACTGACTCCAGTCTGTGGCTTTTCCAGTACCTGCTGGTGACGTGATCATCATCCTGGGAGCTTCATATGGTTTTGTATATACTGTATATATATTTTTTTATTTTTTTTTTATTATTTTATTATTAATACTTAATACATTAAAGTAGTTTAGTTCCTTCTAAACTCACAAGTCTCTTTCTCTAAACTCACAAGTCTCTTTCTCTCTCTCTTCTCTCCTTGGAGGGAGAGGTGGTGAGAGTATCTGTCATTTGTTTCAGTGACCAGTCTGGCCTAAACCATGACAGGATGTTACTGAAAAAGATACAAAACAAAACCTCCTCCATTTTAACATGAAATTCTGTTCAAGACACTTGATCACAGTAAGGAATATTTCCGCTGCTCACCTTAACACTTCTACCTTTATGCAATCATGATTCTAGTAGAGTTGGATCAGTTGTTATGTGTGTACCACAGAGGCACTAAAACAGGAATACACTTTCAGACACTTAATCATACCCTAATGTTACCTAAAATACAGAGTGAAGGGGCAGGAAATGCAAATTTTCCCACAATTTTTTTTCAGAAACCGAACAATTATTGTTTTTTATTTATATTTAATTGTTGATGTCCTTAGTGAAATTTGGGGGTGGAAAGGGAGGAATCAATTAAAAAGCACAATTCTTTCACCATAATACCGAAGAATGTGGACCTTTCATTGGAAACCCAAACACTTCATTTTGAGGTTTTCAGTGAAACCACAAATATTTCTAAAAAAAATTCCCTTCCCTGCATATTTCTGTTTAATAGTAAATCTAGTGTGAATATTTCTGTTTTGTAGAAGTAGACCAACATGTTTCTGATGTTTGGTTGCAATGGCAAGAATTTTCAATTTCAATTTTTTAAAGCATCTTGATCAATCAAATGATTCACCTTTTTTTAGACTTGGAAACTTTAGAAACCAAATCTAGAATAAGCGTCATCAGTCCTCTACATAGTAATATACTTCATGATATCATAGGAATTTTATACATTGTTGGCCCAGGCCTGTGAAGTATGCAAATATGAATTGCCTCAAAAAAATACTTTGGAGAAAGCTACCATAGCAAGGAGTAAAGGATAGCAAGGAACATTCTTCAAAACTTTTTACAAAGACCCATTTGAACATAAAAAATACCTGTGGATTCTGCAGCCATACTGTTCTTTTCACAGAAATTATTTTCAATCCAGACAAATTCCTAGAGATGGAAAAAATAACATATATGTTTCAAATGCAGGGTATGAGACTGTTTCTATATGATGTCCTAATTTATGTATATATGCTGAGTATTGCCAAACCAAAAAACAATCAGTTCACAAAAGTTTGATTCCCCTTTTTCTCTAAGTAATAAGCTGCCCAGAAAAAGATAAGGGAGTAAGAAAGTGCAGCCTGGCAATGAAAGAGGATTCTTCTGATATGAATTCTAACACTTAGGAATAAAAGAAAGCTAATTGCTATTGTTTCATTTTATCCTGTTTGAAAGGAAATAATTTTTGAAGAGTCATGACAAAAAATAAGGTTATTCATCTAAGGGATAAAGCAGTTAAGAAATAACAGAAGTGAGAATTATTTTGCACCATCTCCCGAGAGATAGCTTGTATATACTGCCACATATATTTTCTGTACACAGAGACATGCATGGGAAATAAGTTTGTGTGTAGGAGATCGCTGCCGGAATATGGTATTACTTATTGTAGGCCACCCACAACAATGCTGCATTGAAGTAACTCTTCACCACCAGCAATGATTCAGTTAACCTTTGATTAAACACAGGAATTTAAACTATGGAAAGGTCTGAAACCTGACGCAGTCCTTTGACACCTCAGTGTCTGTCATTAAAGATAATCCTGCGTTAGGTACTGATTTCTGAAAATAGAATTAAACTACCTTGGTTTTCAGTCTTAACCCTTCCATATTACGAATGTAACCCTGCTGTGTTAGGAGACTTCCTGAATTACTGCTTCTCCTTTCAAGTCCGTGTGTTTGTGAAGGAGCTTTTGGTGGGGGGGCACAGGGGCCAGCGAACACAAACTGGGCAACTCTGTCACCAGCAAATGAAGAGGCTGTCTGGGCTGTAGTGATCAGTGGACCACAAAAAAACCTTCAGAACTTCAAAGTCTGATTGTGCCCCATCCTTTCTTCACTTCTCACACTTCATAAAGAGTGAGACATCAAATCAGGAAAACAGAATGTTGTTTGTTGGTTTTGTATTTTTTTTCTTTTTCTTCTCTGAGCATTACCAGTGAGTGCCATGCCGCTATTTTAACTTCATCTCTGTGGAGTTTTCTCCGTCTTTTGCCATGGTTTCTGGTACATAGGACCTTCCCTGTGATTGAGGCCCCAGGATGATCCAAAAGGTTTGCACTCTCAGATATGCTCCATTTTAATGACTAGATTTTTCCCCCTCTTCCTCAACTCTGTTTATCCAAGGTACTAAGAAAATCTCAGTGGGAATCTACTGATATTTCCTCAACCTGCTGTTCTTTTCCTCTGTGCTTTACATTAAACACTGGCAAACGGTGACATGGTTTCATTTCACAGTGGTTGTGTCTCACCTGGATATACAAAATAAAAGAAAGAAGTCAGATGAGCACAGCTCAGCAGCAAATTTCCACTGGAAATTAATACATAGGGATTCAAAGTTCATAGCCTCTGAAATATGAGAAAGCCTTTGGAATTTATACTGATTTTGAGAAATTGTTCATGAGTTTTTGGGGTAGGTCGTGCACTGCAGCTGAGCTGGAATAAGTATGATCCTGACTCAGAATAACCTAGGCACTAAGTATCCTGCAGAGACAGCTCGTACACCCCTGATCAACAGCAACATTGCTGGGGAGGAGGACATCACCCCGCAAGGAGACTAATCTAGGAAGTACAGCAGTAGTCTGGTCTGATTAAAGCAAACCTGGTCGACGGTAGAAGACTTTTCTTGAAGTTAAATGTGAAAGCTGACCAAACTCCTCAGCAGACAGAGCTCTCCAAGCCATCCCAGTGCCCCTGGATGCTGGGGTGAATACCAGTCTTTCAAAGCCACTGACAGTCGTGTGACTTGCAGAAAGAAAACATTTTTTTTCCCCCAGCAGAAGCTCGTCAGTCTCACTTCTCAGCTTGTACCCTCTTGGCAGTGCACATGGGATGTTCCTATGTCCTGGCTACTTACAGCAAACTGAAGGGGAAAAAAGGGAAAAGAAGAGGTTTATGCCGTTTTCTTTCAGCTCTATGATGTATGGGCATGGAGCCCATGAGGGACAGCTTTGTCCTTGACAAGTCTTCAAGTGGCACCTACTTTGCTTTGTCCCAAGGGCCTGCAGTGCAGCTGCAGTTTCCTAAAATTAAAGCCCATCTTGCATGTCTCTAGCTAAATTTCTGGTTCTTCTTCACAGGTGTCATATGAAGGAACAGTCAAAAAGTTTCAAAATTACGAGTTGCAACTGGGCTGTGGAAAGTTTGAGTGGAATGGAGCTGTTTTAGGATCATGCCCATATTAACACTTTTAAAGCACTTCCACATGCACTTTCTAGGATAAAAAAAAAAAAAAAAAAAAAAAAAAAAAAAAAAAAAAAGAAAGACAACCTAGGAAGTTTCAGTTTAAAGCTGATCAATGTAAACAAGGAAAGACAGCAAGGGTTGAAATGACTCCCTCAGGGATGTGGCCTTTACGGAAGGAGGAAGGTGAAATCTTACCCTTGTCAGTGAAGCTCACTTCACAGTACTGAAGAGGGCACTGCATTTTGGCAGGGTCCTGCTGGCTGAGTATTAGTGCTGTTTATTGTGCAATCATTGTTTCTGGTAACAATGTGCAGAGCACTAACTGGAGATAAAGACTTTGGGATGCAAAGGGTAACCTGAGATTTCCTGATGGAATACCAAGTTTATCCCTTCCACGACACTAATCTCATAATTCACTTGCTGAGCACTAAAGATTTCTCTTACAAATTAGATCTCTTTGATAATCCATTTAGTGTTTTAACATACTTTGTATGTTGCTGTTCATGTTCCTTCCTGGATAACAGTTTAGTGCGGTGATTTGCAAATGCCAGCAGGGGAGTCAGAAAGGTGCATGCATAAATGGAGTTTCTCCATGTTCCCATTGATGATGCAGGAATCTGGTAGACTCCAAAATCCTTTATTTCCCTGCCTTATAATTTTGTGTAAAAGCCTCATTGAGTGTTGTTTCTGACAAAGTGAATACAGAAAAAAAATAATGCCAACTAGCCTTTCTTGACTTCATCTTTGTGGAGAGAATAGAAAGTTTTCTTTTGTTTTAATTTAAGTTATGTTCCAGATTAAAGATAACAAATTCAGGATTCATTTTGACAGACAATTAACCTACCCCAAAGAGGAGCTCAAGGCATCAAGAGACACAGTGTTAAAACCTGCAAAAAGGGCATGGCCAGGTGGATAATTCAGTCCCTGTTGAAGCAGCTTGACTGTCCATAGAACCTAGCTTCCCTCTCCCTTAGTAGGAGTGGGATTGCCGTGCTTTAGGAAATTCAGTTTCTCCGACATTTCCTGTGATAGGTTCTGAAGGTCCTCATTCCTGGATGTGCTCTTAAAAGGGCTGACAATTAGAAAAAATCCCATTTAAGAAATCCGTGGCATTAGGTGCAAAGATGGGCTCTCCACAACAGTGTCACTAAGGTTTTTTATAGGGCAACAAACTGACAAGTAGAACCACATCCTCAAAACATTTTGGTGTCTAACTCATAAGCAGAAATATGTAACTAGACACAAGCATGTGAAATAATGATGCTGTTTTGGGCCCCTTTAGATCTATATTAGTGGTCCTGAGAAGGGTTTTTTGAGTTAGTGTGGGATATGGAGCCTGAGCTTATTCATGGAAAGAGCTTCATCTAACCTGAAGGAAAAAGAAGGATATTAGCCTCATTTTCAGTATGGGGCCCTAAGCTCCTTGGTTACATGCAGAACAGATATCCGAACCCAAGTCCCAGTGCAGAGCTGCCATGAGAAAAGGCCTTTCAGCCATTAAACCTCCATTCAAAGCATTTTTTTCTAATGGTGCACACTCTGTAAGCCTACGTTTCTTCACAGCCGAGGTGCTCGGGCTGAACTCTTCACACCCCTGCTGTACCATGGGCTGCACCATGTAACACTGGCTGTGGAGATGGAGCACCTCCTGGGCACAGCCATGAGCAAACCACTGTTTGTGGGTTGTGCTTGTGGCCAGCGGGGAACCAAATCGCTTCTGGGTTTGTTTCATCTGCATTCATTTTTGTTCGTTCAGAGCTGCTAAGTTCACTGCTTTTGAAACTCAGAGCGGACAAAAGGGCACGAACAACTGGATTTATCCAGCTTTCTAAATATTGATTCACTTCTGGTTTCTGTAAGAAAATGACATGGAGTCCTACTAATATCTAAGGTTATCTGTGACCTTGTGACCTGTGCATCGTAACCTCACTGCAACTCTGGTTCGAACACTGGAAAGTGAAAGGTCAGAGAAATGAGATAGCTTATGTATGGCAACAGGATTAGCAGTTTGGGCTGCTCTGAAGATATTAATTTGAACCATGTTATGGCCATTATCACTCAGGTGCATTTAAAAGAAAAAAAAGAATTCTTGAACTCTTGAAAAGACTCAGAATTTTTTGTATGTTAAATATGATTCCAGAGTAAATAAAGGCACCACAATGAGCTGATTAGTTGGGGAGTTAAAAATATAAAATTATAAAGGATGTACTTTCATTTCCCAATGAATTATTCCTCGTGAGTCAAAAGCTCTATTGCAATGTGATTCTCGGACCTGTGGTAAAACCAGCGTGTGAGAGAGTAATTAAAGACTTTCAGGATAATGCATTATTCATAAGTTAGTTAAATTTAGGTTGGAAGAACAAACTGAATTCTTGCATTTACAACTGCTGAGTGTTTGTCTTGAAGACTATTTTAATGTAGTTTTTAAAGATATACTTTAGTTTGCGTCTTGAAGTATAGCTTTCTTTTCTTTGCTTCTTTCTTAGGCTTCCTGATGTTTGTGTGCCCCATATACGTATCTTTGGTCTAGACAAATTGTAGTAAATACAGTATGACTTTTTAGAATGCTTTGGTGTGATTCCCCTTTCTCCATCACCTATGTTTTTTGCAGCAACTTTTTACTCTGTAAATATCAGTTTCCTTAGGGGCAGGTCTGCACTGCTATAAAACCAATTTAATTTTATTTAATCCATTCTGAATAAACTGAAGTCAGTGGGAGTTCAGTACTTTTAAATCTGAAAGCCCATACCTAAGTATAGACTTAACTTTGGCCATCCATGCCATTTTTATTAGTTTTTTTCATTTCCTTTTTTTTTTAGATCTTTCATTGCATATTTCCCTTGATTCTGGCAATGCATTGATCTCAGGAAAAGCTTCTTTTTGAACCATAGGTGGCAGCAGACAGCAGAAACTTCAGCTGTAAGGGCTCCTCTGCATCTTCCACTGAGCTGAGATGTCAGGACAGTTTGCTTGGTAGTAGGAAGGGTTCTCTATTGTTTTATCCCCACATTCAGGGGCTATTTAAACTATATGTTTTACGTATTTATATTGTACTTGATTGTACTGCAAATCGAAACATTTTTGCTTTTTTTTTTTTTTCTCTGAGTATTTACATGTGTAAAATATTATCCTGAAAAGGTTAAACTCACCTTATAAATCTGCTTCGATTTCCTGTACAATCCATTGACTGACAGCACTATAATCTATTTTCAATTATATAAATTTTTAGCAGTTTTTCTGATTGGGTCTTCGGGCTTTGGGGCTTCAGTGGCCTGAAAGGAGATTCAGGAGATGTTGGTGTCTTGCAAATTTGCACAAGTCACACAGTGGAAAAGAAGCAGTAACAGAGCTGCTGGCTCTTGCTTAAATCTCTGGTAATAAAACCATAGTCACAGTCACAGGGGTAAATTTTCCATCTCTTATTTTATATTATTGGGTACTCAAACCAGCTCTTGATTATAAGTTTATTTTTACAACACAAAGTCCAATGTATTTATTATTGTTTTTTCCCAAAGCCTTGAAATCGCTAAAGAAACACCAAAGCTTTTGTACCATGGTAAAGGTGGAGTGTATCCTTCCTCTGTGAGTGACAATAGACACATCTCCACCTACGTGGTAAAACTAGTATTAATGTCTCAATCTAATAAAGAGAATAAATTAGTGGAATAGCCTTTTGATAATGAGGCAGTACTTCTTAAAAACCAGTGGCACATAGTGACCAGGCCATCTAAAGCCAGCACCTTCACTCCACAGGGGCTGCTCCCACTCTGTGCACAGCCTGGAGGTGTGCAGAAACATCAACCTTGTAAGAAACTGCCATCACAGTGGCTCCTGGGCCATGTCCCTCTCCACTTGTGGGACAGGGGAAGTGAGTAGGAGGGAAGCAGGGGGCTCGTTGTTCCCCCATTGCCTGGATTAGGATACAGATAGCTCAGATGTGGCTTTCAACCAGAAAGATTTGGGCAGTGGCTGGTCAGTGTGTAGGGGTGGGCCAGGAATTGTGGGACCCAGGACCTGCACCAAGGTTGGCCCAAAGAGTTCCAGATTGCCTGGACGGATGGAATGAAATCCCTCAAAAAGGACAGTATTTCCTTTTTATCAGCACTATTCCCTATTACCAGCACCATTCCCTATTACCAGCACCTACCAGGTGCCTGGCAGTGTGATACTTGTTCTGTACGAAGACAGAGCATAAGACCAGAGACAAGAAACACTGCATGAGTCCAGGAGGAGAATTTTGCCTGGGGGGTTTACAGGACAAGCAGCAGTAAGTGAAGCTATCAAAGGCAGATTAAACAATCACCACTGGTGGATGAAAGATGAACTCCAAAGCAGAAGCTTTTAAATGAAAAAAAAAAAAAAAAGGAAAAATGAAAAAAGAAAGAAACAAGATTTTCTTCAAAAGAAAAATAGTAAACCATATATCCAGGAGTTCTGCTCCATTACTCACAAGAAAACAAATCAGTGGTTCGACAATGCAGCTGAATGAGATCAGGTCTGAGATTTGTAGTTTCCTTTAGAGCAGACAATGATTCTAAATATAAGCGTGAGAGGGCTGCGAAAGGATGGAGATCCACATCTTTTAGTGGAAGAATAAATATTATCCAAGGCTGATTTATCTACTGGTGGATTCTTGTCTCATGCTAAAAGCATGAACTGTTTGTCAGACTCTTTCTTCCTCTAAGAAGGGACTGCTTTTTAAGTATTGCTTTGGATTTTACCAGATGTCAATGTATCTCCATTGCACTGTAAATATTAAGGAAAAGAAGCAAGTAAAATGGTGACACTATTCCTTTTAGGCTTTGGAAAATTAATTGGATACTCATTCTCCTCTAATAAATACATTAACAGATCCCTCTGCTTAATTCTTCATTTTTCTCCTTTTCCTGTGCTTTCATCTTTGTCATTTCTCCATACTCTTTTTGTCAGACTGACTTCCTTCCTGTGCTGGCCTTGACCTCAGCTTCCTAATCCTTTTCCTTTGCATTCCTAGCTGTATTATCCTATAACAGCCATTTTCTCACTCTTCCCCATCTCTTTCTTACCCATCTCCATCTATCAAGATTCTCCAGTTTTCTTTTTCCTTGTTTCAGAGTTTTTTCCCCTCCTTTTCCTACTGGGCTGAAGCAGATGCCCAGGAGTTACTCGTCTGGGGTTCTATTAGGACTCCTAGAATTGACCTGGCAAAGCACTCACTTTCTGTTTAAGTAGAAAGAAGGTTTTCTGTGTGCCTGTTTTTCCTGTAGTAACCCTTTCCTTTCAACTTCTCCCTGTCTTTCTTCATGTCTGAATGCACACCCTGGGTCAGAGTCAGGTAACACCAGCATCATGGGCTGTGGCCTCTCCTCAGGCCATCCAGCTCACGAGAAAGTGGGCAGGTAGGAACAAACACCTCTTGGCATGACTGCAGCACACTCTGGTTGTAAATCAAGCTTGATCCTACCTAGAGAGTTAAGCTTTTCTTGTGATTGCTGTTTCAGTTTTGTCCTTCCCAAAGGAGAGGCCAGCACTGTGCCAATCCCAATCGAGGTTACCTGAGGCATGGGCAGAGCTGTGGTTTGAGGTGCAGGTCTGCAGAGAAGAAAGCTGTTACTATAGCTGGAGGGGTTTTTTGAGGAACTGTGTCTTGGGAACCTGTTGTACAGATGATTATGAATGTAGATGACTTGCTACTTAATAGGCCAGTACTGAATGCTAGGGTGCTTAGAAAAATGTGCATTTAAATTGCATCTCCAGCCTTTGAAGATTAAAAATTAAGGATCTACATGCTATGGAAAACACATCTATTTATTTATGAATTTTTATGTATTCCTGTTTTACAAAACAGGAAGAAATTTATCTGTGAAGGGTAAATAGAAAAGTTACTATTGCCATAGACTTTTTTTTTTTAGCATCTTTCAAGGCAAGCAACATTTTAATATAAATCAAATCCAGAAAAATCATTTTTACTAATTGTAACACTTCAATTCATGTAATACATACGTGTTCAACTACAGGACCAAAATGTACTTTTATGTAAGCAGTTCCTCATAGCTTCAGTGGTGGTTTAAAAAAGCTAGGCTGGTCTGAATGAACACAACAAAGCAGCCCAATTAAGCCAAAATTCCTGAGAAAATGAGGATAAATTGACTACAAAAAGATGTTAAAACTGATCCCCTTAGCGTTAAAAGGCATACAAATGGAGCAAGAGGCATTTCTGTCTAAGAGCTCATTGGAGATTTGTCACTGCCATGCAACATGATGGAATGGATTGATAGAAGAACATGTCATAAGGCAAGAGAAAAAAGCATCACACTTCAATTTTTATCTTTGCC
Organism: Calidris pugnax; assembly: GCF_001431845.1. NCBI lineage: Eukaryota > Metazoa > Chordata > Aves > Charadriiformes > Scolopacidae > Calidris > Calidris pugnax. The sequence continues at coordinate 13,325,916 of NW_015094509.1, forward strand.
TGTGGAATTCAAGAAACATTCTAATTCAAAGATTGATAGAGAGTTGTATGATTTGAACTTAAGATGATAAATATAGTCCCATGGTTTTAATCAAAGAAATTGAATAAAAATACTGAAGTATGGATTTGAAAGGCTAGAAATATTAATTTCTGGACAAACTTTAATTAGACTTGCTTCCTAGGCTTTGTCTAAATTTATTAATATTGCTTACAAGGGGAGATGGTGGCTTGTAAAATGTTGTCAGCCTGTCACAGAAAGCTATACTCAAAGTAAAGCAAATCACGGACTCTGCAATTTTTTAAAATGTTTTATTATAAAGGATAGGAAACCAAATTCACATTTTTTTCAAACCCAGATAAATAAACAGTAAATATCATGCTTTTGCTTTTAAATGTGTTTTGCCTTTTGCAATAGGATCTGCAAAAATGGCATTCCTAACTTGGAGACCTGCAAAAATATATCTTTTGAGGATATGGAGGAAGACGGACTACATATTTGGCACATAAATGAAGACCATTTCAAAAAACTGTTGGAAACTGAGACAAAACGGCTCTGTGAAGAAACTGCTAAGTAAGGAGTAGTTTGGTAACTTATTCAGCAGAAAACAGCAAATAAACCCTTAGGCAAGATTATTTCAAATATATATATAAATATATACAAATACACAAAAACAAAGATCTTCCCGCTTAAAACCAAACAAACATCAAATCGTAATAAAAACAGAGAACCCTGTGAGGCCTTGTGATCTTTAAGAAGGGATGTTTAAAAAAATCCAAGCAGTTTTTTTTTTTTCTATCCCACAGAAATAAACTGCTAAGGAAAAAAAAAAAAAAAGAGGAAAACAAGAAAAAAGCAAAGCAGTTGCTCTATTATCATCATTCTTTAAAAAAGAATCAGGTCTTTGTTGTGCCTAATCTCAAAATAGTTTCATGAAGGAAACAAAGCAACACACAAAATCAACAAACTCTCCACATTCAGATTTTGCACATCATGTTGGTCCCAATTTAATCGATGAGAATGTTACTTTTGATTTCAGTGGGAGCAGGGTTTTTCCTTTCATATATTGCAGAATTAGAATGACTGCAAGCTACTTTCCCAAATGGACTTTTTTCATATGACTAAATCAGGAGGGGCTGTAAATGGAAAGAGTTTATCTTGTCTAATAGTTGAATTGTGCATCTTGCCACACACTTCTGCAACATTTTAATATAACAAAATTACTTGTAAGCTGTCTTCTAAACTTCTTTTAATATTTATATCCTCTTGAGGCTTTACACCCTTTGTGAAGGGTCAGGGCTGCCTGTACAAATTAAATGACCGTTACAGGAAATATAAACATGCTATTTACAAGTTCACAATTCTTTATTTTCTATACAATTCTGATGAGTATTTTTTATAGTTGTAGCCTAAGAACTGTGTAAAACTGGCATGCTTCCGATATTCACAAAAATGTAATAATACAGTGAAGAAAGGAAAATTTAATAAAAAAGTAAAAGAATTAATGATAAATTGCGCACATGCAAGGATACTGTAAACTGAATCCATTGCCTTAAGCTATGCATTTATGTCATTTTTATATATCCTAACAGTTTGCCTTCCTGTGTACTTTTGATGGAAATATTCCATGCAAAATCCCATATTTTCTTTAGGATAATATTTCACATTCTTTAAACCTTCCATTAATTTTTCTGTATGACATTCAGACTGCCTTTAATGAAAGAAGGGAAAAACCTCAAAACACAGCTACTTTTGTTAGCACACTATAAATCTTAGCTCAGGGATTATGCCAATTATCTGATTTACCTCTACAGAGCAACTGAAGAATTTATGCTTATTAGCCTTATCTTTCTTCATACATTTGACTCAGATTATTTATGAGAAATATGTCCTTAAAGGATTTAATGAAAAGTAATATTTGCACAAATTATATGACTCTTGGATTAAAGTAAATCCATCCACCATTCAAATTCAGTTCATTTAAGAAAAACAATACTTGGAGTGGTCACCTTGAGTGCTTTAAGATGCATTTTAATAAAGGTGTCTCCGTAGTCCTTTTTCATGGACATAATGTTGGCATTTCACTGCTGAATAACATTCTACTCAATAGACTGTGGTCGATACTTTTCAGTTCTTCAAATTCTGATGCTGTTGCTGAATAATCTAGTATGTTTTTTGCGTTAAAAGAACAAAAATATCCTCTGACAAGCACCAGATTCGGGCAGAATAACCAGATCCAGTTGTTCTTCTCTGGAAAAGCACTGAAGCCACCTTCCTCTAAACCAAGCCTCACCCACTCATCAAAACGTGGGGTGACTGCTAAAAAGTTTTATTATGGAGTGACAATGAAGCAACTTTGCGTCATCCCTACGTGTTGCTTTCAAGAAGCCCTTCACCTTTTTTCCTTCAGACTGCAATGCTGCTGAGAGCAGTGTTGTCCTGGTTTGTTCTGGGATCCACTGCTGAATGCCTTTAGAAGTCCAAGGGCCGAATCATCATGGTGGTGGAGCGCAAGGAGTAGCTGGGGCCTTTGAAGTAATGCCACTTGATGCCGTTGAGCTTTCCGTGATTTTGTCCAGCTGTGTAGAACATCCCATTGAGATTGGAGGGGCCGCAGGCATCAAACCACCACCCTGAAACCATTAAGACAAACAATTAAACTGCAAGTGCACTAAGCGTTTTTATTTTGCTTTATAGGTTTAGATAATTAGCAAATTCTGGTATTCCCAGGCTCATAAAGACTCCTGGTGTGTGTGGGTATTTTCATATTTTCTTTTTTTGTTATTTTGTGGCATTCTGTAGACAGTGGTACTGGAGAGTGCACAGTTGCATTTACAGAGTTGGAAAAGTATTTAAGTCCTAACACATTCTGGTTTTATATGCAGTATGTGAAGTAAGTACAAGAACAACAAGGAAAAATAAAGTTCTTTGCATGTTTAGATAGTATTTCAGTTCACCCATCTCATGTAAGCCTCAGAAAAAGACTATAACTTATAAGTATTTTGCATAATTTCACTTGTTTGTTTATTTTGAGTATAAGCATGTTTTAATTTTATTTTCCAGTCCTTTTCTCTTGCTTTAACTGTGATTGTTCAATTGCTTACAGGGTTTGTTTTTGTTCTGAGGTCAGATGTTCATAGTAAACAGGGGTTATGAGCGTGGTAGTGCTGCCCTGTTACAGTGATTACAATATTATTGTAATAGATAATCAGTGTTCAGAATGGTGTGCAAGGAGACAAGCAGAATCATTCTTTACAGCTTATGATAGATTTATAAACAAGAGTCAGCAAACAAATGGAAGGACTAAGTGAAGAAGACAATTATAACCCTGTAAGATGCTGTTAGTCAGAATACCTGTATCATCATGTATAGATGATTTAGGTGATTACCAGAATGAGCATGCATTTAGATGACAGTATGGCAAACTTCAGTCAAGGCATATTTGTTGCATGTACAGTTTGAGCCAGAACAGTGACATTCAATCCTTATTCTTATTATTTGAATGTGAAAACCTGTGCTAAATCTTGAGTTTACTAATCTTGATCTTGAAATGTGCCAAACGCTTTTGGGTCAGCAGCAGTGTCACGGGGGTCCAAACTCAGACCCATTTGAGATTTTTTTGCTTCTCTCAAAGCATCTAAGCAAGTTCCCATCTGGCGCCTAGAAAACTGACAAATGTCCATTCAATCTCTTTTTTTTTTTTTTTTTAGGGTGTTTGTAGGCACTTTATTTACATGCGTACAGGTAGGAGAAAATTACTAGTTACCTGACTGTCACTGACTACAAAGATATTAAAAATGTTACTGACTGATATCAGTTAGGCTTAGAAAGTTGCTAACTGCCTTTTCTGTTCCCTTATCCTGACTGTTCTTTCCCAGCAAGAAGTGGCTTCCTACTCGTTGGTCCTTGGAACTCTGTCTGCAATTGCATATATTTCAATTTACTGGTAAGATAGGGAAAGAAATGTCTTGTCCAGATGCTTGTGCTTCTAGTTCACTGCTGTAAGACTGTTCTGAAAAGTGCGGTGACTCAGATTTGCTTTCAGAGGGCAAGCCAGAAACCTGGCTTACAGAATGGCCCTATGAACAGTAGTGTTGGCATAACTGAAGAAGTAATAAACTGAGAAGTTAGAACAAAAAAAGAAGTGTAACAGCTCAAGAACTTTTCAACCTGAGTTTTCTGCCAAAGAAAATGCATGTAGAGCCATACCTCCACCTTTGCGAATGCTCTGTTAAGATAGCACTGAAAATAAACAATAAATATTTATTAAGTACATTACTAATAATGACAGAGGTTTTGCTATCATTTGTATGACTGAATGCAGAAAATTCCAAATTGCTGGAAGAGTAGGTTTGGTTGTGAACTGTTTGCAAAAAAAGTCATTTCACCTTTAAACTTCTGCAGTGAAGATATGTATATTTGTCTTTAACCAATGGAGAAAATGGAGTCAGTGGTGAAAAACAGTGTGGATCTTCAGATATGTTTTAAATTGTTGCTTTAAGATTAAATTAATTGGTTAACTCTCTTGTCCACATCCCCAAGATGTTTTTTTGTTAAGGTGAATTTTGGATTGCCACGGGAGTTAGAGTCTTAAGGCAAACTCCAAATAGCATGAAACTTGGCAACACCAAGATTACAGAATACAAACTGACGAAGATAAACTAGGTGACATGCTGACTCCACTGAAAATAGTGGGGGTTTTGCTGTATATCTTGAAGGGAATAGAATTTTCTCTCAAACACCTTACAGGGTATCCATGTAATATAACAGAAAGACGTTTAGTTCAAACTGAGGAAGGCAGAATGAATCCCCAGACTGCAAAGAGCTAATATCCCCTATGTCAAAAATGTATTAACCTCAATGACTAGGAGCATTATCTGTCAGAAAGATTTCTGCTGAGTGTTTTTCATAGTAAGACCTTGTGAATCTTTAGCATATGTCTTCGGCATCTTTCCATGTAATATGGTTTTACTGAACATTTGCCTTCATGTTTGAAGGCAAATAAGATCATAAGTATCAGGTGGTGGCTTTTGCTTTTGGTGGTTAAATGTCACTTTATTTTTAAAAGTTTTTTCAGTCTGCACATCACAGCATTGTAATCTTCCCAAGATTCCCCCTGCAAACCTTTTTCAAGTACCGCTGGTAGTGGCAAACTGATCGTTTAATGAATGAGTACCGCACTCTGCAGGTGTCACTGAGGACTGAAAGGCAGAATTTTAAATTTTCAATGTGTTTCCCACTCTGACTTCTGGAAACGGAATTAAACTGTGAGAAGCTCCTTTTAGACAATGCACATGGCCCAAGTGAATCCTCCAGTTTCATCATATTCAATGGTTAGCTTTTTATCTACCTATAATAAATGCGCTGTATGAAGTTATTTTAAACTATGTCTTGCTACTACTGATATGATATTGACCGTGATTAGCATTCAGATCCAGTGCTTACTCTGTCCTTTGTATTCAGATCCATGTAATTTATGTTTCTAGTCTTGTAAAGTAATTTCTTAGATTTTGGATAATACTTAGTGGGCTTTTTTCAGAAGTAACACTTCATAATGAAATCTTGAGGGAAGAATTTATGCCAGACAAATTCTGGCAAACTTCTATTTTGATGCAGTTGACCTCCCTTTGATTACAATGTTATACCTAAGGGGGCAATAACCAAAGAAAGAGAAAGTCATACAGCTGATGTTTTACTGTAACCAGAGTATAATCTTGTAGAAACTTAAGACAAAGTTAAACAGAGAAAATCTAATCCTCATTTTTCAAAGCTGGAACACAGATGCAGCTGGGTTCTGTTTATGGTGTTGGGATGAAGACATGGCAAGCTGTGCTAGTTACCATTTCATCTTAAAGGAACAGCAATAGATGAGTAAATGGCCTTTTTGGGGAGAAGGATTTCAGCCGTGCCCTACAAAATCCATGTTTAAAACAGAATGAGTTGAAGAAACACAAAATTTTACAGAAATTTTGTGATGACCTGGTCAAATCTCTCATCACAGATTTCTTCTAAATAAATACTTCCTTCAAAATGTGTTTTAATAAGCATCTTTTTTTTTTTCTATTATATTCTCCTTGTTAGTGAGACTGTATGAATATTTTCAAAGATGTTTCCTAATGTCTTTCCCTTTTCAAGTGCTTTTTTTTCCTTCTCCATAGGGTTATTTCTCTCCATCATCCCCTACAGTCTTCTCAAAGCTCCTCATTTTCCATAGGGTCTCAGATTGTCACGAGACTTCCTACCACATATCACAATACCAAAATCCACACCTTTGAATGGATGCAAAGGAAATGTTTTTTCAGATGCCTTGTATATTGGGGGAAAGAGGAATGGAAGCAGTGACTTTCTTGGTGGCTGGAAGGAATTAGGGGAATGCAGAGGTTTCTGGAAGAGATACCTGCTGCACTGTCATTGCAGAAAAACACCAAATAAAGCAGCTCCAGAACTGTGAGACAGTTTGACCCAAGGAAAGACTCCCAGTAGCTAGATGTTGTCTAATTCGCTGAGTCCTAGGATTTTCCTCCCATGAAGAATCTTGTTTGTCTTTCACTACAAGGTAATGGCTTTCCCAAATAAGTCTTCACGGAATAGGAGTAAGATTTTAACATGAGAGATACTTTTGGCAATGATTTCCATGGGATATTTGAATTGGGCATGAGAATCATGAAGCGTGGACATTATGAGAAATAATAATTGAAGCAAGATTTTAAAGTGACTAATGAAGTCATGGAGAGGAGGCTTTCAGGAGAAGGTTAAGAGTTTTTCTTCAGAAACACAGATAGTTTCTTCAAGTTGTTGTGATCACAAAGTCACTAATTGCTAATTTGAACTGAGGGTCAGTTCAGTCTTTTGAGGTTAGCCCACTTCTTAAAATTTGTATAGTATAAGCAGCATTACAATCTGTATTTGTAATAAAAGTCCTTATGTCATAAAGTGTATTGTCCAAACAAGAAATAATTTATATAATACATTGATAAGTTGTTTGGAAGTTCAGCTATACAAATAAACATGAATCCCCACTGTAGACAGCTGCTCTTCTGGAGCAGTTAAAGCATATTTATGTTTTGTGGAGTTATGCTTTGGTTTTTAATTAGTGTTGCTATTGCCACTGGGAAATTGTTAAATTTCATGTCAGCTCTTTTCATTAAATAAATGCATTGTGAATGCTTAAGCCACCTGTCACCAGAGAGTTCAGCTCTGCAGATCTGCTGTACTATATCTTTGGTCAAATATGAACGTATATTGAGTTAATTTTACAAGTTCTTGCAAAAATCTGTCTAATAAAGGAGCATTACTCAAATGAGTAATGATATTACAAGAAATAAAAACATCTTTTATTATGGTTTTCTGAAGTCATAAATATAATTTTTATATCATAGAATCTTCTTTGTCAAAAGCAACATAAAAAAAAGGCTTTTGTATGCCAAAAGTAACAGCTTTCCGTCTTTGGCTTGTATAAATTGTAATTAAGCATGTATGTATGTAAAATTCTTAGTAAGCAATGCTCATCAATTCATGAGTGAACTGTAAATCTAGCATGCATTGGGAATTTTCTAATGATCACTCAGGTTTGATGAGAGGTTCTTAGCTGCCTTTTACCTACTAGAAGAATAGGTGTCTAAACCCACTATGTTTGATGGCAGAGCCTTTCTTCACACATCTGTCTCTGCTCTCCCTCTGGAGTACACTGAATGCCTCCAAATGCAGTAAGATCAATACAATCCATTCAATAAGATCCAAAGTATGTTTGACCAGTACATTTGTATGAGTTTATGGGATAAATGGATCCCATGAAAAGCCCTTTAGGTTTGTCCATAAAATGTAGTGCATTTGGCAACAAAGCCAATAAGAATGATTTCTAATGCAATAATAATGAAATAGTCTTTACTGTTCAAAAGACATAATGACTGATTTTATGAAGGATTTCGATGTTTCTTTCATTTTGAGCTTTAAAGAAGTTAAATGGAAATACTTAGGCTCTGTTTGACTTTGGTAACTTCTCAGCTAGAAGACTGGGTGCAGTTTTGAATGACTCCTCAAGCTATATGTGGATCCACTGGGCAGAGTCCAAAAGAATGAATATAAGAGGAAAGATTTATAACTGTTTAGTCCAGAATTCAAAAAATAAATTGCCAACAATCTCAAATGCATTAAAAAGCTGCTGAACAAAGCAGCTTTTCAAAGGAATGCAAAAGAATGGTTTATTCTTTCCAGTGACAGAGGATAGGACAAGATGGATGAGGAAAAACTTCTTTACTTTGAGGGTGATAGAGAACTGGAACAGGCTGCCAGAGGGGTTGTGGAGTCTCCTCTGGACATATTCAAATCCCACCTGGATGGTTTCCTGTCCAACGTGCTCTAGGTGAACTTGCTTTGGTAGGGAGGTTCAACTAGATGATCTTCCAAGGTCCCTTCTGATCCTTATGATCCTGTGATTCTGTGATCTTACTTAAATTATTGTTGAATTAGTTTAGTCAACAAGATTTCTTATAAATTTACCCAAACTCAGTAACAGATTATATTATGAGAATTAATGTCTTTCACTACAAATCTTGAAGACAAACAGAAAGACAGAAATAAATATGCAGAGAAGAGTCGATCTTTGAAAGGGACTAAATGACCTCTGGGAGAAATTTCTAGGCCTATGTTCTATTATACATTACAGTATGGGATTGACCAGACTACCACTTAGTAATTGGTACTTCACCTTTGGAAGATTAAATCAGAATTTAGCTGTCTGGATATAAGACAAAAAGACATTAGCTTTTTATATCAACTGGGTAACACAATCATTTTTATGAGGTAAAAATAGCATGAAACTTTCAGACTGGTGACAACGTGCTGATCTTCTAAATGTAACAACATAATAATTTTTAAGTTGGTCACTTGGTGTTCTTCTAATACTTCATTGCTATTGTCCTTATTTAACCCTGATAAACATAGCAACATAGTAATGATTTTGTTAAAAGTGATGAGTAGTTATATGTCTAATGAAATATTTCCAATAATATATAAAGCCTCAATCAAAAAATATTCCAATAAATTCTTATCTGCATGGTGGTTATATTTTTCTGTCAAAATGTTAAACAATAGAAATGATACTTCATTAATGGTGTTTTATATGTAACTTGTTTATGAAAGCAACAATATGCATAAAACCCAAAAACCGATGCTTTCCTATGTAAGTAGATGTATGTCCAGGGGTTCATGTTGGATACTTCTAAGTGGGCTGAGATTGCTGCTTTTGAAGCTTTTGTTTCAAACAAAATATAAGAGAAACTGTGATAACAGATGGGCGGATTTCTATATTCAGCCAAGAACTTCCCTCCAAGTCATGACAAGAATCCTCCATAGAATTCTTGCCAGAGATTCACAAAATTCAGCACTTGGAGAAAAAAGCAGTGAAACAACAGGCAAAGAGTGTGCCACTGCTTGGGATTGCAAGTGAGCAGTTTCTCACTTGATAGATGAGAAATCCATTGAGGATTACTAATACATGGGAACTGTCTTTGGCTCAAGGAAGCCCCTGAGATGCAAAAGATACTGGGAAAATACTCAGGGGAAGCATCATTTATTTGCATTGTTCTTATGCCTGTACTGAGGCATCTGCTGCTGAGGGCTGTCAGAGACAGGAGACTGCGGCTGGATGGACCTCTGCTTCCAGTAAAATAAAAAAAAGTTATTTCAAAAATTATATGGTGTTTCAATACTAGCAAAACATCTCGAAAGTCTCCCCATCATTTTGTCCAACTACTTCAGGGACCAGAAGTTTAGCTTGTTACCTAAAGCAAGGTAAATGTCTTGTGTGAACATCTCAGACTGCAGCCAATGCAAGACAAAGCAAGTCACCTTAAGACTGTTTCACTATGGGCCAAATTACTAGAACTCACTTTCCAGTGACTGAAAACAATTGCATAAACAATTCCTGGGGCTCAGCTGACAGGTGGTATCCTGGCGGGATGCTCTAATTTGGCCTTAAACCCATGAATCTGATTCAGACATGTTAAGTGCTCTCCTATTGGAAATCTGTCTGAAGTGCCTTAGATATCATTCACGTGACAGTTTGTTATAATTTAAGCACTGTTTCTTGCAAAAAGCCATGTATGTAGCTCAGTGGGATAGTCTTCAGAGTAATGCTTGAAATTATATGGGAATATAACCTTTTGTTCATTTAAGTGGCCTGAGATATTTTACCAGTTCTTAAGTATTTTCATGATATAAATTGTTTTTGCTACTTTGGCCAATGATATGTTTAAATGAAGAAATTATTTTAATAAATATGCTTCGCCTCACTTTAAAGTAAACCAAACATGTTTAGTTTAAATTTTCCAAGGCAGAAAAAAGCAGTTAAAATATTTAATTACCATGTAAAGTTCACAGGACCTAAGAATCCAGCTCATGCATGTACTTTTGAAGCCACTGCCTAAAATCAATGTTAAGATAGAGTCAAGTAGCACAGTATGGGTCTTGAAAGCACAAGAAACACACACACACAAAACTCTGTTGATGCTACTGTATTATTCTCCCAGTGTTTAATTTCTTATTCTGGGGAAGAGGGAGGAGAGAAAGGAGGAGTAAGAATAATAGTCTTGATATAGACCAAATAAAACTGACAACTAGTAAGATCACAGAGAGAAATGTGTTTTCCTTTCATTTTTATTTTCAGCCTTGACTATAACCATATCACAGTCTCGAGCTTCAGCTTATCTCAGCCTTTATTCCTGACATAAATATATTCAGTTCACCTCATAGAGATAACAGACTCAACCAAACTGTCAAGATAGCTGGGAACCTGCCTGTAGATTTCATATCATTCATCATTAAAGAGCTCTCTGTGATGTTGCCAAAACAAACAGAGTGTGGTATCTTTTCGGGAAAAAAAAAAAAAAGAGCAAAAAGAGCTTTTCCAAACCTGTTATCATTGCTACTTTTCTTAATTAGTCTTAGTCTGTGGCATAAAACTGAAATCTACACACAAAACAAATGTTTTGCTATTTAATTCAGTATCTGATATTTATCAAAGTATGAGAAAGACATTTTGAGGAGCAAATGATAACAAAGTGTTTGAGGAGGACTCCAGCATGATTAAAGTTTTTCTCTTTTTCAAGAACTATGAATTACTCAGTGTTATACAGACTTTCTCCAAAAGACTAGTACTCAGAGTCCAGTCAAAAAGACTAGACTCATCTGTCTCCAAAGTCTCACTGCATCTCCTTTTACTCTGCAGTGATTTGTTCTATTTGTGGTTTCCTCAGCATTTGGTAATTCTCCCCCTTCCTCCTTATTCCTTTCATTTGCTAGCAGTATATTCCAAAATGTGGTTTTCCTGCTGATTTACAGGACTGCTGCAACAAAATATATGTGAACCTTGTGGAATGGTTGTTCAACAGCAGGCTGACCTTAGCAGGGCATTGACCTGCCATAGGAGTCAGGGCAGGAAAATAAACAAAACCCTCAGCTCCCAGAATTAGCTGTCTGGGAGCAGAGGTATTTCCAGGCAGCTTGGATACATGAATGAGTCTGCACTTCAGCACAGACAGTGCTCACGCTTAGAAGCTTCTCACTAGACCCTGGCCTGCCCTGGAAGTAAGACACTTTAATTTAACATGGTCTTTAAAGGGAAAGGTCAACAGTTTTAATTAAAATAAACTACTGACTTCTCATCTATTTTCTGTCTCCAGAACTACCTGGTTAGCTTCTTTTCTTATAGAAAGGTAGTGCCTGATTACCTCCGTATCGGAAGAAGTTTCCCATGATGACTGTTAATAAGATATCACTAGAGGAAGTCAGAAAATTTTGAAAAATCATCTCCTTAAAGACTTTCCCAGGTGGGTAATTTCCAATCGGCTAAAGAGAATGAGAAGCTACATTGTGTATTTGGTACAAATTCCCAGTGATGGGAACCCGTCTTCTCTTAGCAGATGACAGTTTTAGAGGCTCATATATGTCTGAATGTGGCCTGAGTTGGATTCAGTCAGAGTGCCAGTAACCACAAATAATAGCAGCTTAACAGTCTGATCCAAAATACTGAATAATTTATATGCTGTAAGTTTTTTTCCAGGAAAGTTAGAAATCACTGAGGGAGAGTCTCTGAAGAAGATCAGATGTGAAGATAAGAGCCCTTCTTGATCATACAGTCAATAAAAAAAAAAATTGAAGCTTTCTGCTTTAATGTGGTTTTCTGGAGATAAAAAATGAGCTTACCAATATAGGGACCACAAATAAGCATCATTTGCCAGAAAAAGTTCTCACTCTTGTGCAGAGCTTTAGGTGTCCGTATGGGGAGATAATCTCAGATATTCCTCCTCCTCCATATTGGAGGGAACAAATATCAGTCATGTACTAGCTGGCAGTCAGATTGACTTGGTGCTTTAAACTGTTCCAGTGCAACTACTCTGTGTTCTCCCCCAACTTGACTCTTCTTTCTTTCCTTCTGCAGTTCAACTCAGCTCACCAAGTCTAGTCTTTCACAGGTAAGTGAATTAGCCTTTACATTAACTATGTCTATATGCAAATGTATATGTATTATGCTTGTATAGGAGAGAAAGCTGAATCATTACAATTATTTCAATAACAATATCACACCCCTAAGTGAAACAGATAATATCATGCAAGTCCAGATTCTAATTGTTTTTAAACTTTGCCTTCTGTTATCTATTTCCTTGCATTTTCTCTCTTCTCTTTCTGTCTGATTCTCCTACTTCTCACAAAGTCCTTCCCCTGTTCCTTATCTCTTAGCTTCTTCTCTCTTTGTCTTTCTTGCCTCAAAAATAACACTAGCTTAGGCTTTTCCCCTTGATATTATTGTAACAGCTTCAGTGCAGAAGTATACTGACTGCATCTCTGAATAATCCCTTCCCTGCTGTTAGGAATCTTGAGGTATTGGCACTACCACAATATATATACAGAAAAGAGTAGGAGTAATAATAATAAAAGGAATTTTCACTCAATAGTTACACATCCATGAATGCAACTTCATCCATGGTTGCTTTATGAAAACAGAGTAGATTCCTGTCAATGTACCACATACTTTCAGAGTTGTTGCACTCACCTCCAGTCAACATGAGAGCACATTTACACATGCAGTTGTCATTGTCAGCATCTTTTGTACTGAATTCAGCACCATGTAAGATCAGGCTGCTCTGTTTTCCAGCTGTTCCACTGTGGCCTTTTAAATAAAGCCTGAAACAGTAAGAGAAAATAATCAGTGTCACTAAAAAGAAAAATAAAAGACCCAGATATCTTCCAACATCAGCTGTGCCTTGTATGAAGTGCACTTGGAAAATTCAGAAATGACTTGTGTTTTAGCTCAATCTCTTTGTTGTTTCAGGTGTAAAATGGGGACATTCAGGGTTTTTCAATGCATCTGTTGTAGCATGTTTCCCTGCCCCAGAGCAGAACTAAGCACATGGAATCTGCACCGGAAAATGCAATAAAGCAGAGGGAGAACAGAAAAGAGAATGAGGAGAGGTGCCCAGAGATCTGGAATACATTGACAGAATAACTGAGTATTTGAGTAGCTGGTCTCTTTACTGTGGCACAGAAACAGCACTCCCAGTTAACAGCAGCCACATTATTAATCCCTGGGCTCGAAAGAGGATTTCAGCAGTTTCAGAATTTTTAATTCCACTAGTTACAGCACAAGCCAGCAAACTAGTTCTGCCAAAGCTGTCTTTGGGTGATGAATGGAGAATAACTTAGAGTTCAAGCCACAAAAGTCTTCATGATTTGCAATGCTAAATATCCCTTTTCTTAAGGAGTCTTGTCAACTAGTTGAAACCACAATCATGAGCTAGAAGCTTGAGCCCAGCCCCAGCAAGTAACAGAGGATTTGTGGTGCTCAATGTTGTAATGCCCAAAGCCAAGTGTGCCAGCTGCAGGGATACCGAACGAAGCACCTCTGTCCCAGCAAGGAAACACTGGGCACCTGGGCATGTCTGACCTGAGTTCACAATGCAGGGACATGCACAAGAAAATGCTGAGGAGAGGAGAGGAGAGGAGAGGAAACTGCAGGCATCGTATGAGCAGATGTGATGGGTGCTCTCTTCACCCAGAGCCCAACAACAGATCTTTCTGGTGCTGCCATTTGGCATTTTGTTCTGCAGCATCTTTAAACGGACACCATTACTCTGATGTTCTGCGGAGCTGACTGGGAAACTCCTTGTATTCAAAGGCTTAGAGAAAGTGTGGAAAAATATATACAAAAACATTATAACTGGCTGTGGGAGGAAGGAGGGGAGGAAGGACAGAGAGACGGAAGGAGAGGAGAGGAGAGGAGAGGAGAGGAGAGGGAAGAGGTCAGACACAATGGTTTCCTTTGCCTTTGCTTAAGCATTTCTGTGAGACAGACATCACCGGGAGAGGGATGCTCACAGCAAAAACTACTTCCTGTACATAGCTACCTACATCAGACATCTGACTGGTATAAATTCTTGGGTTTTTTTTCTTAAAAGGTTGCTGGAAGAGGAAGGTATCTTTTGCCATGATAGCTTCATATACAGAAAGAAGGACACAGGATTTCAGTGTCTACTGGGAAATTATGAAGCCATAATATTTACATCCCAGGAGCAAGCCCTAGAAACTGGAGCATGAGAGGGAGGAACGAGCATCCCTCACCTGTCTCACTGAAGGCCTACAGGCAGGAATACATGAACCACAGGGCTAACCAAGAATATGACTTGGTATCTACTGGGATAGACCTCTCCACTGGAGAGAAGGTGAGAAATATCAGTTCTGCTTCTTAAAGACTTAAAAGTGTTTAAAGCAGGAGAGATGCCTCTTTCTCTCTGGGATTTACAGCTGGGAGTGGCATCCGAGAAAATGCCTTCCCAAATTTTCCCACACAGTGAACAGGGAGAGCAGTTAGGAGTCACTGGTTGTTGTTGCTGCCTCTTAGATTGTTGCATTTTTAACCAATGGCTTTGGATGAATAAAAAAGTAAAGGCTTTTACCAGAGTGTCATTCCTCCGCTTGTTTAGATGGAAGACAAATACTTCTCTTTAAAGTGGTCACAGCGTTAACAGAAGGAGTAGAGAGCATCCCTAACCCATTCTAGCCTACACAGTAATAGTTAAGTCATTGACATTTTTTTGAGATGAGGAGAAGAGTCTGTCCCCCAGACTGAGATTTAAATAAAACCCAGCTCTCCCACAGAACTTTGGGTTTGGAGCTCTGCTTACGAGAGGGAGGAGAAGGGGCACATAAGCACCATATAGCAGCTTTCCTTAATCAAGAACATAACTGCTGGTTTGGGTTTTTTTGTCTTGCATGCATCTATGGGTGGATATTAGACCCAAAGCAAGCCAATCTGTCTAAACTTGTCATGGAAACTCATTACAGGAAAATCTCTTCTGGATATCCCAGTGAGGTTACCAAGCCCTCTCAAGATCTGAAGGCACAGAACCAGCACTCAGGGCTCTAGAGAATCTGAGATTGACACTTTCAGACTGACATAAACGTCACCTAATTTTCAGTGAAATTTTTCCTCTGTGTCCTTTCTCCATCTTTAAAAATTGAGACAATAAATGCTAAGCATGAACATGGTAAAACCAAAATTTATTAAGAAAAGATACCTTTCAGGGCTGTCCTTCCAAAGTAGTTATGCTGCCTACCTTCATTTGATTTTAATGTTGCATGTCACCTTATCTGATCCTGATGACTAAATACCCTTCAATTTAATCTTTAAATTTTATATATAGATAAGTACACACACACAAACATATTAAAATTCTTGGATTAAATATTAAAACTATGGATAGTCAAATACATTTGGATAGCACAAAAATGGATAAGGAGACTCAATAAAAGATAATGAAAATTCTTAGAAATTTAACAAGGAACAGCCAAGGAGCAAGAATCCAGGAAGGTCATTGCATTCTACTATTATCCAATCACAGTGGCGATTAGCCCATAATTGCCATGTTACACTATCAAAGGATGGTTGTTTTAGACAAGATTACTCTAAAATCTATCTTTGCTCATGTTCCATACAAACAAATGGCTGGAATTGATCCCATCTTCATTCATTGGACTTTTGCCTTGTTTTGCAAGCTGTGCCTAAATTTTTGCAGAACAAAATAAACTTCCCTGAGGTTCTGTTGATAGAAAAATTACTTTGTCACATGATAACTGCAATCTGATTTTAAAAGGCCATACATCCTCACTATATCAGCAACACCAAAGCTCACAGAAGTCTCATAAACTCAATTTAAAAGAAAATGCTGTTTACTTAAATCAAACAGACAATGCTAGTCAGGTCTTTTCATTAACAGTCAACACTATAAAACCCACTTAGTCCAATAATAAAAAAAAATATATAATGTAGGAAAACAATATAGAAATGAGTAATACTTGGTGTGCAATATTTTCCCCAAAGGGGTAGCGCATTAGGATTATTTACAAGCTCGTACTCTTGCCCTGATGTTTTATAAACATTCCCCTCAGGACATATTTAGATCTTGCCAGTTATGCTTGAATTTCCCTCAACACCATTTGTCTAGTAGGTATCCAGTGACTTTAAAAGGATAAAGCTTAGATCTAAACTCTAGTAAGCTTACTATACTGCAGCTCTGTACTGATGAACCACAGGGTGAAAAAGCAATTCTCTTGCTTTGGGCCTTTCTCCCTGAATTGCCATTGGCCAACAGTTAGGAAAAAGTGATACTGCAAAGTATCAGGTGTCAATCAAAAAAACAATACTGGTCCTGAAGGAGTCAGTTCTCTTTCTGCACTTCATTTCAAGCTACATGGGTTCAAACAAGCCTACCTTGAGATAGCAAGTCTTCATAGTACTAGAAGTCTAAAATACTACCAGGGCATAATTTCACTCCCTTGAAAAGATAGCGATTCAGGGTGGAGTTCCTTCGGTTGTTTTTGAAGGAGACAAAGGAAATTAAAATAGCAAAAAATAAACACTGGCAAGTAAATAATGAGTAAGTAAGAGTAAGAGAAATCCTGCATATGTATATTAAGTATTGAGGACTTCTGATAACATTTTCATTAAATTCTAAAATTACTATGAGGAACACAGCAGTTGATAGTATTCATTTAGAGACTCACAGCTTTCCTTGTTGATGGACTTTAGAAGAAATACCACATTTAAAAAAAAAAATTGCCACTGTAACCTCTTATCTAGCATGAGTGTTAGAAATTCCCTCTGCATTTTTTCCATGTGATATTATAGCAATGGCAGCTTGGGATCTATACACACAGAACTAGTGAGAGATCTATAGGACTCCCATAATTTAATGTTAGCTACTTCCTTCTCTAACTTTTTTCTGTTAGAGTTACTAGAGATCACTCAGTCCTTCATTTAAAGCAGTCCCTCAATGAAATAGCTAAGTCATACCTATGTTGGTGTGTAACGCATACTTTGTCTGTAAATAAACAAAAAACCATGCTAGCTTACTGTAAACATTAATAATCATCATTAAGAGATGTAGAGTACCAACTCAAGTACCTCAGTGTGCATTGTCTTAAATATTTTACATTAAGATAAGATTGAATTTCATCATTGCCACAGTCCTAAAAAGCTGAGTACAAATCTCCGTGACTGGAATTCATAAACATGAGTAATGGCTCAAGATTCTTAACCATTAAATAGAGAGAAACAGGAGTCTTGACGTAGGATTTAAAAGATTCAGCATGATGAATCAAGAGGGACACATCAAAGCTTGCCTTCGGGAAAAACTGTAAAGGGATGCCTCCAAATTCCCACCTCCCTTTTGTCTCTTTCTGCAGGCTAAAATGTCTCTCTCTGCTCCCTGCTCATTCCACGTGGTTGGCAGAAAGAAATCCCAAATTCTGATCCCTCCTCAAGGGAGGGATTGTTAATTTTGATGGAAAGGGTCATTCAATAAATTGGATGCACAGGGATCAGAATCCTATACCCAGAATTTCCTATTCACAAATGTTTTTTTTATCAATGAATAAAATGTAACATCTACAGAAGTAATATGAAATGTTATTGGCTCCTTGTAAAGTTTCCCAATGTGCCTTTTCCTGAACATACTACAAAATTGCATGAAGCGTCCCAATAGAAACAACTGTCCCTGAATAGCAAAAGCACCTCTGTAATAAAAACATCTTCCAAATATTTAATGATAGATAATGTGTTGTGAACAGGAAAAATCTGAATAATAACTCTAGAAAAAAACTGCTGTTACTGAGGTTGAAGCTAAAATGTTTGCAAAAATCTTGTTTAACATGGAACTAAATATAATGTGGTAACTATCTGGGAAGCCTGTTTGGTATTCAATTTTTTAATCATTTAATTCTCCCACTCAAGGGTAAAGAGAAACATCCCTTGTGTGTGCTAATTTGTAAATTCAGTGGAAAGACCAGCTCCTCATTGGAGATACAGCACGAGACATTTGTGGTGATCAGGAAGATGTTCTGGGTTGCAGTGTAGAAGGCATCATGGTCAGTGCTGTCGTCCTTCAGGTTACAGCTAGCTGCCTGGGCATCCATTTGCATTCTTTTTCTATGCCAGGAGATAAAGCTTCTTCTCAAACATAACATGCTTTTTCAGGGAAAATGTTTAAGTTAGCTTTTATTAGGGCAGTGCATACTCTCCTTACGAAAATAAATAAAAAAAAAAAACCACAACAGAACCAAACCCCAATATTTCATCAAAAATCAAGATTGTTTAACTAATAAGAACTTAACACCAGATAAGCCAAGTGATCATTAGAAGTAAAATAAAAGCCACTCTCAAAGAAAGAAAAATACTTTGGAGAAATTGAAGAAACTAGGTGTGTGGAAGATGACAAAAACTTCTTTAGTCACCACTACTCTCACAAAATTTTGAGCTGTTGCTAACCCATTCATTTGAGTTGCAAGAACAATTCACCACATTTATTGCTGCCCGTCCTTGAAAGACCAACGTAAAAGTAGCAAAGAGAAGAAGAAAGGGAACTGGTGTCTGACTGGATAAAATCAGCAATATTAACTGTAAAAACATAACAATACTAAATTTTCCCCACTCCTAACTTTACTTCAAACTTGAGAAACAGTGTATGTGGTAAATTCATGGACTCTTTATCTAACTATTTTGTACTCCTAATAGAGTTTGTAACTCTGCAAATAGTAGGCATGATGGTTCTGCAAACTGTTGAAAACTGGAATAATGCAGTAAGTAGCTCTGACAACCTGAACAGATTTTTAATTTAGTTCTTAATATTTTGCTGCCAGCATATGAATATAATTTCCTCCCACAGTTCCTGAAGAAAAGTGTAAGACTAGATGACCTCTGTATTTCTCCTTTGCTGCTCTGTAGCAATGACTCACTGCTGTAATTATTAAGTTTGACATTTAATGCAACTCCTTGCCCATTCTCCTGTTGAGACAAGTGAAATTTGCCAGCCAACAATATATTATTTCAATAGATCCAGAGTAAGAAGACATAGCTTCCAATTTGAAAGATAAAATGGTAATACTAAATACAACAATAAATGGAAATGATCAGTTTTCCTGCCTAATTGCTTCGGTAGAGCCTGTCTATGGGACAACAAACACTGCATGGTAAAGAGATTCTTCCCTGGGACTGTACTCAAACAGAAAATCTTATTTTCTCACTGAAGAGCTCTTTCTAATTTTAGCTTGTGTACAAGCCAGGCACACTTGACAGGTCAAAGGAGGAAAGTGTGCTTATTCTGGATAGTGAACAAGCAAACATAACCTAGCCATGAATAAGAAACACCGTTACATGTTACAGCAAATTATACAGTAGTCTAGTGAGCCTTGTTGTATGAATGTGAATTTATACAAATAATACAATAAATGTGCTTTTTCTATATTAAATTCCTCTAATAATTGACTAAAAAGCTGTACTGATTTGGAACAGCTATACTGAGCAGGGATAATTAGAAGACATCCAGATTTACTGTCAGAGAAATTTCTCCTCCTATAAGGCAAATGGCCTGTTGTACCGCTGCACGCAGACAAATGGTGCTTTGTCACAGTTTACAAAAATGTTTAAAAATATGTTTATTCTGGACAGTGAACAAGCAAACATATGCTTCTACTACTTGAAATACATGCTACAGAAGCCACGGAAACAGTGACTGTGGCAGTGTGAGCTGCTAGGTTTGCAGCTGATGTCAGTAACATAGTGGTGATGGAGAGGAAACATACGGCAACACTGGCTTTTACTGCTAACAGGGACAGAAACATATTTAAAAGCTCCTATCACAATGATGTGTTGAACAGAAATAATTCCCTCTAATCTCTCACCAAATACAGCACAGAGAGATACATTAATCTGATACTACTATTTTCTGTTAAAACTGTTTTTCAACACAATACTTATTCAAGAAATCACCCACCAATTTTTCTCTCATGGAAATCTGAAACAAAACCTTTAAGTTATTAGATTTATTGCTTTTTTTTTATTAACAGAAAGTCAAAATCGTGCCACAGAAAAAAAATAAATCTCACTCTCCCACAAGCTATATAAATGCTAAGATTTCCTGTTTTTCCTGCTACAGAAACTACCACGTTTGTCCTGATTCATGGTAGTATAATACATAATACATTAATTTAGAAAGTATAGGGACTGTATTAATTTCAAACTTGAAATAACTGGAGATGATCAATGTTTTAGACAGACATATAAACAGTGAACATGTACTAAAATGATAATGCAAATTGTTTTGATAGCATTGAAGATGGATGAACTTCTGAAAAAATAAAGTACAATTTAAACTTATCTGAACATTTGCCCAGGACACAGGCAAAGCCAATGTTAGAGAAATTTGGTTAACTTAAAATATAAAAATATTTTTCTCCCTACTCAACTACACTTCTTAAATTCGGCTGAAGACAAGAGTAGAATTGCCAAAATTGATTCTCAATGGATTTTTCAGCACAGAAATACAGGGACCCTCCAGAGAAACTCGTATTTTAAAAGTTTCTAAGGTTTGTATGAGTAATCAGACCTTCTGCTGCTTATCTTTACTGAATTGTTGAACCTCGTGATGCTTGTGTATTTTTATTTAAGGATCTGTTTTACAGACATTGAAGCTGTTGGAAAAGTTCAGTGAATATTGGTTTGAAATTTTATTTATCTGTGAATTGATTAATCCTGTTTGAAAATCCAGTAAAAGACACCCACAGAACTCCAGTAAAATTTAAAATTAATAATTATTCCAAAATATGCTTGAAGTTTCAAAAGTCTCATAAATGTAGTTGGTTAAAATCCATACAGATATATTGTAATAGTGGATTTCATAATTCTATGCTTTAATTGTACTGAGGGTGACATTAATTACCCACTGTCATCCCCATAGGTTGTACTTTATCCTAATTAACTGTTTTAGATAAAATAGAAACGGAAAACTTCATGTATCAGCATGCTGTTAGTGCTAACTTTTACTCTGATGACTACTGTAGAGATATTAGCCTCTTGTTACACCACATTGTCATTGAAAAATATCATCTACAGGCCACAGTAAAATATTTATCACACAGTTTACTTAATTGAAAGTAATTAATCATAAGTAACTGTAAAAGTTACAAATATCATAGACAGACCTGTGTTAAAAATGTATATAAATCTTACTGAGATATGTTGGTGCTTGGAAATTAATGTGCTTAAACAGTATATAATCAATGTGGTATGGAAGGGCTGTTAGGATTTTGATTTGGATTTTTTTGTGGGAGTTTTGGTTGGTTTTTTTCTTTGTAAAGAGTATGCTGGAATTATAGCTGAAATTAGATATAGTTGTGCTATAAAAACATTAAGTACCACAAGTCCATCTCTACTGTTGAATTACGCTAATTAAAACTTTGTTAATTAGCAATTACATTGTTTGCTAATTAGAAGTGAATTTTTTTTTTGCAATTATTGTTTGCAATTAGAATGTGAAAATGCCATTTAAATGTGATACTTCTTTTCCATTTACAGAGCTGCAAAGGAATATATAACTAATTACATCTTCTTTTTTCTCCAGTGTTTGCCTGAAGCTGTGATATTGGTAAAACCTATTTAAGGATGCCTATTATTAATTCATAAATATCCTTTTACAAAATAGACTTTAAAAGTCTTAAAATCCTAACATTTTCAGAAACAAAAATTATCTGTGCTCTCAGCAATTACATATTCTCACTACTTTCAGATTCATTGGAATAACAAACCGCCTAGGTTTATTACAAGAAAATTCAGAGGTTTATTCATATGTAAGCTTTTTAGAAACTCACTGTCACCGAACTGGAGGTTCCATAGATTATATGGTATTTTCTTTTCTTTTTTTTTTTTTTTTAAATAATGAACAATACAAGTAACTTTCTAAGTGGAGATAGTTTTGTTTTGTTTTTTTTAATCTGGATACTGGACCCTCATTGTTTTCTTAATTCTGGAGGTTCAATTAAATGTTGGTACAATTTAGCAGAAAACGGCAGTTTACCTGAATCAAGTCATTGTCCCAAAGATCCAGACTATCTTTCAGAGCAGAGAATTTCATTCAGAAATTATGTGGTATCTTAATTTATATTGCCCCCTTCCTTAATATTAGACTGTTTCTCTAAAATTCCATGGTCATGATAATATCTCAGGTCACAAATCAGGCATTGAGATAACTAACCCTTAAGCCGGGCTGCTCTGCGGGAAAAACAGATCAGGGGGAGTCTATAGTATCACAAACTATTCAGTTTGCTATGAGAGCAAGTGGTAAGAACCAGATAAGAGAGGAGCAGAAAAATAAGAGCAAAACCAAGGACTGGCACTGAGACGATGTCTTTAGATCCCAAAGATTTTTCATAAAACAAAATGGGACAATGTCCTTGAAGTAATCTGTTCCAAAAATGTCACTGAGGCTGAAGTACCTCCTATAAGGAGACAGCTCTTGTGATTCACTTTATGGAAACATTTACACTTCTACACAGTGAAAGTAAAATGCTGTCATTCTGTTCAAGAATCATGCCTGCTTCACTCAGGAATATATTGCTTGAAGTTGTGTGTAATGGCTAAGGAAAGGCTGGCTGGAAAAGTTGGCTAGAAAAGCAATAAGAGGCTCATAGAATTCCTGAGTTGAAATACGAGTACTGAACTTACTTTGTTTTTCTCAAATTGAATGTTGAATGAGGTGTAACCTGTAATCACCATTAAGAAATTATTTAAATACTGAATTGGATATAACATCTAGATTGAATAACCTTTTCCCTATGTTTCCACTGGCACAATAGTTAATTCTGTAAGGTATCTTTAAAAAACCTTGTGAAGAGCTTGAATATAAGGAAATGAATCATTAGCGATAGAAGTGGAAATAGTCTGCAATTAATTTTTCATCAATTTTTTTTGATTGTTTATACTTTATACTGAGCTAGCAGTGCAATCTTCTTTTACAATTGTGCTCCTTTGGGCATTTGCAGATTCTGTTTTTGAATTTTTTCCAGTGTTAATGACCTAATGACCCTCTCAAATCATACTACAGCATTGCTATAATGTTGCTGGAATGGAATGAGCTTGCAGCTGCCAAAAGACTACGATTTAAAGAAATAACTTAATGAATAACACATTAAAATAAATATTTTGGGTTCTGCATGAGATTTTCAAGATTTATGATGGGATTCGTGTCAAGAGATGTGTGCTTCCCGCTGGGTGAATCCCAGAGGAAAATTCAGAGATGTTTTGGGGGTATGTATTACTTTCAAAGTAAAATGTTAATTGGGATTTCCAATCACTTACCTATGTTTGAACCTGTTCAGTCCTGGCAAATAAACTAGTTCACAATTTATCAGTTTCTACTAATTAGATTAACGGGCTTAATCTGGTGGCTGTGTACTCAGACCAATGACATCAGTAAACAGTAAGGGATGTAGAAGAATCACTCGGTGGAGACGACAGGAAATGCAATGATTTCCAAATACCGAAACAATAGAAGTTAGTATTAATGACAACATAATTGTCATGATTCCTTTCTGATCATTACATATATATATATCTATATATTTACATTTTGATGTCATCTTAAAGGGTGTGAAATGGTAATGGAACAAATTACTTGACCTTCATCAAGAGCTCTGGTGGCCCTGCCTCAGCAAAGTAGTTAGTATGAGCTTAAAATAAAAAAAAAAAAATTGCCTAAGTGCATTGCCGAATGAAGGCCTAAGTACACTTAAAAAAATTAAAAATGGGAGGAAGGGAAATTGAACAAAATGGTTGGGAAGAGAAAGGAAAGGCTTTTCTTACTCATATAGTATCACTCATGCTAACAATATGACAATTATTTTTTGATTAAAAGTTTATGATATTGAAAACAGGATGTAGAACGAAAATAGTTATATACTTAAGCATGTCCCACCTCCAGCCTGAATAATATGCAACAGATCTGGCTTGATCCCTTTACTCATTAGTGGCTGTGTCATACAACGTGCTACGCTTACCCTCTGGCCTTTATCTCCAGTATCACACCAAGGCCAGGCTTGCATTATAAGGGCAAGTATCTAGGAAAAGGTAACAAATTTTAAAAGTGACTGATGCACAGAAATTTTCTGTGAAATGTTTATAGTTATTTGAAAAATAAATATTGGCTTCACTGTTTGCTTGGTTTTCTTAATGCAAAATTAAGTTTAAAAAATGCCAAAATGAGTTATGTGGCACTAAGACCTCTGTAGAAAAATATAAACAGACTGTTAAAACATATTTCAACTCCCTTGGCGTCATTTGTGGCCGATAAACAGTCATATATGAGTGAAAGGTTCACTGACTGTCACCCATTTATGATCCAAGTTCTTTGCTGGTGCCACACTGACCAGGCTAACAGGGATCAGCATGTCTTACATGCTTTTTTCCCCCTAAAAACCCAGGTCATGACCTTATAAGAGCTGTGATTCACAATAATGACTTCTTTGGTTCAAATGACATTGAGATTGGTACAAAGAGGTTTTACTTCAGTGAAACTGAATTATAATGCTAAATAAAAGAAAGTAGAACACAAACGGTGCACGTGCACTTGGGTCAAGTGTGTTGAGCTTTTCCAGCACTGATTTAAAATTGAAAACACATCAGCCTCTATATCTGATGAAACAGAAGACTGGATACTAGACTCTGTATGGAACCAGGCTCTTATTTCTTCTTTTTCTAATTAGGCTTCCATTGTTACCGAGTATCTCCTTCTTCTATGATAATAAAGAAATTTTATTTAAACTTTGCAGACCAACCAAACAATAAAAAGTATGCCACATCAGATACCACAATACTTCTGTGCTCTGATGTTCAAAGCTGTTCCCTGTTTGTAGGTGTGTGTAAATTAGTAGCTCTTTAGACGTGGTGTATACCTCTGCTTTGTGCTCTAACTCATTTGCTGAATTGCTGTTGTGAACTAAATAATGAATAATATCACCTTTTATTACCCTTACTTTGCAAAGAGAGACAGCAAAAAGAAGTATGTTTCCATTTGGTAAGGAAAAAACCCAAAACACAACAACAAAACAATAACAAACTCTTAAAAAGACTGATGAAATGAATTACTCTGGAAAAATCTGGGATGATCCCTTTCCCAAATTCTCTCCAAGCCTCACGGGTACACTTGACTTTTTGACTCATGAAAGAAGTGAACTCACAGAAAATATCACACCACTTTACTGGTATTATCCTCAAAATATAGTGCATCAGTGCAGAAAGTGTTCTCAGAATCAGGGTCTAGAAACACTTGGCAGTAGAGCTGCTAATGATAAAAAGAGAGGAAAGAACCCTGAAGTTGGTTGGCTGGGCAGTTGGTAAAGACTTCAGAGACTTTAACCACGAATATACCAGATTAAATAAGGGTCACTCTAAGAATTTCTGCATGTTTTTTTGCAGGCAGATGAAAGCTTGCTCTGTCAGGTCCCTGAGCAGACATGAGCTCATTCTGCCCACACTCCATCCTGGCTGGAAGCTGTACTGTCGCAATAAGCACGACACTGAGCCTACTCAAGGGCAGGATATATTAGCTTGGGCTCGATGCCACATTGAAAGGTCTACGGAGCTGCTGTTCAGCTCAGAGAGTGGGCAGAGAGTCAACGGCTATGTGGGCACAGACAGTGCACATCTCTTTGTTAGAAACTGTACAGAGGGGCCCTCCAACTCCCATTCTTCTTTGCTTCTGCATTGGGGAAATTTTAAGTTTGAAATTTTGGCTAATGGTGAAAATTGTGGACGTTCTGAAAAGCTTTCCAAGCAGCATTATTTATTTATTTTTTTATCTAGAGATATTGTCACTAATGCTAAATAAGTTCATCATAATCTTTAAAAAACTTAGTGGTCAGGTTCACGCTGATGGAAATCTTGGTGGCCCACAGGAAGAATGTAGTTTTTCTAACTGAAATCAGAAGCACATCTCATTCTTTGTATCCACACTTCAACCTCTTCTGGACTGCCATTTGGAAGTGTCAGTTTCTTCAGTTTTGATTGAGGTTATGACAAGAATAATATTCAGGGTAAATATTTTAAGCTGGACCTGAATTTGGATGCTGAAAATGTTCTCCATTTCCTAGCATTCACAAATGATAGTGAGGAGAATGATACAATCATGGAATCTGCATTAAAGAAACTAGTCCAATACATAGTTATATTGTAATCCTGAGTTTTACTAATATGTTTTTTCTCATTCTGCATTTTACTTTTGCATTAATCTCTCACAGTCCCTTACTGTTTGCACCCTTAAACTTATAGATTCATTATATTGCACTGCTAAGTCATCCTGATATTCACAGTGATGCTGTATCCATCTATAACTTTCAATGTGTCCTTACATATATCTCTTACACTCCGTACACAAATTTTCTCTATGCTAATCTACATTCTGATAATCATTATAAGTAGTAGAGAGTTTTAACACTTATGATGTTGCACTAGAATTAAGTAAATTTAATCAGCGAAAAAGTGACTAACAAAAAGAATACTCATCTGATCATCTGATGATTAAGAAAATTATTGTAACATTTAAAATTAGTTATTGTGTTGTTTATTTTTTTTATAGAAATAGAACCAAGCATCACATCACTTATATCCCTGTGATGGATACCCTGAAATTTAAATGCCGTCTGATCTTGGAGATGTCTGGTTATCCTACGCACAACAGTTTTGATATAAAAAAATTCCTTATGGGTGGCAAATATGCAGAAGTGTCTCAGCTTCACAAGGTTCTTTTATTCAGGAACTGTTTAATGTCAAAGCCCAGTGGAGACGAAGAAACAATGTTACTGGTTTCTACACTAAATTCTATACTAATACAAACATCAGTAGGTTTAAGCTTTTTGTAAATGCTTTGACAAAGTAAATTAAAGAAACACAGCTCTTCTTGATGTTGTTTCTGGCAAAAGTGGGAGCTCTTACCTTGGGGACAGTAAGGTTCATTCACACCAGGACTTTGTAAACTTTGTTAAAATACTTGTTTGACATTCTTTCTTAATATAAATATGTAGAGGTGGCTTAAAGCAACAGAGGCTTAAAAGAGAGCAACACTGTGCAAGAAGAATAACAATATAGGTTACTCATAAAGATAATACCAAGAAGACGAGGGTAGTCATTTTACATTGGAGAAGCAAAAAAATTGCCATTACCTTATAAAAGCCTGTTCAGCTTTCTCTTAGATGCCCTGTCATGCTCTGCCTATCCCTGGTGAAATCTCCACTGAGCTACAACAAGTAACAAATAAGACCACTAGCATGTTTCCATAGATATTTTTTCTGCCAATACTTACATACATTAAAGAGTTCTCTTTAATGCCTGTGCAGTAGCCCTCAGCAGGGATTTCATTCTCCTAGTCTTACTTTGCATGACATTGTTCTCACACAAGTCTACTACTTTTTTTTTTCCTGTAGAGATCCTCACCAGGTAATAGGTAGTTGAGCTGACAGTGGTTGTTACTCTCCACGTTTCATGTAACAACTTACTGATCTGAGTGGTTATCCACCATGCAGGATTTGTGGTTTTTATTCACTCAGCAACAGTAAGGTTTAAAACCACAAAGCTTCCCTCACAATGGTGCCATAACCAGCAACACGTGTCCCACTGCAAAAAATTGCTCAAGATTCACTGAACCTTAGAGGGAGTACAAGTCTAAGCCAGTAGCAGAATTATTTCTATGGTGCTCAGAGTTCATGGATAGTCCTCACTGCTTCATAAAATATTTGCAACATTTAATCAAAGACTATTTAATTCAAAATGAGACATAATCCATGGAGCAGGGAGCATAATCTTAGAATTCGCTCTCCCACCTCATTGAGAAATGACCTGGTACCTACTCATTCACTGAGCAGCAAATTCTTCCCTGTGCAGTATCAGAGCTTCATCGACGAGCCTGTTCCTTTGCAGCACAGATTGCTGCTTTCTCTCGGGAAGCAATATCTGTGGTCTGGATCCCCTCTGGCAAATGAATGCGTTAACCCAGGGTCTTTCACTTTTTTCCTGAGTAAGACAGGACATTGTCTCCTACCTTCAGGTTGTAGGCTGTGAACCGTCAGTGGATATAAATGGATCCCTTGCTATTTTCAGAGTTTCCTAATGGTTAACT
Organism: Calidris pugnax; assembly: GCF_001431845.1. Classification (NCBI taxonomy): domain Eukaryota; kingdom Metazoa; phylum Chordata; class Aves; order Charadriiformes; family Scolopacidae; genus Calidris; species Calidris pugnax. Next base: position 13,354,406 of record NW_015094509.1, read on the forward strand.
CTAGGCAGCTCTCTGCTCTGCATGTTGTCTGATTTGGCTTCCGTCTAAGGAGCTTATCTCTCCCCAGGCATGCACAGAGAATTGAGTGTCTCAGCTAGGGTCCTGCATTCTGTTCCTAGGGCCCAACAGCTTTAATGTTAGCACTGAAAATCTTTATCTCACCTGCCTGTAGGAAACCATACCTGATTTGTGAGTAAGAACTTAAATTCATTAAATCCAGGATGATGTTTAAGTATAGGAAATTATTACAAACCTTTTTTTTTTTTTTTCGCCTCAAGTACTCAGTAGTTTGAATTGATGTGTTTATTTTATTGTAGATAAGCTTTATGGGAAAATAAGATACTTTTGTTCTTACTCATATATTTTCCTTTTCTTAAAAAATGAATCTAGGAGCTTGGACAGGAGATAATGACATGTCCATTATGTCCCATAGCGATAGCTCTGGGGGAACATATTGGAAAACAAGCTTCTCCCCAGTTATGTGCTTGAAAAGCCCTGAAACACCAAAGGAATGAAAAATTTCTAGAAACATATGAGCACAATAAAGCAACTATTGAAAGTTTTTTTTTTACCAATGGCCTATTAAAAACCCCTGGAAGGTGGGTTCTGTAGGTACATGAAAATGAATTTATGGAGGAGAGTTATCCAATTTTGGTGAAAGAAATACATAAATCGGAAAGGGCAATTGAAAATTAACTAGTTGAGAGAAAAAGATAGAGAAAAGCAAGACTGAAGAAAGCAACAAGTTAGAGATGGCTTGAAAGATCTAATAACGAAAGATCTAAGATTCTAATAATGATGAATAAGTGTATGCACAAAAATAGGTCATTGTTATATCAGACATATTCTGAGGAGCTCACACTGGATGCTTTACTTTCCTGCTGGAAAGCAAGGCTGCTGTACCACCAACGGTGAATACCTTGTAAAGCCTGTATACCAGTTCTTTTCTAAAATCTCAAGTAAAGAATTTCCCAGGGTTTATGGAACGCCTCTCTTGGTTTTCCTCCATATCCTAGATATTGGTGGATTAAAGAGCTCTAGCATTACTTGTGATGAAAATAAAATACACAACTAAATGTTAGGGGCTTTTAATGGTGTTTTTTAACAGATACTGTGTGATGTATTGATATATCAACCCATTTCTGGGTTGGCCCTGCATATATGAATTGGAATCTGACTTTCTAAAAGAAAGATATTTTCATATTGCCAGAAATGCAGTTCACGCCTGTGATCAAATGATTTAGAAAGATGAGGAGCTTTGTGCTCTTCAAAGTATATTACTGTAACTAAGTATGTAGATGCTCTTTATCAAAAGGGCCTGCAGATTTATAGCAGCATCCATTTTGTGTGGAACTGTTTAAGACTAAGAAAGAGAATGATTAAAATAGCAAATACCTAACTCAGAAGAAATATACATCTTCTCTGTATGGAATTTTTGTGTTGTGAAACCTGTAATGAACCACATAATACAATACCAAATTAAATTTGCTAAATAAGCTAAGAAAAGTAATGATCGTGCTGTCAGTGACAGTGCTTTTCTGTCACGTGAAAGAGAAAGTTCGGGGAACTATGTTAGTATAAGATCTCATTGGTAGTACTGTAACAATTTGTACTTGGAAAATCAATTATACTACTTCATATGGACAGATACAGTTTGGTATTGAATGTCTGTTATAGCTGGGCTTGGTACAGCTGTGCTTTCATGGCTACAGATTGTGCTCTTTCCTCACTCAAACATGGCAGACAGTCACTAGATTTTGCAGAGCTGCCAGATATGAAATTTCAGGGGGATAACAAAGTATTGCATATCACTTCATTGAAGGCCTATTTTGCTAAAGTGAACCAATTTTCTTGCTTCTTAAAGTGAATACAAGTAAAAAATGCTTTGGTGCTGGCAACCGCCCCCCTGCTCCCCAGCCAACTTCTCACAAAAATGGGCAATGTGCTCAGCTACTCCCTAATCCACTGACAACAGAGCCTTCTCCTCTGCCCTTCAGGAGCTGCACAGCATCCCTCTTCTATCCATTCCCATCATTCTCGCTCACTATTCACTTCCCATTCTCTACTCAGTAGCTCCTTTATGGTATATAGGTATTCCCGTTATATTCCATAGCACAGAAGAAGAAAACCTCTGTTTGTACCTCAGGATAGACGCAGCCAGTGAACTACAAATGAGATTCATGTAGTTAGAGGTGGGAAATGATCAGCTGTGGATGGATAGTATGCATGGGGGTTTGTGTGGATTAAGTTAAATTTTATTATTGATAAACTCCACAAGTATATCTGCATCGAATTTCAGTCAGTCAGAGAAAATGTTTTATTTTATTCCTGCTTACATTTGGATTTAGTGCATAGACTGCCAGTGAGCTTTAGTCACTGATATAATATACCACTGGCCTGGTTCCAGAAAGACCTCTGGTTAATGGGCATCAGATTGAATCCCTGCATTTCTAGTATTTAGACCTCATGGAATTTTATTGGACTTACAGTGTTCTTAAATAGAATAAAGTTATTTCAGCCAGATATTTATCTATGCATAAAGACATGAAATATTTTTGCCATATTATCCATTTTGTACCATTGTTTAGTAAAAAAAATATTAAATATATTTTCAAATCATGGAAAGTATGCATACTGCAGATATCATTCTGTCTGTTAATAGGATTTTGCATGGATATTTCCTCTGAAGTAGACTTGCAAATTGAATTTCAAGCTTCCAAATAAAAGTGAATTACTATGAGTTTAAATTTTTGCACGATGTCTATTTTTCTAGTTATTCTGTAATTTTCATATTTGACAAGAAAAGTAAGAGGCAGTGGCCACAGGAGTGGGTCTCAGAGGATCTGCATTTGTTTTCCTGCTTTGCTACAGATTTCCTACGTGTCCTCTGCTGTTCTTTTCCTTCCCCATCTGAGAATGGCCCCTTTGAAAGTTTACTGTGATACAAACAAAGCAGAAGCAACTAAGCAGATGGCTCAGAAAAACTTAGAAGTCAGGATGATTCCTTGTTTTACGTAAACTACTAAAGTGACACAAGAAGAAAATACATTACTTATGGCAAATGCATCACTGAAAAAAACCAGGCTAATAACAAAGAACCACACCAATATTTAAAAATGAGGTTTTGTACACTGAGGAAAGTGACAATGGCCTGTTAATGCCCTGCTGCTGAAGCAGCAATAGTCTGTGGAATATATTTTTAAATTAAAGATACACAAAACCAGCTGTCCCCATAAAAGTCACACTTGCAAATACTACTTCCTTTTACCTATTACAGCATTTTATTGGTACAATTTAAAAGACTGCTTTTTTTTTTCTCTACTTTATAGAAAGAAATTTTTGTAACAAATTCCAACATTAGTTCAACAATGGTTATTAAATAAATGAATAGCCTCCACCTTAAAAAAATCAAAGATTAACATTACATCAAGGCTTCTGGCTCCAGGCTACCTACCTAGTTTGCCTAAGAAAACAGAAAGAAATAATACTATTGCTGAAACTAAATATACAAACTGTTAAACAAACAAGAGCTAAAAAATCTAATACTCTGGGGACCCTTTCAATAGTTAAAGGGGGCTAATAAGAAAGATGAGGACAAACTTTTTAGTACAGTCTGTTGCCATAGGACAAGGGGTAATGGTTTTAAACTAAAAGAAGGTAGATTTAGACTAGATAGAAGGAAGAATTTTTTTTTACAATACAGGTGGTGAAACACTGAAACTACCAGAGAGGCAGCAGACACCCCATCCCTGGAAACATTTAGGGTCAGGTTGGACAGGGCTCTGGGCAACCCGATTTAGTTGAAAATGTCCCTGCTCATTGCAGGGGATGTTGGACTAGATGACCTTTCAAAGTCTCTTCAAAGCCAAACTATTCTATGATTATTTTATGATTCTATTATACCATGATTCTACTCAGTGAACTAAAAACTCTCTGCTACCAAGTCCCATAAAGTATAAGAATAGTTAGTTTACATTCAACAACTGATCTGGTTTCCCAAAGTAAAGCCTGGAGAGAAACACTATTTTGGAGAGTTTGGAAACTGTGCTACCTAGATTTATACAAAACATAGGACCATGTCAGAGAAGTGATTTGAATAGTTTCAATGATTGTCCCTCCTATTTGCAGCAAATTCCATCAACTTGCCTCTGAGGATCCATACATTTTATTCTTCGCTACATAACTGATGTTCTCTTGCCAATTTGTCTCTTGCTTGTTCCACTAACGTTAACTTACGTTTCTGTGCTCTCTTTCATTTTCTCACAAGATTTCGTAATCTTTTTGTCATCTTGGTTCCAATATAAGCACTGTTGTCCTTAATTTTAACTATCAAAGGTCAGCCACCACCTTAAGTACATGATTCACTCACAAAAATTAGGATGCAGTCTGTCCATCATCAGTTGTCACCTATACCTACCTACAGCAATTCCAAAGTCTTGCTCACCTCAGCAGCACTGTCTCATCATTTGATCATATTCCTCTATGGATAGGACCAAAAGTAATGATTCACTGCAGCAATGGAAAGCTTTTCTAAATAAAATAATGACTAAATACTGGAATATATTGTCATAGGGAGGTGAGCATATATTCAATCTCTCTGTTCTGTTGTGTTCTGAAACACAAATAGCTCAGCCAATTAAAAATTGTATTTCCCTGATTCTCCATCCCATGCCTTGCTTGAAGTGCTGCTCCTATATCATGAGTAGCAAAAGCAGATGTGCATGCAGGTTGAAATTATTGCTGGTCAAAATCCAGCATCAGTATATCTCCTTTCATTAAGTAGTATGTGGGATTATCAGTGCAGTGCTTGAAATCCCGACACATGGTTTCTTTTCCTGTTTAATTCTGAAGGGTCTGAGGATACAGGTCAGAGTAGCAGTGTGCTATATCTGCACAACTCCTAAGAACAACAAGTAATGTCAACAGACTATTGAGAATGAGCTAGGTAGTGTCTGCACAGCAAAAGAAGAGAAGCTATGTGTTTTCTGTGACTCTCAACTTATGTTTTAATAATTCTATGAATAATTCCTTTGACTTCAATTAAGAAACACTGCGCCAAGTGGCGCTTGCAAGATCTCACTCTTCTTACTCTGTGGAGTTTTAACTTGTCACAGTGGAAGGCTTGTAAAGGGACTGGAAAAGACAGTTTTCATTGTGTTTACAGACACCCCTCTGAGTAATCATTTTGTGTAGATAAGAATCCTAAGGATGTTCTAAATTAAAGTAATCATTTAGATACTTCCATGCTAGGTTTCACATGTGGTGCAACATTGATTTTCCCGCTTCAGTTATCATTTATCATTATACATTTACTGTTTCAGTATCCACCTTTGCAACCTTTTTCTATGCAGTCATCATATGGGATAAATAGATTTTATTCTGCATTCCCAGAAACCCTTTTGGACCTGTCTCATTTTGAAAGAGAAACAAGTATATTTTTAACATACATGTGTTCAGCATGACTCTTTTTAATCATAGATTCTTTAAGCTAATAAAAAGTAGTAAAGAGAATACAAACAACCCAGAGAAAAAACAGAACCCTTCTGAAATCACCAGTTGGGAGTTATCCAGACTGAATCGAACTTTGCATAATGTTGGGGCTGGATTTCGGAAAAACAGCATGAAAATTATTTTCCATATTTTCTCAGACACATTTTATCGCTTCATGGCATTTTTTTTTTTTTTTTTTTTTTTTTTTAAATTTACTATATTCAAGCTTGAGACCTGGAACCTTAAAATTTTTTTTCATGTCTTCCAAATGTACAAGGTACTGCCTTAGAATAAATGAAAGATGTTCCACTTCTTGCGCTTTTCCTTTCATTTCAATACCCTTTTTCAGATGCCCTTTATCTACTGCCCAGACTAGCTTGGAAACTTGTCTCTTTAGTGGTTATTATTTCTCAATGCACTTGTATCATTTCAAAGTAATATATGGTGCAGCCAGCCTACAATTACTTATTTTTGCAGCGCAAAAAAAGCAAAATTTAATGTGGGTCACTAGCGGAAAATCCTAACAGCTTCCAAAATAAGCGAGTGTCTAGTTTGTTTGGCAAAACTATTTCAAATGAACAGCAACTAAAGTCTTGAAAAGGTATGTTATTCTGTGTTTGAGGTATTGAAAGCAAATATAGCAAATGCTCGATAACTGTAAAGGAAAAGCACAGCAAGCAGGAGATTGGGAAACTGTGCTTTTCAACTTCAGAGGAATCATTTAAATTCTTAATGGCAGCTCCTCAGATAAAGAAAAAATAGCATTCTCTGAAGGGTGGCCAGCCCTTCAGGACTCAATAATCAGGCTTTTATTTGGCCTGCCTTCTGGAGTTGCTTCTATCACAGATAGTGATGCTGGCAAGCAAAATGAAGAGGTTTTTTGTCATAGGATGCATTCTTGTAATAATTTGTAAAAGAGCCCAACGTAACTTCAGTTTGCAAAATGTCTGTTGGACATATATCTGTCTGAGCTACTAATGCATTTGTCAAGCATGAAAAACAATTTAGATTTCCATGTGGCTTATATTTCATTACTTCTAGAACTGCTTAGTTACTTGGTTATTTTCTTTAAATATTCAGAAATGTTTGAGTAGATTTTGAGGAATTAATCTGAAACCCAGAGGGCCAACAGAGATGGGTAGAGCCTTTTTACCCCTTCATGTTTCCCTCTCTTTTTATTCCAGGATAATGTGAATGGAACTGACTCTGCATTCCCTAGAAAGAAGAATTTCACTTATACTCTAAGAAGGCCACACAGACAGCATGAGTAGAGCTCATTTAGTGGCAGGTGTCCCTGCCCATGGCAGGGAGGTTGGAATTAGATGATCTTTAAGGTCCCTTCCAAGTCTAACCATTCTACGATTCTATGGAGTAAGGCAGGAACCAAACTGCAGTCATTAGTCTCAAGTGAAATTCCTTCTGATTTTTGTGGAAAAATGATTTGAATGTGGATAGCAGAATTTATGCCTGTTACTCAACATTGTACTTATTGAGGCTTGTACACTCCTTCTGACTAATTTCTACACTTCTGAAATACATTTGTTTTCCTTGTTCAGCAAGAACAATTTTCATGGATCAGTTTTCACAATTGTTTCCATGTTCAGAATATATGGTTTATATCACCAAAAAGGTTTCCCTTTCATCTAATGAAAGTGGGTTTAGTTTCCTTTCCTAACTATTTCCTTGCTCATATAGACATCCTGGAGACCTAGACTGATTTGATGGTTTTCCAGGGCTACTCTGCTGTCCATCAACATATTAAACCTAATCTACTTAAGAAATCTCCGACTGCCTGTGTTATCAGCCAAGGCAGAGGAGCAAATCCTATGCCTTTTAAAGCCCTTTAAAGGTTCTTACTTTGAAGTAAAGTTTATTACAGATGACAAAGGATATATTAAAATTTGAATTAAGTTTAAATCTTGGGATAGGGCTTGTTCTTTGTCCTTCAGAGTTAGCGGCACACTACTATTCATGTCTGAATAGCTAAACTTTCTTCAAACTAACACAGAGATGCTCACAGCGTGTATTGGAAAAAGTCCTGCTCCATGGGCTCCCACAGCTGTGTTTAGGAATTGCCAGGGAAAGTGCTGCTTGGATTGTGCCAGGAGAATGGCAATCAATTGATTAGACATAGGACACTGTACATAATTTCTTAAGCCCGTGTCCTGGTCCTGGTTGGTAATTAGCACCTGAGGCAGTCTCAGGTCACAGTCCCCAGCAGAGTTCCCAGACTGTCAGAGGGACAACAGTGCAGCCCTTCCCCAAAACTCCAACACTTTTCTTCTACTCTGGGCTTCTTACATGGACTTATGACAGGCAGAAATTAAGTATTTCCAAGTTGCTCTACTATCTTACTAGAAATACAATCTAGCATTTTGAAACAAAAGAAGAAATTCTCTTGCTATTTTGCCATGAATGAATTCAGGTGAGTCCTGAAAAGAAACCCTCCCTCAACATAACCTTTAACGTAAGTTACATTCTCAACATCCTTCTGATTCCTCAACAATACATCTTGTCCCTATTCAGTACAGAATAAATGTTAGCAAAAAAGACACTGTTTTTGTTAGCTAATTCATACATCTTAATTCACCCTCTGAGTAATAGTCCTGGCATCTTCTCTGATCGTCAACATAATTTTTAGAGCAATGTGTAACTGCATCCTTTGACATTTTTCCTCACTTGGCAATATTTGTCCCTTCTTTTGCTTGCATTTTTGAACATCTGCTTTTGTTTTTTGATAAGTAGATTTACATTTCCTACCTTTCTATCTTAAAAAAATATGGGAGAAAAATATTATTGGAAAAAGTTTTAATTTCATGTCTATTTTGAACTCATTAATAAGTGGCATGCTGATGATGATGATGAATCAAGGCTATCCAGTACCTGACACTTTGTTTTGTGTTTTATCTCCTCACAATAGGATCCAGTATTCTGGTTTTCCTGTTGATTTACACTGAATTTTTAGTTTGGAAATATCAGATGTTTTAACAGCAATTTTGGTCTTTCCTTCCCATGTCATTGTTGCAGTATTATGCTTCTGAGGTTGACATCCTTCAAGTTGTACTGAAGAATCCATATCCTTTTTCTATTCAATCAGGTGTGAGTTCTAATGGTCTCAGATATGGTAAAAGTTATATAATTTATTAGCAGTTCTACCGGCCAGCACGATTAATAATCATCCTTTTTTCTCAGATATGTTAGTTTTACTCTAACATTCTACCACTGAGAAATCATATTTCTATTTTATTTTTACCCTCTTTATTCACTTTCAATGAAAATCAGTTTCATACTATCGTCCTTTCTCACATTTAACAAGCGAACAATGAACAATATTTATCACTCAGCAGAGTCAAAAGAATTTCAGTAGATTCTTACCTGTAATTCTGCTTTTCATTTCCTATGTGAAATCTGTCATACTGTGAATATGCCCGGTTTCCTTCCCAGTCCATTAATTCAATTCTTAGAGAATATTGCCTCTGACTTGTTATTGCAAAGATAAATTCATTTCCCAGCCAATGTTCACCTGATGGGCTACCAAAACCCTAGAAAAAAGTTGGCAAAATAACTAAATGTAATTATTGTAATGGTAGAATCTTTATACAATAATAAAACCATCATTATATTTTACCTATACATTCCAATTTCTGGTCATAGCTTTCTGTGCTCCAGTTTGACTATCACTAAAATAAGCCTACTAATATGTACCATGTAGAAAGTGCAGGTCAACCAATACTTGAAAGGGCAGTTGAGGTTATCAGTTGAAAATCACTTTCAAATTACAAGATATTAATAATGCTGTATTTACACATCCTTCAATGGGAATACTGGACATAGTCATATTCTAGAATACATTTCATACGGTGTTAATCCTAGTTATCACTAAGACAATTAAGTCAAAACAGAATTCTGCTATATGCCATAAAAGGTTAAAATGACTTTAGATTATACAATTCAAGTTAACTGTGGATGATAGCTCATGTTTTAATTTCTAAAGAAGAATGGACCATTCCTTTGCTGTTGAGTGTCTGCCACAGCTGAAGGAGGAGGCTTTTAGTTTAAAATCCTCTTCTATATATAAGACCTGCTGGACAGGACAGTGTCTGTGCGTGATACTCAGTTGTAACATTTATTTACTTCATTCTTGGTCCACTAAAGCTCACATTGGCTAAGATTTTGGCTGTTGCAAAGTTATTTTTTTCTCACCCTGCTGAGGTGAAATAAGATATCTATAAATGTTTTGATGCTTTTAGACCTTTAACTTAAGGAGTTAGGAGTACTCCTATGGACTATCCAAAGCACAGGAGAGGGTAATGTAACTTTATTTTCTAAGAATGAAAAATAAACAGCAGCAGAATATTTAAGATACCTAACTCTTTTCACATTTCATATATTCAGATGATCTTATTTCCAGTTAAGCAAACTATACAATTTTCAAACATTGATAAATAATAATAAAAGAAAAAGTATAACTAGTTTTCAAAATGTATTCCTAGACCTATGTTTTTGTGCATCTTCCAGGTTTTAAAGTTGTTTAAATTTTAGTGAATATTTTACTACATTAAATTTAAGGTTTTATTTAATGAGATTAATTTATTTTATAATATATTAATTTTTTTTCTTTAAAAACCATTAGTTCATACCTGAGAACTCTTACCCCCATTTTTTTCACTCTTTAAACAATACAAATTATTTTAAACTGTAATCTTGTGAAGAACTCTTTGAACATGACTGTACTTATATTTCTTAAACTAGGAAAAATGGGAACATGAATCTCCTTGTTTGCTTACAGAGATGTACTGGGAGTATTTTAGAAGACCCTTGTGAAAATTTTCTGTGAAATTAATTTCTTGTGAAATTAAATAAAAGATTGGATGATTTTCTTGCCTGTGGTAAAAATTATTTAAAATATTTTCCTTTGTCATTCATTATTGGAAGTTACTTTCCCTCTGCACTGCCATCATGGTATTTAACAGAAAACATTTGTTCTCAGATGATGAATTAAACCATCTGATGTGCCATTGATTGTGTCAATGTAATTCTCAAGATTAAGTTTGAAGATTTTCAGAAAGTACATGTTTCTAAAGGGGGGTAAAATTATGAGACTTCCTGGGGACTAGAAGTTAAGTAACGGGAAATGTGTCTTTCTCAGAGAAGACTCAAACAGAAATATGGGAGGATACCATTAGTTGGCTTTTCCTTTCCTTCAAATTATTTCATTTTATCCTCTTTCTCAAGTGGATGATTTCCTACATAAGTCCCTGTAAATACTGGTTGCAGCTAATATTGGTGTTATCTTGCTTTGACCACATCAGTCTTCCAGTGTGAGCTCCTGCTCCTCAAGCTTTCCCATGATGATGCTTCTGTATCTCTCATCTACTGCTTTGATAGTGTTCATATGCATATTTGGTTTCAAAGATACTTCCTAAAATACAAAAACTTGTTCCTCACCTCCATAAACCCTGTCTACAGCTGACATACCCTTCTGCATTTTTCACTGTTTCCTATCTGTTCCTTTGATCCTTCCATCTCCTTGTGTTGTCTCTCTGCCCTGTGACTATCACACATGGTCTCTCCTGTGTTTGCAGCTTTGGCAGTGTCCTACCAGAGCAGTCAATGGCTTGTCTCTGACATCCTCTTTCATCAGTGGTCATTGCCACTTGTCTCAGAGGAAGGGAAAATACACTCTACCTAACAGGCAGATTGCCTCCCTGAAATCCAGAAGGCAGAAGCTGGAGCACAGGTGTTTATATACCAGTCAAAATACATTTCTTTGCAGTCTATGTGGTTTCTTATTCACAGAAGATATATTCTTCTTCTTATCAGCTGTCTCACTTTAAAAGAAGATTTTCAGGAAATCCTTTCTCCCTTTTTCCCAGTGCTGGCAAGCTGAGGGGACTCCCCTTTGAACTGTGGCTCTATTGAATTATATTTGTCTTATCTTATTTAGATTACAGACTATTCAGGATGTAATACACGTGACTTTTTTAACATTATGTGTTCCCATATGTGTTCTATATAAACTCCAGACACCATATATAACTATTCTGAAATAATAATAATTTTTCTTCTTCACATTTACACTTTCTTCTCCCTTTTCACATGTGTTATTACACTAAGATGAAAATCTATCACTAAGTGGTTTGCTCTTCTGACCAGAGGAAATGAAGTTGTAGGAAAAGGGAACAAAAGCAATATAAAAAATTATGAGGAAAGCCACCACATTAGCTTCAAAAAACTGAATCCTATTATAAGGAGCTACAATAGTGAAACTCAGATCAGAAATGCCTAGACTAAGAATGATTCTTTTTTTTTTTTTTTTTTTTTTTTGGGCCAATTTTTAAAAATTTTTAAAGATTTTTTTTTTTTTTTTTTTTTTTTTTTAATATATATATGTATATATATATATATATTTCAGCTATTGCACCTCCTTCTCTAGTGAATTTTGCATTTAATACCAGTTTATTGGGATAGGTCACATGGGAAAAATCTTACAGTACTTTGTATACATCCTGATTTTCTGCTTTACCCACATGTGACAAAGCAGGTTACGCTAACTGGCTTCCCGGAAGACAATAAGTGAATTACTGTTATTTCAAACTATGCTTTTAGAACATGCATTAGCAGTGGCTAAGCACGCACAATCATTCCTTCAACCCTTTAAACATGACCACATCACCACATTACAAAGAAGGCTGAGAAAACGATACTTTTGATTACAAACCATTTAAGTCATAACCTGCCTAATCCTCTTCTTAAAACATCCTACCTAACCCACAACTTATTCTCCACGAAAGAGGCAGACAAATACTCCAACTGCAACACTTGGAAGTGGTACTCCAATTTAATGACAGGATTTCTTTTTAACCATAAAAAAGTTTAGGTCCCTAATTTACTTCATATTGTCAGAAAATGAAAACTGGATAATCTCCAAATTAAGTTTCCAAATCCTACTTAAATCTTACAACTTCGCCTTTGGCAAGCATGATATATCCATGAGATAAGACTAACATCCCTCCACCTTATTAGATAAATGCTAAACAGGAAAAGTCTAGAAAAGATTGAATGTGGGAAATAGAATTGCTTCAGCTTTGGGGGCAAGAATTTCTTTTTTTTTTTTTTTTTTTTTTTTTTTTTTTTTTTTTTTGTCAGGAGCAACTTCTTTTAAAATGAGCTCCTTACTCTTATGAAAAGGAAACCAAGGAAGTAAGTGGAATATAAAACGTAACTCTTAAGCAAGAAATGTTCCTAAGGAGAAATAGTGTATTTTATTAAATACCTAATATGGCTCAAAAAAGAAAGAAAGAAACAAACAGGCACTCAAAGCTTTCATAGATCTAAAACAGAGAGGAGCAGTACATTTCTGTTAAGCACAGAGTTGGGAACAATTTCTTCAAGTATAATTTTTTTATGCCAAACTCAACTGTTTCCAACCTGTATTTAGTCTGCAGTTTACTGCCTCTCCTTCAGACCTGAAGAAAGACTTGCACGCTTGCTGGTTTTTCTAGATGCTTTGGCTGACTTAATAACTACACAGCTTTCCTTGTTTATATCTTGCTCAGACTGTTGCTGCTACAAGAACACTACTACTTTGACAAGATATGTAAGCTTTTGCATGCAGAAGAGAATGACACACTACTAAACAAACAAAAAAAAAACCCTGAAAAACCCGATGTAAGTTTTTGTTTCCATTCTCAACAGTGAAGCTGGCAAAGAAGATGATTGTGCCAGGTTCTTTTGATTTACCTTCAACATCTCTAGTCTTCAAAGTACATTTCAGAATTTTATCTTACAAGAAATTTTTTTTTTTTTTTATTCAGTCAGAAAACTTCGGGAAACAAGCTTGTGCAATGGTTATGCCCACCTGTCCTTTATTTTTGTGCAATACCTCTTGAACACTTTTGAGGTTGGGATAGAAATCACACAAACTTGAATCAAAACAAGGTTTCAGGAGAACTGGTGCCTGGGATGAGTTGCTGCTGGGAGAAATGCTGAAGCAGAAGCTCAGCAGTTGCCTATTCCAATTGCCTATCAGCAGATGCAGAGCAACCAGCCAAGCTCAGACACTGAGCATGTACTGCTTTGGAGGGCCCTTAGACATCTGGCAGACATTTGAGGGATGTAAAAGGGGAACTCAAGCTATTGCCACAAAAAATCTTAGAAAAGAACAGGGATTCAGGAGATTATTAGTAATAAGAATGGGACTTCTATGCGAGACTCAGGAAAAAAAAATCACAGAAAAGCAGACCTCATTAATTTTTCAACTCAGTAATTGTTCAGTAATGAAAATTCAGTAATGACATCCAAACGTTTTAGTTGACAGAACATTTATGTTTATACTGTTTCTCAAATCTGTGGGATCCCAAGTGATAAGATGCCTTCAACCTTGTGTTAGATCATGGTTGTCATCTTCTATGAACAAAGAGTTTTGTTTTGAGAATGCTTTAGGGTACAGTGTTAAATCTTAGAAGATAACAATACGACTCACCTATTCCAGACCCATAGCTGTCATTAAATGCGTTTGTTTCCCAGTGCGTATGTACTCTGTCAACATACCCATGGTTTTTTGCATTCATATTGCTATAGCAAATACTTCCAGAATTATTTGTGTTAAAGTTCTGTACTTAAAACTCAAGGAAGTACACGAGGTGATCCAAGTGATCCTCAGCTATCTACTAGGAAAAGGAACATCTGTGTTTCATGAATGTGTTTGTAGATAACTACATTTCAAGTCCCTCTGAAACCCAGTGGGTCGTAAACAGTGTTCCAAAATCACATTCTAAATATCTAAGAGAAACAATTTTGTCATTAGCTTTCTATATTTCATTCATTATATGTTTCCAAGTAGAGGGATTAATTCTTTAAAATTTACATTTTATTCCAAAAATACTCATTTTGCTTTTCCCTTGAAATTTGCATAACATTTTGGGATGACTGACAAATCAGAGACTTGAAGTTCCCAAGAGTACTTAATGTAATAGGGAAAGGTAAGAAATTCCAAAAGTTTTCAGAGTTCTCCTACATTTTCCTTGTTAGCACTTTCTGGAAGCTGGGAGAATGTAGCAGGGAAATATACTTTTCTTAACTGTCCACTACTAGCCACAGACAGGACATAGAAATCTTTGCCCTGACCTACCATAGATTCTTTTAGTGTTTTATTTTATTGGTAACAAATGGAAAACATTTATATTTTTGCTGCTGAACATTGCATTAAGATCATATTTTGACAAAGTTTAATCTGAAATAAACAGTTAAAAAGACATAAAATATCGCAACCAATTAGTAAAATATGTTTTTATAGGGGAATAATCAGGTGACGTTTTGTATTACATTTAGAATACACTGTTCTTGTAGACATGATAACTCGTTTCCAGAGCAAAGAAATAACACAATATAGAACCTTACTGACAGTTTTAATCCCATTTATGTACTAGGATGAAGCAAAGGAGTTTTCTGATTCTTTATGCCTCTAATTATGTAGTAAATTGTGTAAATTCTGACATAGTGCCCAACTGCTATGTTAAAAAATAAATAAATAGTAATTTGTTGCTCTTTTGTATGCATTGAAGTACTTAGAACCAGGAATCATAGACAAAAGTACATGATTTTATAATATTTACTCTAGATGACATCCAGGTTCTACATCACCTCATTTCCAATTGCATGGTGATTAGCAGAGTCAAAACTATTAAAGCAGTCATGAGTACAAAGACATGGAATTCAATACTGGTTTTAAAAATGACCTTAAGAATTTACAAAGTTGACACTTATTCAAAAATAATAAGTAGGGTGCAAAAGAGTTTTATTAGCTTTGGCAAAATCTGTGGGGGTATTCTGCTTGAATCATATTACTTCAAGTTCATTAAACAATTATCTCTCTTACTTTATTTATTTTGTCTGATAATGCTCATAGGAAGCTTTGACTTTTTATAGACAAAACAAAATTGAAACCAGACACAGCCAATATATACTATGGGTTCATCTCCTGTCAGACAATTCACTGAATAAAGCAGATAATAATTCAGTGTTTTACAGCAGCAGTGTCTTCCCAGCAGCCATAAAGAATACTCAGCTCCTTTTGGCTAAGCTGAGAATGTGGAATGGATTTTGTTTCAGAAGATAATTTCAAAAAAGGCCAGTATACTTCTTCATTTCCATCACGTTGAATGATTCATTGCATTATTTGAAATAATGATGTGGTCTATAGCAATGACTTCAATTTAACATTTAACAAATGTGTTAAATAATGTTAACATAAAAAAGAATATGGGAAAATAATGCTAAATATTCAGAATTATTTCTATGAAATGCTAAAAAATCTCTGGGCAATAGCACCAAGCAACTCCATTTTCTACAGTGACCCGTATACAACAGCCAGTTGTATATCTTCCTCAGGCCTGGATTTCAATGTAACTTCCTTAATGTTTCACTAAAACCAGGAAAGTTATTTCCTATTGAGACAAATTATGTTGAGAGGCTTTCTCCCAAACCACCTTCACTTGGGGACAAGTGGAGACTGGGAATATACAGACACTAAGTGCCACTCCTAGGAAGTGCATCCCAGGGAGGTGGGCATGTTTTAAAGAAAAGAAAATGTGACTTTTGTATTCTAAGAAAGATGAATTAGGACCTTAAGAGAGATTCCTGTTCTGTTCTTTGCAAAGAAATAAATTGTATGATTTATGGCTAAAAATTAAAAATCTGAAAAAAAAAAGTACTTTTGTTTCACTTTAGGCAAAAAGAAAGAACTTTTGGAGGTAGGACTTAATTGTCTTTTCTTTTCAAAAGACACAGATTCATCCCAAATAGCAAAGATGCACATGACTATGAGAATAAATGCGACCAACAGTCAAACCATCTGTATGTGAGTTTGAGCAGGACTTGAATCTCAGCCCCATAATCCATCTAAATACCCCAAGCATCAGACTTATGGAATTTTCTTTTCTCTCTGGCTTGGACTCAGCTGCTACACTAAACGTCTGAAGTAGAACAGAAGATGACTAACACCAAAGTCAAAAAGTTAGAGTGCTAATTTGACATGAGGCCCAAACTGAAGGGCTGCTCCAGTGAGTCCCAAATGGAACAGATTAGGCAGGAGATGCTTCTCCCTTAACAGAAAGCTGTTCCGTGATGAGAGCACACAACTGTCATTTGGGAAGACCTCTGCTACAATTCTACTGAACATTCAAATTACTAGTTTAAAAAACAACCTCTCAAAATCTCACCTGGCTCTTTTAAAACAGCATTTCCATTTGGGGTTAGAAAGTTTCTTTAATAACATTAATCTTTCTCATGGTGCTCTCCTACAGGCTGTTAGCATAATTAAGCTGAATTATGATATCATTATATAAAATTTATTAACTTTTATGTGTAAGAATACCCTAGATGTTTATATTAACAACCTTTGGAAGACCATGAGTCTTATCAGTATATATAAATGATGTTAAATTTAGTCACTGGTGGCAAAGTAGGCACAAGTATATAGCCATGTGGCAACACAACAGTTAAAACTGATATTATCCAGGAATGTTTGCATAGGGAAGACTGTGCTGACTGTAATACATTTAAAACACAACTGCAGTCCAACACAAAACTGTGTATAATTTTACATCCAAAATATTCCCCAAAATAAGAAGATGCTTCCTTGTCTGGTAACATCCTCTCTGGTGCCCAATTTAGTGATCCAAAGCCCTCTGAAACAAATGTTTTCATTCTTGCTCCCTTAGATCACACTGTTGAAATGCACACTGTAGATTAAGCCTTGGTCAGGGCCAGAATAGCTTCATGAGTGTGTTTTCATGAAAGTGAATATGGTCTCTCAGCACTTTGATATCAAGTCTATCTCCACTGGACATGCTGGATTTAGACCTCAGGAGAAGCAGAGAACATGTTGGCTCTTTTTATAACACTGATGAAAGTGACAATTATCTGAGCAACAGTTGCAGTCAGAAGTGACTTTTTATTAAACTAGTGTGACATGTCATTCTTTATCACAGAAGAGTAGGTCTCCATGAAAGGCGTTACTCACACAGTATCTTAATACACATTCCAGTCACCAAAAATCACTTCCTTATATCCAAATTACTTGGTAAATGTTTGAAAGAAACAAATTACTTCCATGTCTTCTATCCCAGTCCCTTAAAGTAAATGATTTTTTTCAGGTGTAGGCAACTTGTAACTCATGATTTTGAACTGTACTATCACAAGAAATGTGTTTGTGACTATGTTACAAAATTATGCATGTCTGAAGTGTGCCTTTTTTAACCCGTTTTAGTCATAACTCACCCTCAAACTTATTCATGCAACATAATTCAATGCCCTCACCACTCCCATACTGTTTTGTTTGTTAACAGTTCAGAAGCAACATGCCTTCTGCCTTTTCCAAGGACATGCATTTCCTACTTCTTCCCTTTCTCACAGGTCCATCCTGTCCTCAAATACTTCATCTTTACAGGAAGCAAATGCTGATACTGCTGATATTGCAAGGCACTTTATAAAATTCTTCACACTACTGGGAAAGAAAGAACGTGAAGCTGTTTCTGCAGAAGGAATTATGGGATACATGTCCAGGTAGTTACCTAGCTAGATGGATGGATGTATGTAGTAGAGATAGTGTTTTGAAGGCTTTTCTCCTGCCACAAAATTTTCTATATTCCTTTCCTGTTCCCAGGTTATCTTCAGAATATCTCCCCATGCTCTTTGTACCAACAATTCTTTCCCTCAGAGCAGTTTCACTAAGCCACATGGGGAAGGAGAAGCTGTGAAGAGTGCTCTGAACAGCCCCCACTGCTCTACTACGCAGAGAAAAGCAAACCAGAATAACCTACTTGATAATAGTAAAACCTTCTCAGCTCTGAAAATCAGGCAGTCCTGTGCAAACTGTCATCTGAGAATGGCCATTGCCCCTAATTGCTTGGGCATTATTTGTGGAATTTTATTTGAGTCAGAACCAAAACTCTACTTAAAAAATACTGCTGAGGATCTTGTGTGACAATGCTGTATTCACACACAAGCCATGGCCCTGTTCAATGTGCTAGTACGGATATGGCCTAGTCAAAAAGGAGTAGGATTCCTGTCCACTGGATCACTCCTGTGTAAAACAGGGAAACACAAAAACTCTCATCGGAAGGAAGTCATAGGTGCTTATTAGAAAATCCAATTCGCTAATTATCAGGAGCAGCTGAAGGGGGGAACCTTCATAGCCAAGAATTTGTGGATAATAACAATGAAGATGACGATTTATGTCCATATGAGATAAACCAACAATCATATTTTTAAGGTTTACATACATTAAATGTAATAATTTTTTGCTTTGCTTATAATTTTTTGAGCTACTCTTTGTGATCAAAAAATAGATTACTCGAATATAGCTCAAGCCAAAATCAGTGGAGGAAACCTCTTACTGTCATAAAACCACAGGCCTGTTGGTAGCTAGGAATGTCTGGCTAGTATGTGTACATAAATTTTCCACATGATGATAAATGTTTACTTATTTTAAATTCCTGTCAAAATTACAAATAATTATCTCAAAAGCTGATGAGGTTTTGATTCCTGTGAACAACAGCAGCATCTTTCTAAATTTCCCTAAAAGAAGTTAGGTGAAGTTTGTTTCTACATCCTGTGAACTCAGGGGGCTGCATCACATGCTTGCAGTGGAATAGACTTTTCAGCTCCCAACAACTCTCTTTTCTTTAGTCTGAAGCAAAGAATTTAGCATGAATGAAGATCCAAAAAATGAGCTTTTGACAAACTCATTTAATGTGGAATAGTCACAGAAAGAGCAGTTACCATCTTCACAGCTGTTTGATACAATTTGAGTTCTCTTTTAAAGAATACAGGAATACAGCAAATGTATCAATAATATCAGACTACTGGGACTGCAAGAAGTGTAAAGACTTCGTGGCCATATCAATGCATAATGTAGTTTAAATACTTATAATCTGGAAAAGGATTTGAAATTAATGCAGAATATCTTGCTTTAACAAAACCAAGAATTTTGAAAGATCTTGTTCCTCTGATATAAGCATTCAAATTATGAGCTTTTTTTTTTTTTTTTTTTCTGACAGGAACATTCTCCTTAGCCAAGCCATATGGTTTATGCAATTTTTGTTTTTAAAAAAAAACATCTGAAGTTGTTTTCTACTAAAATAGCAGAACAAGAATCATGAAGCTTACACAAACAATTTAAAAATGCACCTTGTGCATTGCTTTTTACGCAGTCAGATCTCACTTGAAAAAGAAAGTGATGAACATAATAATCTAATGTGACTGAAAGGGGTTGGAGCTCTGTCTGTAGTTGTTTGATTCTTCAAGTATACGGGGAGAAAAAAGAACCTGTACAATCTTTATAAATGAACAAAACTGCATCAGGGAAATATCCATCATCAATTAATGTTCCAAAAGGGAACAGTACAACAGCTTGCGGTTTTGCCTCTTTGCTCAGGTCAAACATAATGTTAATTGTGGTGAGGATCTACTTTGAAAAAGAAAAGAAGTGCAAGTTAGTATTGCTACTGAAGCAATATGGAGCAAAAAAGCACCAGTATTTAGAGACAGGAAAGGTGGGCAGAAAGAATGACAACAAAACTGAAAACTGGAACTGAAACTTTCACAAGAGAAATTAAAATATGACTTAAAACAGATGGTGACCATAAAAGGAATTAGGAGACCACATTCTAAAACAGGAGCTGGACACTTTGCAAATAACAGTTAAATGTAAGTTACATCTGGAAGTTTTCACAATAAATTGAAAGACGGTTACTAAGAAATAAAATCTTTGTTGGATTGGTAGCTCTTTTTACAAATAATTCAGGTAGATCTAGACACTTAAATACACAACTTGCAACATGTAGGACTTGCAAGGACTGGTTAGGCGAAAACATGAGATGACCAGCAACCTGACTGTTACAAACTAGAGGGTCTTCCAGGAAATGGGTGGGACCTATGTCCGAACTAGAGCTATCAGAGTTAACAGGAGTGAGCTGTAGAAAGTATATCAAAAAGGGTAAAAAAATCATGCCTAGAGGAAATCAGAGACTTACAGTCTGAAGAGGTGTTCAACTGTCTTTTAGGTAAGCAGAAGACATGGATCACCAGACTTGTTATACTATTTATAATTAACTGAGGCTCAAGGGAAAGTCAGATTGTTCCAGATAATGTAATGTAAATGCCCACTAGAACTGCTTCCAGAAATACTTCCTGAGAAAATTCTAGTAACCATCTCTGTGGTCCAGCTCTTGGTGTGCAGCAGAATTTAAGCCATGGAAGAATATAAATTATGCTGCTTTGGCATTGTATCATATTGGCACCATGGAGCTAGCCATCAATTTGACCTGACAGCTTTAAGGGGAGACGAAAAAGAAGAAACCCCAGCAGAAATGGAAGTGGTTTTGTAGATGTGATTTTCAGGCACACACAAATACTAGTGATGACTTCTGAGATAAGTTGGCAGCAAACTTTTTTTAAGCACTGAACTGGTGTTGGACGCTTAGATGTTAATCAGGAACATGGGATTAAGGGGGTGTGGAATTTACAACTTCATTCTTGCCTGAAAGAACCAAAAGAAAATCCAGCTGCTGGTCAGAAAGATAGGAGGTGGTTGCCATAATGCTTAGAAATTCGAGCTCTGAGTCTTACATGCACAAGTGATCCTAATCAGGCCCATGACATTATGAATGATTAAAACATTGATAGATATATTTCATCAGAGAAAGGAATATAATTACACTGTAGCAATAAAGGCATGCAATACAATTAAATACTGACATGAAGAGAGAAAAAACAAAACAAAACAAAACAAAAAACTGGCTAAGAAAAGGAATGATGTGGGCTGGCCAAGGCACATAACTTTAAATACCTATTGAGAGTCTTTCTCCGATGACAGAAAGCAAGAAACAATTTTAAAGGTCTGAGGAAGCCCCCAAAGACTTGAGCCCCATGAAACCCCCCTAGGAAACTGATAGTGAATCTTGGGCTATTGAGTGTGGAATGACTTCTGTGAAATTCAAGGGAATTATTAAACTAGACATGCTAAAAGGCTAGAGAATAGGGAATCCAATACTCCATCACCTAATTTGGCAAAAATGGAGACAGTGACTGGGAAAGGTGAATTCATCCAAGAACTGAAAAGCTGGAATTTGAGCAAGAAATCTTGATTGCCAAGTTAGCACATGAGCTAATAATTTCCTTGGATTTCATTATTGCTAATGACTGTCTAATAAATGCCAGAAACTGTGGGGTTGTGGAAACCTCCTTCTAAAAGGGGGTCAGGTTTGCAGATGGTAAGCAATAGTTTTTTAAATTATATTCTCCTTCTAGACATCAAAAATCTAACAGTGTTTTATGTTCCCTCCTCAGGCAAGGAAATGTGAAAAATGTGAAACCTGCTTCAGGGTGATCTTAGCTGTTGTTGTTAAACAAATTATTTGTTCACTTCAGATTTTTCTGATAAGCAACAGATACTATAATGGATAATCCATCACAAAATGTGAGAGAACAGATGTAGTAGATACTGATAAGAAAAGGATGGGAGGATGGACTCACAAGGTTTCCTTTGAATTTCTTTAAATTAGCACTGAATGTACAAAATTGACATGACCCAAGAGATTTCATAGTCAGAAATGAGTTCTTAGAAGCAAAGGCACAAATTACACTGCATGGCATAAGGCTGATAACTAAACTGAACGATACTGGCAAGCACATATGCCACTAAGGAAGAAGAGGGCATAACCAATCTTCCATAACAATAAATCTGTGTAAAAGGGTTTGTATTCAAACTTTATTTTCCAGAGTGGAGATTGGACACCCATGGAAATGGAGCCAAAAGAACAAGCAGAAAATGTTAGGACCACTATTATTGTAGTATCACTGACTTGGTGGCAATTTATGTGTGGATGGAGCTCTATATTCCCTACTTTCAAAAGATTTATGGCTACTTTATCTCTCTCTCAACCTGTTTCCTGTGTTGGTGTCTGGAAAATATATAGAACAGGAATCGAATTACTTCCATGTAAGCTGAAGACATCAACCTGAAACTGATTCAAAGACAATGATTGCTTCAAATTTTGCCAGCAGGGTGAGTTGGTGCCAGGAGACTGCTGTAAGCCAGCAATGTTGTCACACCTTCACAGAGAATACTCCACGTGTACCCTTTTCAAGCTACCTGCTGTAAGGATCTCAGCTTAGAGTCAGAGAAAATATACAAAGGCCTTATAAAACTGGAACAGCCAATAATTTGTGAGGGCACTAGCAGTATCGCAGGTTGGTGGCCTGAGCCCCTGCCCAGCTCAGCAGCTGGCAGTCACAACTTGCTTGAAACTGAGTAACTTCAATAGTTTTCCAAATTCTTTTCTAATAAGAACTAAATGAACTGAAACTAAAATAAGCCCCAGGGACTTATTATTCTTATTGTTGTATTATTATGATATTGTTTGTTTCTGTTAGATTTGGGGCCTTAGAGATATAAACACAAGAATGTTTTAGCAGATCTGGAAAGCTGTCTCTGAACTATGGGCTGGGAGAATACATATTAAGATCAACCACTCCAAGTAAGACCAAGTACCATTGTGTCCCCCACCACACTACCTGGTTTCCATTGGAAGAAACACCAACCAGATGTGTCAGGAAGGAAAGGGAATGCAGTGCAATAGACACTGCACACTCACACTGAACAATGAGGGAATTAAGTTAGTGGTGTCCTTGCCTTGAAGCTCAGACACTGTTATGTATTCCAGTAATCCACACAGCATCCATCAACCTCCATCATCTAACATTTGGTGATATAAGATAGTCACAGAAGGGGGACTAAGCTAGATACTTTGGTGAAATGGTTCACAGAAGCAGAGACAAGACTAAATCCCATTTTGTCTTATGACTTATAGGATAACTAAAAGTCCAAACCTTTTTATTTGGCAGAAGTAAACTATCTCTTAGAAACTATGGCATTCCAAAAGAGAAATAAAATTAATTCAGACTGCTTGAACTAGACAAAACCAACATAATCTAATCCTTAACAGGCTCACATCATTATAAAGAAAAAATTGAGGAAAATGTTTGACTAAGTGAAGGGATATATATGAAAAAAGGCCACATGGGAAAACTTTAAAAAGAAGAGTTATTCTTATTAAATAGTCTAAGAAAAAGCGCAGGAGAGAAAAACAATAATCTCAGTAATTCACACGATATGTATAAATTAAAACAGCCTGTATGTGAAGAACGAGTAAGTTTGCATATACAAATTGTAATTTCCTCATAAGTAGAACTAGTAGAATCTTCAACTTTTCATTTCCACAAAATAAATTGATGTTTTACATTTTATTTTATATATATGAACCAAAACAGAGCAACAGACTTTTCAAGTTTCCTGCTAAATTAAAACTTTATGAATTCTAAAAATGTTTCCAATTTTGAAAATCCATTCCAAATTATCTATTTGTCATTTTAATATTATATTTATTTCACATATATTATGAACAGATTACATGCTCTGGTTATCCATAGCAGCAGAGGCCTGACCCAAATGGTCAGTTTTTACGTCTTTGATATATATTTTCAAGTAATATAAAATATTGAAAAGAAAGCATCCATAAAATCCAAAATTACATTTTGGTTCAACAATCTGATACTACACTTATTTCTGAAATGGTAAATTCTGTATCAGAACTTTTTCCAATAGAAATTTTTACTGAACTGAACTTGCTTTTATTTTTAGACATTTTAAATGCTCTCTTCATTTAGTACTTTTTGAAAACTGTTGGATAAAAAGTTTTTCGTCTTCCAGGTTAACAACACAGTTCTGAAAACTTTACTGGGAATGCCACTGAAATCCAAGCCAGTCCTGAGGGACTAAGAGAAAGGAGCTTCATCAGAAAGTTTGATCAGGGAGTGAATTAAAAGAATTAGAAGTTATTTAGATTGGAGTAAAATTTTTTTGAGTTGGCAAAGGGAAAGTAGCCTGCTGAAATCATGTCATCTGTAATTTAGCAAGTTATTTATTTTCTTTTGATCCTATTCGAAGTATCAGCATTTCCAGTACATTGGCTTGATTGGCAGAGGTGTTGTATGGCTTGGGATAAACCCCATTAAAACTTTTCATTCCTGTCTGAGGTGCTCCAAGTTCTGAAGGAGTTCCCCTCAGCTGAAAACATCCATACACTAGGAACATTACCACATACCTACTACCCCTTAACATCACAGCAAGTCAAAACTTCGGAGGGGCAGGCACTAACATTCTTTAGTGCACATACTTGGGCCTGACCTCATTTTAATCTCAGTAACTGATCTGAAACTCTAAGTCATGGGAAATAATGCTCAACTAATTGAGTAAAAGGAATATTACGACTTTTGAAAGTAACAGGCATGATAAAAGTTAGTTCATAAAAGACTGCAGGACAACACCACATCACTATGGGCAGAACTATCTGCTTAAAATAATAAGAAATACTATTTGAAATCTAACACTTCTATGAACTGTATAGCTATTCCACACTTTTCACCTTACCATTTTGTATTCTTTCCAGCTTTTTTGGAAATCCAGACTCCCATCTTCTCGGTGCTGTATAACCGTCCATCCTCCTCCAGCAATTTCCATATTGCAAAAGACCTAATAAAGAACCCAAAAAATCAATAAACCAAACTTGCATTGGAATTCTGTCATCTTAGGGGGGAAAAAACGTTTGTGAATAAAGGAACTAAGGAAGCCTGTTTTCCTATGGATTCATGCTCTGTGCCCTCAATGGTATCCTCAATTGCTTGATTATAACCAGACTCTCCTTATGTTCAGCATAATTCTTCCAGTAATGTCTCCTGTTCTTTCAGCATATTACCCAAGAACATCTGCCCGTGATCCCCCCTCTGCATCCTCAGTTTTCCTCCTCACGTTCCCTCCATGCTTCTTTTCTATTTTTCCTGCAGTGCCCCTAAAATTACTCCCTTCCTCTTAGTAAATGAGTATTTTTTTTCAGTGACAATAATGATTTCTATAGCTTTTAGCAGAAAGTCATTCTGTCTAAGAAAGAATCTTCAGGAATTCTTACATAAAATAACGATTAAAGCAGTCCAAAATGTAGCACACAGGAGATTATTCTATTTTGCTATGTATTGTAATGTTACCTACAGTGTGCCAGGCAATGTCCCAAAATAGAAACAGCTGGTCTCAGTCTAAGCTGCCCTACAGCTGAGAGAGGACATAGATGGGAGCACGCTTGAGAACAGAGGTCTGTGGGACAAGCTCAGAAGTCAAGACCTATACCGAACACGTAAGATTATACCCTGCCATCATTACAGTAATAAAATTCTAACAATTTGAAACAATTTGACAGTTTTGCTGAAGATCGGTAGAATATTGCGCCAACTGAAATCTGTTAA
Organism: Calidris pugnax; assembly: GCF_001431845.1. NCBI lineage: Eukaryota > Metazoa > Chordata > Aves > Charadriiformes > Scolopacidae > Calidris > Calidris pugnax. Next base: position 13,380,257 of record NW_015094509.1, read on the forward strand.
CAATCTTAAATAATCCATATAATAATCAAAATGGATATTTAATTTTCATTCGTTTTCACTCTTCTTACAGTATTCTTTCAAAAATACAGAAGATAATTTATGAAAAAATGCAAATACTGGTTATCCATTCACTTTTCTTGGTACGTAGCAAGGGATACTATTCAATTTTGTTACTATTTTTGTATGACAGTTGATTTTAAGATCTGACTAATTTTCTCAGTGCGACTCACTCAAGCAAATTTTCCTGATTTTCATCCCTGTGTACTCATCTCTGCCATATTGGCACTACAACTATACTAAATTTCATTTCTCTGTGCTTTTGAATAGTTATATCCCTCTTTTTAAGTAAGATGTCAATATGTAAGAGGGTTGAAAAGGTGTCACCCATCAGCTTAGCTTTTGGCATTCACGTCATCAAGAGTCAATCCATTCGGCACTGGTCGGTAATTTAAGGCTATAAGTCGCTTTGCCAAATTGAATGTTACTATCCAAGTAGGTTAAATAAAAATTCATCCCTCGGTTGACTAGAGAACCATATTCCGCCCTCAGGCGGATTCCAAGTCTTTCCTACTCATAAGCATTGTCATAGTAATCCTGTGCAAGTGCTTTTGTTTTAATTTGCTCCAGGCGTGCCGAGTGAAGTCGCTGTGTAGGTACAGGAAGGAAACAGAGTACCGAACACTGCAAACATGTGAACTCGATTTAGGGTAACCACAAGAAAACCCACAATTTGCTACACAAACATTTTGGCCCTATTCCTCCTTTAGGGAAGACACTGTGAGTCAAAACATTTATCTACAGGATTTAATTTCTTTAGTCCGATTTACAGCGAGAATTTCTAAATGATGGATTTACTTCCCTTATAAGTCATTTCATGCTCCCATGAATCCACTGCCAATTTTTAAAGCATTAAATCCTCAACTGTATTAAGACTACGCATTTTAAAGACATGCACAAAGGATGGGGTTTTCATACTAAAACACAATAAAATACCTATAAAAAGACTTTGATGTTTTCTGAATAATATAATAAATTAAAAGAGAAAACTGCACAGTGAAAAAAAGATTTACAGCAGCGCATTATTCACTAGCCATCTTTGTGTGGTCTGGCACTTTCCACGGTGGCAGACACAAACACCTGCTGTATTAACAGGAGTGCCAAGCTGATTATAGATGTTCATTGTGCACAGCTTTAGCCAACAAATGTCCTGGACTGGCTTCTGTCCCAGACAAGGTCAAGGCACTCAGCCATTAAACACCTTTAAACATGTTCTGATGTTTAACCCTCTCCCAGAAAAGAAAAGGGACTTTGAATTTGTATGCATCTTTAGATTCTGAGTTTTTTGACAGTAAATATGAACTGGCAATGCATGCTTGCAGCCCAGAAGGTCAACTGTATCCTGGGCTGCATCAAAAGAAGTCTGGCCAGCAGGTCGAAGGAGGTGATTCTCCCCCTCTGCTCTGCTCTGGTGAGACCCTGCCTGGAGTACTGCGTCCAGTTCTGGAGCCCCCAACACATAAAGGACATGGACCTGTTGGAATGGGTCCAGAGGAGGGCCATGAAGACGATCAGAGGGGTGGAGCACGTCTCCTATGTGGAAAGGCTGAGAAAGTTGAGATTGTTCCACCTGGAGAAGAAAAAGCTGTGGGGAAACCTTACAGTGGTCTTCCAGTATCTGAAGGGGGCCTACAGGAAAGCTGGAGAAGGACTTTTTACAAGGGCATGTAGTGATGTGATAAGTGGCAATGCCATTTGAGACCCAGAGAATGTTTATCTGCTACGCAGAAACCAAGCCTGAAGGTAATCATGTGGGGACAACAGCTTCTACAAACATATGAAGCTAGCATATGTTTAATAGGTTAAAATTCTGGCAGATATGCTCAGAGAGACTATTGACACCAACCTGGTGGGAAGTCCACAGGCAGAATGTAAAGTAGAAGGAGTGAAGGCTGCATTCATGGCAATGGTGGCAACTGCTTTTGCCAAGCCATAAAGACCCAAATATATAGACTCCACTAACAATTAATAACATCATAGTTTCACTGCGGTGCAGCCAGAAGTTGGTAGAAGTCATGCTTGTGAGGGCATTAAAAGACACAGTAAACGAGACCAATATGTTGATCCAAGGGGAGATATGGAGGTTCTGTGAGTGCTCAGGCCAGTCCCCCTGCCCTACTTCAGCTCCTGAAGTACGTATGGTTCCTTCAGCTCCAAAAATGGAGACAATCTCACTCCTCTGCTCATCAGTAGCCCCTGCTTCCTCTGTAGCTGATCCCACCTCTGTAGGAGACTGAGAGGACTCTTCTTGACTTTGGTCTCACTATGGCTTAGGGACAATCATTTGTCAACACCATCAGGCATTGCATAAACACACATCAGTGTAAGACAATTAATTATCTTAATACTTCAAGTCTATCTTTTTCTCTTCCCATCTTAAAAATATGGAATATTATTAAGATATTTTTAAACAGAAATGGATCACTAACTTTTGATGCAGGGTTGGAAGACTAATGAACTAAACTACTGAACTGTCGAAGCTAGGAACATGAAAGAAAAATTGCAATCTAAATTTGTAAGCATATAAAAATGAGGCATATAAATGGAGCTGTAAGCATGGAGGATACTTTTCTATGAATATATGAAGGTAAAATGAACAAAAAACCCAGAACTGACAGTAACTTAGTATATATGACACAGGAATATTTTCTACTGAATGTCAGGATTCTAGTAAGTATTCCTTAGAAAATATAAAATAAAATTAAGGTACATTTTTGTGACCTGAAGTATAAAATGACTACAAATGAGACAGTTGCCAGTGGCTACAACTATTACAGAAAGTAACAATATATTAGGCCTCTTAAAGCATGTCAGAGTCTTGCATTGCATTGTGGTAATCCAGATAACTAAGCTGGCTTTGAACGAGCATGTATGTCTCCATGGAGTACCTATCAGGATATTACTTTGGGTCCCAGAGCAATCTAACTGTGTCAACATGGTGCTACCTCTGGGCTAATTAGTCCTGGCATAGCCCTGCACTGATGTGATTTTGAAGCTATCTCAGCTGGAACCAGTTCAGCTATCTCTGCACCGCGCTACCTCGCAGACTGTTAATACGACCTTAATGTCTGAAAAAACATCTGTTAAAGCAATCACACTCCTCTCGTGCCTGGGATCAGCTCTTGCTGTGTTATCGCTAGGACAAGACAGGAACAGGTGGTAGCAGAAATGCCTTCAACACTTTCCCTCTGTCCCCTGTTTTCCCCTGCCAATTTTCTTGCTAAGGCAGGAAGCCTCTGGGAAAAAATAATACAATGATATCAGCTGAGTTGTGCTGCCTGTATTGAGAGATCCCAGTGTCTGCAAAGAGCGATATAGTGGAAACAGAGGGTGGCGTCCATAGTGTCACTGTCCTCGTATTACCAGAGAGGTGGGTTTCAGGTAAATATATCAGAAGCATCAATACCATGGTGCTTTCTGCTAACCATTGTTTTTCACTGCAACCCAGCCTCTAGGGATGGTTTATGAACTGTAGTAAGTCTAAGACAAGCCATGCAATTTGGACGTTGATGTTACATTCTCTTTTGAGTTGAACAGCTTCTACAGAACTGCTTTTATTGTTCTGGTCCTGTTCAGTAATGCATAAAGGTGTCTATGTATTTTATGTCATGTCAATTATTTTTCCATGCACATTCACCAGAGTTATGTTGATCTTTGCCCATAGCACTCTCCCACCCCAAATCTGCTAATGGTTTAATGAACCTTAAGTCCTTAGTAAGCTATAACATCTTGTCATCTACAGGCCTCCAAAGACCTCTAATAAAACAGTATTCAGTTTAGAAATAAATTTTACATATCTTAATATCATTATGAAATGCCTATGGACAATAACATCGGTAATATTTGTTATTGCCTTTTTCTGTTGGTTTTTTTTTTTTGTCACCATTTTACTGCAGTAAGAATAAATTCTCCAGACACATGTGGTTCCCTCCCTCTTCTTTTCCCACTTTCTGGACATCACTGTATTTTTCATGCCCAGGTAAGCTCTTAGCCTTGTTGGGGGCTGCTCCCAATAGCGCTCTGTCAGAGACAGTCAGCATTCCTTCATGTATTAGTTAGGTTTAGATTATCATCTCATGTTCCTAGCTTCAACTGATTTAGGTACCTTAGCATCAAAAGCCTTCAAAAAATCAGTCTCCTCCAGGCTGAAGTTTCATTTTCATCAAAAGAAAATCACAAAGGTATTTTTTTTAGAAGAATGGGACTATACATGCTTTCAAACAGTGCAAATATTCAGCATATAGTGTTTTTTACAGCCAAACCCACTCTTCCTTGCTCCCTACAAAAAACCAAAAAAGCAGGATTTTTGTGAATCTTTATCTTTAAGAACTACTCATTCTGCCATTTCTTTTCCTGTGCTACTAGATAACCCTCCCATTAGCTTCCTTATTATAACACTTTACTCTTCTAAACTTCATTGCAGATTTATTTTCAGGCATAGTCTTATTCAACTGAACTTGCCAAGTGGGAGGAAGTGAGACAACTATTGAATGTATGTTGGAACTTAGGAAGGATTCTCTGTCAGTGAGAAAGAGGAATGTCTGGAATAATACAGTTTATCATTTTCTTCACTGCATTTTTTTCAAGACTGAATGCAGCCCAGGTTATTTATACCAGTACAACATTTTGCAGAATGAGAACTTCAATAAAAGCTACAAATGTTAAGAAAATAAAACAAATATTTACTTTACCTTTTTAGGATCTGACACATTGTTAATAAAAATAGTGTAGACTCCACTTTTGTTAAAACCAGACTGGTATACATCTGCACAGTCTCTGAAAGGCTTTTCTTCTTCCTTTTTTGCATTCTTTAGTAAAACTGCAAAACAAAAAACCATGATAATATAAGTTACAACAGCAACCTTAGAGCATTTCTGTATCAAGGAAGTCCACTTTTGCACATTGTGTTCCTTTGAAATGTACACTATAATAACAGTGCTATGGTCCTTACACAGTTAGGGCATTTGGTAAATTCTATTAAAGAAAGTATGAAACGTGACAGACGGCAGAGTAAGCCCCAGCAGAAGTAAGTCATGATGCAAATAGCTTAACAGTACATCCTGTCTATCAAGAGGTGAACGCAGCACATTCCTTCTCACTGTAAAGGTCTGTGCAGCTGCAGGTGTTGCCCCTGACTCAAGCTGTACCTGGGAGGTTGCCAAAGAATGCTCCAGAGATGGCACATGGAGGCTGACAAGCTTGCTGTGCTGTCATCTGGGACAGATGCTCACCTAAGACAGCACCACAGAACCCCAGAAGGAAAGAGCTTGGGCCCATCCTCCATGAGGTACTGCCTTTTGAGCAGCCTACAGGCTTAGTGCAAGGGAGATGTTCACTTAAGTTTATTATTTTAGTAAAGAATTATCTCACAATTTTCATATCTATGTACATAAAGTTGCTAGACACAATTAATGGAAAAAAGAAGAAAAATCAATGCTACTGAAGTCAGTTGTTTAGAGTCATGATTTATTGAATTTATTTTTGCCTCACAGCATGAAAACAATTAATGTTAGAACACCAGTGCAGATCTTAATCCTGTATATTGCAGACAGACCTCATATATGAGTCTAGGCTGAGAAATCAGGAGGGCAAGATGTTTGAGGATCCCGGTCTTGAACAACCAGGAGATTCCCTGTAGAAGGAGCAACATCTGAGAGTGTTCCTTCACTTTCACAAACAAAAGTAGCGTGACCCCACACGTTACTAAAGGATATGACTTCATTCCAACAACACATACTTTAAGCACATCAGTATTCCCATGGAAATCCATCACTCTACTCAGATTCTTAAAGTTAAACATGTCCTTAAGTGCTGTGCAGTGCCTGGGCCAGCACTTCATTAATCCCTACAATAAGGAAACAATATTTAAGTCCTCCAGACATACTCGTCATCTGGTGACAGACACATCTTTTTCATTTTTGGCTTGAAAATATGAGTTATAGGTACAAAAGGGACTCTGCCTTATTTACTCTCAGTGAAGTGGTCTGTGCTCCAAAGCTGGTGCTTAACAAGAGTGTGTAAAAAAGCAATGGCCTTGCACAGCGTGGGGGACTATCTAGGCCATAAGACAGTACAGAATAATGCCAAGGCTTTGTAGATTGGTATACTGTCTTCCCTTTGAACACTTCAATGCAGTATTTCAGAATGGAAAATTCCTGCCGCATAACTGGCATTAATACCATTTCACAGATAGGGAAACTGAGGAAGACAAAGGTTAAATGTTTTACCTCAGAGATTTTGTGAAAAGTTGAAAATAGAAAAATAGTGACAAATCCAATCCTGAACTGTCAGACTATCCTGCTCTCCAAGTAGCTATTCCACATGCATGTCATATTCTTTTTTCCCTTTTATGTGTTTTATTTTTGCTTTTAAAATTTAATTCTAACAAAAAAAAACCCCTTAATACTCCCTTTCCATCCATTTGCTGCATATTTATTTTTTTTATCCAACACCATCAATAAAAGTAAAACTTCGTTCATATACTTGCATATGAACTTCAACTGGAAAATCAGTGGCTTTGAAACTTGGTCGTATTTGGAAAAGATAGTGCTGGCAACACAGTAGATAACACACTTCCCTGTGAGACGGCAGGGAGTGAGGTCCTCAGCAAGGTACACATCAACAGTACACTCTCAAGGGTGCCATTTTTTAGATAAGACACAGAACTGAGGCCTTCACGATTTGTGTTAATTAAAGATTTCATGGTACTCTCCTGTAAGCAGATGGTGTTAGTATCAGTGGCCAAAGTCCAACTTGAATAATTACTTGGGGCTGCAGCCAAAGCCTAGAGGAGTTAAAGCAAAGCCTCTCATTGATTTCAGGGGGCTTTAGATTAGATCCATTCTTCCTGGCCTGAATTTCTCTAATACTGTTGTTTTAACTGCAGACATCAGTCTCTCTTGTCTAAAAAATGTATTTAGTTGTGCAGAGGCAGAGTGTTCATTTCCTTGAGTCTTAAAGTACTTATATTTTAATATCAATACGTAGATAGATTATTTTACCTCTATTTAACTGTTACACATGCATTGAAAACAACTTGGAAGTAACTACTTAAAAGTCAATCAAGGAAATTTGAGTTTGCTTCCTTCTTAACTGAAAGTTAGACCAAAAAAATCATGAGTATATCTTAAAGTTCATATTATTTAAATTTTAAACAAGGTACTGTTTTAATTTCAGAGTAGTCAGAATTAGATTTGATAATAATTTTCTAAGGAGATGGATCTTTAGGAAGCATACTTAGAAATAATTTTTTTCCTCATTCTTAAAGACTAGAAAAAAACACAATCAAACTGCTGTTGATGTAAGAGATGAAGGACAGATAGATGCCATAAAATGCCCAGTTCCTTCCATCTCAGTATCAGATGTTTATATCCTATAGACTAAGCAACTCAATACCAATCTTTCGCAGCAGTGGGTTTTATTCAGTGAACCACTATAGCCAGAAGAAGACGGCTTTCCTTGGGTGCCTCTCATCCCTCTCTCAGGAGTTGTTGCTCCCACTGGAAGGAAAGCTCAGCTCTTTGTGAAGGAGCTGAACTATTACAGATTGCAGCACAGTAGATTAAGCATGACCAGCACAAAGTTCAGTTTTTCTTAATACATCAGCCTGTAATTTGCAAAATCAGCCCAAAGTTATCAGAAAATTAATACTCAGGAATGTTACTGGTAATGTTCTTTTAGGGTAAAATATGGTCTTTCTATGGTTTGCTGTTGTTTTTCTAACTTAATATACCATACAATTTCCAAACCACTTCTACCTACTGGAGCTCCAGACTGTTTTTTCTATAACATTGCATAGACCTTGAATCCTTTATACATCAAGTGAAGTTCCTCAATCATGCGTTGTCTCACACATGGTAGATTTCTAGATAAATTTTTATAAAAGTAACAAAGTGCAAATAAAGTAGTTCTAGAACAAAATATATAGCCATTACATTTCTTTGCTCAGCTTCAAGATCTTAATTGACTCTCAACAGATTTCTAATGTTAGTTTAGCTGTTTCCAAATGCAATGCTTCTGCCAAAGTTTTATGTACCTGAAGAAAAAGATAAGTCTATGTCAAGCAAAATAATATTATGATTTTTTAAACCTGAATGCTTAGCCAAAATTTGGAGCCCTGGAGGGTTCTTTTGATTGCCTTTTCTGGATGAGTAAACTGGTGATGAAGCCATGCTTATCTGAAGCAATGATGCCTATGTGTAATGTCCTGCTTTCTTGAACAGGAGGAGAATTAACATGAGAAATAAGTTCTTATTTCATTGCACTTCTGAAAGTCTTTTGGTTATTTTTTGTTGCAGTAACTTCCTCCTTGGGCTACGCTACTTACGATTCCCTACTTGAATTATTTCTTTCAGTTATCAGTCTTTCAGTTGTGTCTTTGCTTTGATGCCCTGGGCAATGATTTGAGTCCAGGAAATACAGCAGGTACCATGCATAACTGCCCAGAGCTCTATTGGATGCTTCCCATGTAGAGGCAACAGCCCTGGCAGTGCAACTGCTTTGTGGTTCCATGGAATAATAGGAACCCAAATCAAGAGGTTTCTGCTAACCCAGAGGCTGTAACCTGCCAGGGATGAGCAGCTGTTCTGCTGCTCCTACTACCAGGGTATTAACCTTCAGTAGAAAGCACTGAAGGTTCAGCACCTGAGATTGGAGCCTCTTCCATTTTCTTAATAAGGGTTACTGGAGCTTGCAAGTGGGAGAACTTAGACATGTAGGGCCTTTTCCCAAAGCAATGGCCAGGGAAATCCCTTAACTGATTGTTAGTTGTGTCTGCCTCTGGGTAGGGTGAGACTATTTTTCTACTATCAGTCATGAAAATAAGTCAATAGTCAATGAGTCAACTAGTTCCTAACAGCTGTCACAAATGAAGGATGCCTGCTTATCTGCCCAGGTTTAAAGAAATACAAGCTGACTACTAAGAATAAATAGCTCATGAAATATTTAGTAATCTAAAGTTCTCCTCTAGGAATATGAAATTTAAAACGTACAATATTTATTTTTTTTCCTAGCTTTATGAAAATTGTCTAATATAATTTCTACTAGGAAAAAATATTTTAAAAATAATATACTTGATTTTTTAAATTGAGCTTTCTGATTGTTTTTGAGAAAATGAATTGGATATCTCATTGCTTTTCAAGTTCCCATCAGATATTTGGTGAATGAATAGTGCAGTTTGTCTGCAAGCAATAAAGAATATTAAACTGCGGTTCATTATGTTGACTGAACCAATAAAATCACATTCATATTTACTAAATTATTTAAGATCTGAACTGCCATATTTGTGAAATCATTTGAGACTGAGTTAATCACTAGGGCCTTATGTCCTTTAGAGATACTGCCAGCAAACGGAAGGCAGCTGGTGGGTTTTTTTCATGGTGGTGACTTACTTGGACAGATATGCAGAGATTTCTGTAGTGTCTTAGTGAATTATTATATTTTCATTGTTTTAATGTTTTATTTACATGAATCTAATTTTCTTATAGAACTTGATAATCACCATACATACCAAAATACATTAAAAAAATTCTTTGAGCTTTTTAAGGAAGGAAAAGTCTCCCCATGTATCTTATTGGCAAACAGAATAGACCTAAATTTTAGCTGCTCTATCAAAAGCATCTGAGGTGAAAATTTGTCCTCAGATGAGCAGCTTCAAAAAAATCAAAAAGGAGAATGCTGTAAAGTGATGGCTTTTACCTACAGCTGTAGCATTCCAGGACAGAGTCATTCAAGGACAACCAAATGGCAGTTTCTGTTGAGATCCAGACTGCAAATAAATTTTGCCTTGATCTTGTCATGGTTCCAGACACATGGTGGGGAATCCTACGTTTCTATGAGACACTGTATCTCTGACCTCTTTCCCAGCCATTTGGGTGCAGCTGCTGTGCACCACCACAGTTCCATTTATGATGGCAAATAGCGCCTGGCTTGCAAAGAATCAGATCAGAAACAGTTTGCTAATGTTATCAAAAGTATGTCAGTCAAATATCCCCAGTGAGGAGTCCTGGAACATGGCCCATACATGTATATATGTTCCCAGACTTAGCAGCAGGAATGGCAAACAGATCTGACAGAGAAAGGGTGAAGATTATTTTTGTTTTGAGGAAGAAAAATATGCAGAGTTACAGCCACTCATTTTTTTCTGATTTAGAGCCAGAGGTATAGTCTGTTGTTTCAGTGGCCTGGTCTCACATATACCAACTGCCACTTGAGAAGTAACATTAAACTGCAACCTCACAGCTGGCTGTGTCGTGCAACTATTACCTGCAGCAAGACAACCCTGAGACAACACCGTTGTGCTGCAAATGTTACACAAACCACAGGGAAAGGCACAAACCTGGAGGCTGAATTCAAATCAGATGCGCTCTCCAGACAACCACAGTGTTGCCTACAAACTGAAATAATAGCCATGTACAAGCACATTTGTGTTCCCTTTCAAAAGGACTTGAAAAGTGCATGTTTTGGATTCTAGTCTGGGCAGGTACATAATACATACTATGTGTTTTCCCTCTCGATATACCACTTTCAACCAATATGGCCAATGTGAAAAAGAATTAGAAAATTACAATCCATTGAGAGGTATGAAATTAAAAAAACTATTACAGTTACTTGTTATTGCTAAAACATCAGGAACTTTTTATGCATCTAGCTAGTTAGTTTCAAATGTGAACTATACGCACTTAGTACCCAATTCCAAATTATTATAAAGACAAACTACCACTACCTGATTCAAAACTTTCTCCAATGTCAACTTTATTTACTCCTGTATTAATACTATGTTTTATTTTCATCTCTACAAAGTCTGAATATCATCTTAAAAAACAAGGGGAAAGTGGAGATATATTAATATGAAAGCTGCTTCTGGATGTCTTGGAGTCTAGCTGTCGTCTCAGATATGTCCTTACTTGTGCATGTTTGCGTACGCATGATTGTTTATTAGGGAGGTGAGAGAATGTTTAGGAATGGAGCTTGGACATATATTTTCCTTCCAGCACAGTATACCTTGACCAAAATGCCTTTCAAATTAATATTTCTTTGTGAGATTGCTCTGAATCTGACAAGAAGAGCTGGCCAAAGGCAAATTGGAAAAAAAAAAGTTCATTTTGACATACTGGAATAAACTATTTTAAACTATTTCTGTTCTGGGAACTATTGCTCCATAATCAAGTTTATAAGATTATAAATTTGCAGATTCTAGTTTATAAAACTTTATAGTCAAGGCTCCCATTAATAGCAAATGAAGCTAGGAGAGTGGCTATACCAAGTTACATTGCCACTCCAGCCTCCTCAGTGTCCCATTTCCATCATCAGAGGCACTAGAAGTCATCAGGCTTCCTCATCAGACTTGATCTTTTAACCTTCACTGCTCTTTTGCTTTCTTCTTTGCTTGCGTGCTCATAATTACTTATTTTCTCTTTAGTTTCTTTTGCCTTTAGGCCTTTCCCTCTCCAGAAGGATCCTAAGGTTTTACAAGCGCTGGACTAACACCTGGCCCAAAAAAGAGTCTGCAGTGGGAACAGATGTCCAAAGCAGGATGACTGGAGAACAGCAGAAGAGCAGGCAAGCATATCCAGGAATTTACAGCATAGGCTTTTCCTCTGCCAGATATAATATCGGTATATTTAATAGGGTTTGAAAGAATTTTCTTCCATGAACTTATCCAGTTGCTTTTTTGAAGCCACATGAATTTTAATAATTCACAGTGTCCCATATCAAGGAACTCCATACACCTACCATGTGAAGGACGATCTCCCATTGTTAACTTTTAACCAGTGTATTTCAGCTGGTGACCCTTCATTTGTAGCTGAAAGTGTCAGTAACTCTGCATCCAAGCCACCTACAATTTTTACTGCATTCTCCTTCTATTATCTTTTACGCTGCCTGAAGTATCTCTGATATGCTTAATGAATGCTATTTCACATCTTTTATCGCCTGTTTTTGTAGGTTTTTCCATCTTTTTTAAATTTACTTTTTTTTCTTTTTTGGACATGTGGTCCAATATTTTATACAGTATTTAAGCACATCATGAATTATACTGTGGCTTGATTTTTTCTGATTGCCTTTCTGTTTCTTTTAACAATTTATAAAATACTACTTTTATGTCAATCATTAATAGGCAAATATCACCTCTTGTGTCTTTCATTCAAGATTGACTTGGGACCTTACCCTGAACCTACATGGGCATTTTAGAAGGTGGGACAAAACAGAAGTCTAGAATTCCTTTCTCAGGCATGCTCACCTGCTGAATGATTACAATGAAAAATGCAGCCACAATGGAAAGTGCTCCTCTTCCCATTTCTGTTGGTTGTGGACTGCCTCCATAGCCACAGAATGAATCAGATAATAGGAGATCTGGTAAAAAGTGTTTTGGTGTGGTGGGAGGGAGGAAAGGGAATGACAGCCCTGGGGGGTTTGTTTTGTTGCTTGGTTGTTTTGTTGTTGTGTTTTCACTTTGTTATACAGGTTTATTATTCCACTGGAGCAGCTCAATGATCTGATTGATCTGATGACCTTACTATCACTAGACTGGTTGGAGAAGTGGAAGGATGTTGTTTCCAAGGAGCAATGACACAAGCCACCCCAAGGCCCCAGGGGCTATATGAATACCACTGACTGCACATGGGCAGCCCAAATGGATGTGCAAACCTCTTCTGAATACAAATCGCTGTAACGAACAGGCCATGCTGAAACATAGTCAGAGGGGCTACGATGATTCTACCAGCCTAGGAACTAGTCCAGTCTCAGATTCATTAAGAGCACTGAAGTTCATTACATACAAGAATTTCAGATCTATATTTTAAAGGTGGGGAGGAAAAAAAAAAAGGTGTAGCCAATTAGATGTCTCACATTAACATTAACAGAAATGTTTTAGCAACTAACAGAATATTATTTTTCCCTTCCACACACTCTTTAAGAGTGTGAGGTAAGAAAGGCAAACAATTACATAGGAAGAGCACTCAAGCTATCCAACTACTTACTGAATAAATCATTCAAAGCAAAATCTCCCTCCTATAGCGCTGCAGGAATTGACTCGGTCTTGGAAAATGATGTTAACTTAGTGAGCTTTCACCCTCTCCAGGGCATAATTATTTTCTACCTAATAAATTATCAACAGTTATCAAGTTTGTTTCCCAATAAATTCAGCCTTAGAGACTGGTAACAACAATAATACTTCGATTCACTGTGCATTTGAAAGACATCACTTAGGAATACCACAAAGTGGTTCTCATTAGTGAGCTGAAATAGCATGCCTTACGGCCCATTTACAAAGAGATAAAGGCACTTAATTATCCAGCTGCAATATAGTTCCTTAATAGTTTCTGTCTGAGACAGCAATTTTGTGAGTAACCAGCCATTCACTGAGAGATGAGAACTAAAGAAGTCTTTCATGAACTGCTACAAGAGAGATTAAACCACTGGCTTTGTTTAATATTTCTAGTGTCCATATTTCTTTAATTGATTTATATTTTACCACATAGGCACCCTAACGTGCATTTAGTGTTTCCAGCTGAAGAATTGTATGCATACAAAGAAATTTTTCACTAACAAGCCATCTGGGTGACACCAGCAGTGTTATTAGTTGTTTTATATATGTCGATATTCTCTGTAATATCTTCAATGTGAACGAGTAATACCATTTTCACAAAGCAGAGTGAAGAGGGATTTGGCACTGACAAACACTCTATAAAGGAGGGTGAGTAATTGATTGCAATTATTAACAATCAAAAATTAAAATGTAAAAATATGTACCTAATGTATTCATTTTTCAGTACTAATAAACATTGACCTCCTGCTGTGACCATCAATAAATTAATAGGGAAAAATATAGTAACCCCAATTCTGTTTTGAATAGTTTAAGTATTTTCCCACTGACATGAATTTCAAATGCTGCACATTCAGATAGACTTATTTCAGTACTGAATCTCTATTAAACCAAAGTCTGGCTTGATCCTAGCTGATATACTTTATTGCTTTTTATTACATAGCATCACTTGGAAATTAAGGTATCTTTGCCTGAACTAGGTGTGAAAATACTTTTATTTTTTAAATATTTAAATATTCAAATAAATATTCCAAATGATAACTTGGAATCAATTTTGTTATTTATTTAGTTTTAGAAAACAAGAATATAAAATTAACCTGTCCTAATGTAGATACTAATCATATAAATAGCAGCACTAACATGGACCCATCTACCATGACAGTAAGTAAAAAATTAAGATTCTATTTTTTCCCAGCTTTCAAAATATAAATAAAGGCAGACCCAAAAGTGGAAAGTATCTTGTTAATACTGGGTTTTGTGAATTGCTGAGGAACATTTGCTGATAGTGATCTTCTGATGTCTTTTAAAACTATAGGTATTTTTGTTATTGCCCTAAGATGTCTTACAAAGTGAAACAACTTGCTCAATAAATTTCTAAAGCAGGAGGAAGTAGAGAGAAACTGAGCAAATGGAGTTTTTTTGTATTCTCAGACACACATACTGTCAGCCTTAGCTGAAGTTATTTGCTTTGACACCTTTGGGGATCAAAGTAGGACTTCATGACACAATAAGTGTGGAATACCAGATACCTTGGGTGCATTAAATGAGAGTTTTTTTAAAGCTCTAGTGTGGTCACTTCAAATTTGTCAAGCCTCTGTTTTTAAATTCATTCTTAATTAATATTAAGAGAAATAACCTTAATTAAAAAATGGGATTCATAGATGAAAAGCATCACATTTTGTTATTACATTGCAATATGTTATAACCTATTGCTAATAAAAAAGCAATTTCAGGTGTAGGAAAAAAAACACGTTTGTCACTTTATTCATGCATTCTTTTCTTATAACCTTTTCCCAAGCATAATCCTGATCCACCTCAGACCTATAGCTTGCAGCCAAAATTGGTCAGAAAGTTCTGTGCATCTAGTAGAACTCTTATGTTGTTTGCTTCTATGCTACAGAATAAAAATAATGAAGTGACTGATATCCATAGTGAGATTTCTGCCTCACTAGTTATGTCTCGTCATGTTGAAAAAAACCTTTGTAATGTCAAGGATGAGATCCAAAGAGGAAGCAAGTGCTTAAGGAATGAAAAGATATTGTTAGGGAAATGGTACCAGACAAAACATGCTGTCACCTCAAAATATATCTCAGTTGAGCACCGATATTATTCTTTCTGTGCACAGAAGAAAAATGACCAAGAACTGTATCAAACAGCCTTACTCTTGTACACTGCCATTTAAAATGCATTAGATTTAAATATCCTCATTATTGTTTTCCAATATATGGCTGAGTCAATATAATATAGAAAAGTTGTATTGCTGAACACAGTCCAAACATTAAGATTTAAAGTTACCTTTCAGACCACCTGAATCTGTTATTCTATGCTGGGATTCCCACTAGGATTTTTTTTTTTTTTTTAAATACTAACTTGTATTATACGAGGTGTCTTTGAAGTCTTTCTAATGAAGTAGGCCAGTATCACTGCTGGGGTAATTTTGCTTATGTCAATGGAGTTTCCCCTGTGCCTGTAACCTTCGGGTCATTTCTTTGAAGTTCTCATTCTATTCTCACTCTCTTCACTTCAGCAAAAATTTTAACATCATAACAACTGTGGTCTAAGTGGAATAGGCTCCTTAGTTTTTAATGTTTTGAATAAATTAATTGCTAGGCCTTTTAAAAGCATGACGTCCATTAAAGTAAATTTTTGGTCATGAAATAACCTTAATTAAAAAATGGGATTCATAGATGAAAAGCATCACATTTTGTTATTACATTGCAATATGTTATAACCTATTGCTAATAAAAAAGCAATTTCAGGTGTAGGAAAAAAAACACGTTTGTCACTTTATTCATGCATTCTTTTCTTATAACCTTTTCCCAAGCATAATCCTGATCCACCTCAGACCTATAGCTTGCAGCCAAAATTGGTCAGAAAGTTCTGTGCATCTAGTAGAACTCTTATGTTGTTTGCTTCTATGCTACAGAATAAAAATAATGAAGTGACTGATATCCATAGTGAGATTTCTGCCTCACTAGTTATGTCTCGTCATGTTGAAAAAAACCTTTGTAATGTCAAGGATGAGATCCAAAGAGGAAGCAAGTGCTTAAGGAATGAAAAGATATTGTTAGGGAAATGGTACCAGACAAAACATGCTGTCACCTCAAAATATATCTCAGTTGAGCACCGATATTATTCTTTCTGTGCACAGAAGAAAAATGACCAAGAACTGTATCAAACAGCCTTACTCTTGTACACTGCCATTTAAAATGCATTAGATTTAAATATCCTCATTATTGTTTTCCAATATATGGCTGAGTCAATATAATATAGAAAAGTTGTATTGCTGAACACAGTCCAAACATTAAGATTTAAAGTTACCTTTCAGACCACCTGAATCTGTTATTCTATGCTGGGATTCCCACTAGGATTTTTTTTTTTTTTTTAAATACTAACTTGTATTATACGAGGTGTCTTTGAAGTCTTTCTAATGAAGTAGGCCAGTATCACTGCTGGGGTAATTTTGCTTATGTCAATGGAGTTTCCCCTGTGCCTGTAACCTTCGGGTCATTT
Organism: Calidris pugnax; assembly: GCF_001431845.1. Classification (NCBI taxonomy): domain Eukaryota; kingdom Metazoa; phylum Chordata; class Aves; order Charadriiformes; family Scolopacidae; genus Calidris; species Calidris pugnax. Next base: position 13,396,869 of record NW_015094509.1, read on the forward strand.
CTTTGAAGTTCTCATTCTATTCTCACTCTCTTCACTTCAGCAAAAATTTTAACATCATAACAACTGTGGTCTAAGTGGAATAGGCTCCTTAGTTTTTAATGTTTTGAATAAATTAATTGCTAGGCCTTTTAAAAGCATGACGTCCATTAAAGTAAATTTTTGGTCATATTTACTTTTCCTGTATAATTTCCTAAAATATGAAAACTACCCATAACCCAGGAGATTTGTACCTTTTCAGAAATGCCAGACCCACTAACCATGTTATTTACTTCATGAACTCAATAGGCACTTCTGGGGAGGTAAATTCCTAGCATATATGTGTATTATTTTGAGAATTAAGCTTAGCTTCTTGTCAGCATTCAAGAGGAAGCTAATGCTTCATTTCTTTCCTACTAGGAGGTCACAAAACCAGACATTCATGACAAAACTTCCTCTGCTGTTCCATTAGTCCTCTGAAGTGTACAAGTTTAGACCAAGCATGTTAACAAGGTAAGTTGTTACACAGTCTGACACAAAACAAAAAACAGTAAAAGGAAAATAAGCTTATGGTTAAACATCCTGTCCCTTTGAATTTTTACATTGGCTCCTACTGAGGGCAGGAGTACTTAAGACAACTATCCTAAGTTATGCAGATTAATATTAACACAATAGACACTCAATGTATTTTCTTCTACTAGAAAAAAAAAAGGACAATGTATCTGAAAATACATGTGACTTTTGACTGGGCACATTTTCTGATGTTTAGCTTGAAAAATAATTACCCACTGGACCAAAACAAATTCTGAATTACTTGGTTTGAACTTGTCTTTGATGATGATATTATCTTTTGCTTAACATAATTTGTACTGTATTCCTTGTATTTTTCTTTTTGAGTAATATCTGTATGACTCCCTACTTAGCATTACATATCCTTTTTGTGAGTAGTGTTTCTGATGTGGAAGCTTAGAAAGTGTCACTAAACAAGTTACCATGTTACAGTTTATTGTTTGATAGTGACAGCAATGTGCCAAAATGCTTTATCCATCCTCAGACAAAGAATATTCAAAGTATTATGAAGAACACTATAAAGAAGACAATAATCACAACATTTTTTATGACCTTTGCAAAGAATGATGTGATCTTTATATGAACTCTTCTACAGGTGAAAGACTTCTACAGTTTTGGAGACAGTCATGCAATATCTCTATGGTGTTTAATTAAGCCTTCACCTCAATGTTTCTATTTCTCTGTCTTTTGTTGCGGAAAAGGAAAAGTTTCAGGCATTTATCTATATTTTGGCAGATTTGGAGATTACTTAACCTTTAAGAAGTTACTTAAAACTTTCAGCATAATGAACAATCACTTCAATTGGAAGGCTAGTGTCTGAAAGTGCTGCTTTTTTAGAAATTCTGTTTTAGAAATTTATTGGCAGCTGCTGCCAAGATTGTTGCCCTTGCCTAAAAAATACATAAACAATGTGACAAATCTGTTTAGCCATAGACAGAGGCCAAAAGGGAGACATGTGAGTCCCCACGGCATCCTGAATATATTTGACTCTCTGTAGGCTTTGTGACCTAATCGAGTGTCTATTTTAAGGATTACATGTAACTGAAACTCTAGACTTGCTCACACTGGGACAGAGGTGGGTGGGATCTTGGAAACCAAACTCACAAACAATTCCAAGTTTTACAGGTGGCCTCTGTCCCAAAACTGATCTGTACCAAAACTGACACTGAAAGTGGGATCTGGATTTTGTATTTAGGTCCATCTATATTTAAAAAAAATATAACCTTTGTATGTCTTTTATTTTTTTCTCTCTTCCTCATTTGCCTTTATATCCTTCAGAAATTCTCTGAAAGTTTGCCTAGCCATGGTGGAAATACCAAAGTAGATTTCTTAGGGTTGTCATTTCCTACTAAGGACTATGTTAGCTAAGCTTTTCTGAGGGTAAAACTAAACAAAAGCAGTTTCTGTTCAGCACTGTATCTCTACACTGTTCAGCTATATTATTCACGGGCTCCTAGCAGGCAAACTTCTGAAAGTTTCCCAACTTATTTAAATTAATCTAAAAATAAATCTTCTGATATGATTATGTCATTACTGGAGGAAATTTATCTCATGTTTTGTAATCAAAAAGCAATGGTTATCACCAGCTTGGTTTCAGATGAAGTTATTTAACTTTATTATTATTTTATAAAAAAATAATTTTTAAATTACTAATTTCAGTTTCACAAATTGGGAAATCCTGAAGACTATGATTTATGCAAGGAAAACACAATTTTCCCATCTGTGACTTATCTTGGCAGAGATTTTTTAGGTTTCTTGATAATGAAAACAGGGGTTTTTTAATATATACACATACATTTAACATAAAATTTATCTACTTACATTTTTAATTTACAGTTGAAAATCCAACAAAGGTACTTAAAACCATTCTCAAAATACCGCAGGGTTTAGACTTTGCAATTCCTTTCAACTCTTGCGTTCAGCCTTAGCAAGTTACTCAGCTTTCACAATCTGGCATTCTAAACTTAATGCCTCGCTTAGGTTGTCCTTCCTTTCAAAGATGAGTGTACCTAAAAGCCTGAAGTTTTTAAGGGGACCCATCCTTTCCTAGCTCTTCAGCTTTCTCATAATTCAAAAATCTTTAACAATCTCAATGTATGTAGCAATCTTTACTTAGCATAATCAAGTACTATCTTTTATCAATGGAAAGCATCTCTCAGTGTCACTGGCTGTTCCTTTTCTCCCTACCATTAGTTATTTTGTATGCTTCCATAATAGCATCCCACATACCTTTTTTCCCATGTAGTAGTTCTCCATGTTACAGCTCGCTCTCCTCATATGGAAATCATTCCAGGTTTCTAATTATTTCCATTGTCCTTTTCTGGACTATTTCCATTTCTGCTATATATCCCTTATGAAATTAGATGACTAAGGTTTACCAAAGTATAAGATAGAAGTGGTGTCACTGATTTATGTATCACATTTTGTTATTCTCTATCTCCAAATAAACACCAGTTCTCACAGCATATTTTATGTTTTGAACATTAGTGCACACATAAAGACTTGCGTAAGACTATCTAAACTTCATATTTTTGTGTGAATTTAGAGTAGCTCCAGTTGTACTTCCCGGTATGCACAGTTTTCCATCTTCAACATATATTTGCACAGACTGAAACTGGTATTATTTTTTGGTACAACCAAATGCTTTAGTACTCAGCTTTCAGAGTGGCCTTGTGCTCCAGGATAATATTATTATTTTAACTTAAGCTGTCTGGCTCCTTTTTCAGCTCTGAATGTACTTACCAAAAAAGTCTGTCAGCTAGACTTAGACAGTAAGAGGAAATATTTCTGCAATTATTTCTCTTTAAATTATTCTCTTTAAATAAAAAAAGTATCCAAGGAAAATTCTGAACATATTAATACACAAAAGGTCCAAAATAAAGAGTCTGAGTTAGGCTATTAAAATTATATTTAGGCATTTAGCTGTGCTGAGCATCTTTTGCTTCCACAGTTCCTCAGAAGTAAAAAAAATACTGCTGAAAATTCAGGTTTTCAGGAACCTGAATTTGTACCCAGGAGCCCAATTTTAAACATTCACTTCTGTAATCCTCACTCAAAGTTTTTATAAGAAGCAGCTGAGGAAAATAAGATCACGAAAAATGTTGGTTTGTTTGTGTTTTCATTTTTTTTAATCAAATTCAAAATTATTAAAAAATCTGTTTGTAACCCTAAAAAGAACTTGCAGTATTTGTCTGTATGAGAATAATATATCTTTCATTTTGATATTAATTTTAAAGTACTCCTGAGCTCTGTTAGAACACTCTAAACAGAGCTTTGCCAGGTTTCTTTGCCAAAAGACCATAAAACATAATAAAGGATTTGCATTGCATCACAATGTTTCTGTACTGATATGAGAACAGCCTACTATGAAGGATGTTATTTAATTCAAAGTGCTGGGGAACAGTATAACAGAATAAGCAGAAGGGAACATTCAGAATGAACATGAGGGGGGAAAATGTTCTATCAACGTGGGCCCAAGCATGCAACACTTCCAAAGGAAGAGATGTAATCTTCGTCACTGGAGAAGTTCAGATTTAAGCCACACAAGTTGCATGGGAATATATTGTAGAGAGCAAACCCACACTGCCTCGAGCTCAACAGTATGAATGACCTAATATGTCCTTCTGCCTCTTAAACAGAATATTGAATAACAATGCAGGTGACAAGGTTTTGACTAGGGGGAATGGGGCTGTTGTTTGGGGGTTTTGTTTGGTTTTTGCTTTTTGGTTTTTTACATAATTTATGGCACTTAGAGCTCTAGAATTAAAATGAGCAACTATGCTGGGCTCCTAGAACTGCCGGTACTTAACCTCCCATAGACTGCTTTCATCCATGCTTCCACACTCACTGAATGAATAGCACAGTTCACACATCTACAGTTTCTCTCTACGTTTACCCTGTACCCTTTCTCAGAAGGATTTTGAAGGCTTCTTCCCAGATGGATATTATTTTCTTTCCTCAACTTAATTTCCTCCATTATTTTTAACTGTCTTCATGCCATACCAGGCACAGCTGTTAATCCCCTTTTAGATGTTATTCTTAGCATTTGCCTTTTCTCTTATATTCTCCTTCACTTTTCTGCTTCCCTGTCTTCTGTATGACTTTGCCTTGTTTTCCATAGCTTCTAATTTGTTGTTTACACTGTCCCATTTCTATCTTTTACAGTGGTCTCCATTTAGCCATCTCCCTTGATCAGTTCTGATGAAAGGAATTTCTCTCCAGAGATATTCTCCAGTGTCTTTAGCATTTGAAAATTGAAATGCTACCTGAATTTCTTTCTCAGTCTCTGTAAGAAACCTGTTTATTAAGAAATGCAGACTTCAGGAGAATCCTGGAGTCTTTGTCAACCCCTCTTTTTGTTTGCAGTGTGCCTAATGCACCAGGAAACATACAAACAAAATCTAGCAAGGCCAAAGGAAGAAAAATGATCCCTTATTACAAATAAAATCTCATTCAAGAGAAGAGATTAATCTTTTGGATATCTACAGCACCATAAGTGCCTACATCCAAGTTCATCAACATTATAACCCATATATATGTATCAAGTTTTGGGTTACTTTACTTCATTTAGTACCCTGTTCTCTCTAATGATTGTAAGGGAAGTCTAAAGTAAATTAGACAGAGGCCTCTATAAAGTTAACATGCATGGCTGGTTGGATTACTCCCAGCAGAAGGAGAGAGATGCTCAGAGGAACAAATCAGTATTGCCAATGTGAAGTCAGTGGAATTATGGCCTACATCAGCTATGGTCAACTCGATGACATTAAATTTAAAAAAACAAAAATGGCCACTAGAACAAGGGTCAGCCTCAGTGTTGTCTGAACCTTGTTTGATTTGTGGGTTCCCATCAGCTTTTTTTTCCTCAATTGTAATGTCCTTTTCTTTATTGGAATAAGCTCATTAACTCCTGCCTTTCCAAATTTCCTAGTACTTCTACTGTTTTATAATGTTACTTTCTTACCTCCTTCCTTGGAACAGAGGGTGATCAGAGTGTGAACTGTATCCATCAATTCAAGCTGCTGTTTCTGCAGGACACTGTTATTGCTTGTTGCCTTGTTTAACTGCTTCTCTAGTTCCTGAATTATGTAGCTTTGTCGTGTGACCAAGTTTTGTAGGTTCTCTTTTTCCTCTTTTAAAGTGTCCAGCTCCTCTTTATGCCTTTCTTCCATTTCTAAAATTCTGTGCTCAAGCAAACTAAAATGAAATAAAACAATTAGTAACTATTACTTCATGCCAACTTATGTATTAATACAGAAAACAGAACTATTTTATTTTTCACCATAGAATTCAGTATATAAATCATTTATTCTAAAAATGTCACATCTACTAATTCAGCCTAATGATTTCCTCTATCAATCAGCCAAATATAACTGTTCTCTAAAGTTCCATTTTGTGATGTTTGGATGCTGTAGTGCTTTGAGTAACCTGCATGGAACTGCATTATCTAGTTGTTACACCTTTCCAAGTGCACGAGCATAGGACCTGTAACACATTTGGATATAGAGGTACAGGCAGAAAAGCCTAAGGTAGGCAAAGAAGGGAGAAGAGCAGAGCATTGAAGAGGACATCACTGGTAGTATGGATGGATCAATATGATAAGAGACAAAAATCAGGAGTAAACTAAGGAAGAGTTTGTGAAGGGCCTTAGCACTGAATGGAAGATAAGCATTAGGAGCAACCATCAAGGGACATGGAACCCACAATAAAACTATCATTTGATATGATTTGTGAAGCTGGGAAAGGAATTGTGCACCAGATGAGTGGCATCTGGTTTCACATTAAGAATAGTACTATTTCCCCAAAAGACAAATCAGAACTTTGCATTTTAAGGTATGATTCCCTTGTTTTCCTTGAGTCCCCATAGATATTTCACCCCTGACGTGTTTTGTCATTCCACAAAAGTCTCCTCAGAAAGAAAATTGTTGGGCATCATACTATGCAACCTGATTACATCAATTTTTATAAATAATATTACACATGTATGGTAACACTTTCTCCTGACTAATATTCTTTCTCTAGTATCTTCTCTGTCCTGAGTCAGTCAGAAGTGTACAAGTCACGAAGATCAAAGGCATGTCAGATTGTATCTAGAAGCACAGAGTAGTTACAGACATAAAGGACAGCTAATATCTGTCAACAGTGAACAAGACCTTTTTTCAGGCCAGTGCTTTGATGCTGTGTTGGGAGTTTAGCAGAAAGATTTTATTAATATTAGATAAAGAAATTAATTCAATCCCTCTGATACTTTCTGTTCAGTAATTCTACTGTATACGCCAGAAGAGGTGTTTTTCATGCCCGTAAACCAAATGATGGTTACAAACTTGCCAACAAACTGCTTCCTGTTCAAGTCAGTCTTAGGTTTTATTTATTTGCACTCTTCCCCCACCTTTGTTTTTACTTCTGGATAATAGATCAGTGGCAAAATGCCTGCATAATTTCAGGTCATTTAACCTAACTGAAGAATGTAATTAAATCCATATGGAGTTGTTTCTACTAGATATCACTGGGCCTTAATGTGAGCTGTTACAAATGATAACAATGCACAGATCAAATTCAGGCCCTGGATTTTCTGTACAAGCTAGAGAAATATAAAACTTTTTTACTTTTTTTTTTTTTTTTAATAAAAGAAACCAAGCAGCAATTCTCTTTTTCTGAAATGTTATAAATGTGGGACTTACAAAAGTACTGAAGAAAATATACTTTGTAATACCAACACCTAACTCTGTGAAAACCAGAAGGATCTGGGTAAGGGCGGCCAGGGGGATGGGGGGGGGGGGGGA
>NW_015094509.1:13405044-13419502 GCF_001431845.1 Calidris pugnax
GGGGGGGGGGGGAGAAGAAAAAATGGGAAGGGAAAACATCTTTTTGCACACTCACAAATGGAAAGGGTAATATAATATCTCATTCTAAAAGGCTCATTAATTAGTAAAGAAAACATAAAAAGATTTAGTGGACTAGAGTCAGATGACAGAAAGTTTCAATCTGAAACAAAGTACGGATTTTGAAACCAAAGACAATAAATTATTTTCACACCTTATCAGACCTATAGCTGACTTTTTCATCACTTGAACTCTAACATTAAACATAATGCCGTTATGTTCTACACTCATATGGACTTTTTTTGAGAATATTTACATGGAAGTCTTTGAGTTTTGTTACGCAGGTCAGACTAATTAGTTTAGTTAGGCAGAATTAGTTGGAAATATTCTGATGGAACTGGTTAATAATGTTAAACAAAATAAAAAAATGCTCTGTGTGAATTTTATCAGTTCTGTCCACTTTTTTAGGGAAAGCATTGAATACTCATTTTGACTCTAGATTTTAACTTTTCTGATAGACTGTAAGTTATATCAATGCACTTTGGAAAGGAACAAGGTGGGGCACAGGCACAGTTTGTGACAGAAGGGGTGTTCAGTGTAGCCACATCCCAGTCTGACATCTTACAGTCCACCGAAAATGTATGTATTACCAATGCAAGAGAAATGCCATTTTTGAAGCCAAAATATTGCTTTATAGTTAAACGGTAAGTAAAGACAAAAAAAAGTTCCCTTTATCTTTGTCCATATTCTAGTACAGTACAGGACATTTCCCTAATTCCACAACATCCTATCTGCATGTCCACATCTAAATGATTTCCATATATGAATGATTTCATGTAAAAGAAAGAGCCTTTGACAGCCATGATTTGTGCACTGCATTATTTGTTTCCCACCGTAGCCTAAGACCATAATGAATGAACCCATGGTGATGACAGTCTTATTTGTAGCAACACTGGCCATGTCAAGCAAGGAGGAAGAATGTTTAGAGCTTCCCAGTTTGGCATCTACAGACACAGACAGCAAACAGATGTTTTACGGCTTTAGGAATAATACATCCTAATACTTATGAGCAGTGTGTCAACAACATGTGGTAGAAAGATGGGAGTACCACAGCACTTGGTTTCTTTACAGTTTTATATGTAGATTAAAAGTCCTCTTATTTTAAACTGCAAAACTAAGCTATTTTAAGGAATGCATATGCATTTATGCAATGATCTTTCTATATCCCTAAATCTACAACAGAGAAGAATAAGTCTTGAGGATAGGACCACTCCCTGTATTCCTGGGAGAAATCCAAAACATTCACTGTGTTTTACTAAGAATCAATGAGAAAACTTTGTTCAAAGTTACAAATGAACAAAAGCAAAAACTTCACATAGATTGGGGATATCTGCACTGGCCTATTCCAAAAGGAAGAGATCCTTAAACAGCATGAGAAAAGCTGCTTTTACATCCTTCGACTCTAATGTGGCCAGAATTTATTTGCATTGTTACATATATATTGATTATAGCACATTTAAATAAAAAACAGAATGAAGTTGTGAAGAAAAAGATATTGTTGTTAACATGGATAAAACCAATATTCTCCATTGTAAAATGACTCTTTGGAGTCATTATCTAGAAGACAATTAAATTGAAAACACACACACCCCAAACCCAGACAAGCTTAATTTTCCTAAAGGTTAACCATGTCTCAGTGTCTAACCTACTGGTCTTGGTGAGGCTAGAAATCCATTTGCAACCATAAAAATGATGTGTTAACTTTGCCAGGAGACAAGCCAGTGGGATGCCTCGGTGCGACTGTTCTGTGTACAGCTGATTCAGAAAAAGCCCTCTGATAACACTGGAGAGGGTAGAAAGCCCATAGAGAAGTCAAAGAATGAATTCCAGTGAAAGCTGCTGTCATTTTGAAAGGTGATGAAGTAGAACATATAGAAAGCACTCTAGTAGCTCTCTGGGGAGGAAGGCAAGTCTGGTTTAGACAATCTGCCTTATAAGGCAGGTAGTTTATTCACTAATCCATTCCACACCATGGCAGTTTAAAAGGGTTTTTTTTTTAATCTTTGTTTTTGGAGGCCTCAGTTTTGACTTCTGAGAACAGCATATAGACCAGATTTTAGAGATTTTTTGCATTAAAATAATCTTTTAGAAAATCTGAGTTTATTAAAAATACAGAAAAAAACAACTATTTTTTTGAGCTATTCAATAAATAAAGACAAGTTAACATTACACTATAAAGAAGTTCTTTGGTCATATACATGTAGTATTCTTGTATTATGTATATATGGGAAGAGAAACAGGTAGAGGATCTAAATAAATACTTTTGAGTGCAAGAACAATATTTTCTCATTGAGACAGCTTCTTTGTACTTCCTTTTACATGAGTGAAATTTTTCCTGTGTTTTTAGGTGCTGATCACTCGCACTTACTTTGTTGGTCTGATATAGTTTGATCACTTTAAGAAAATATAAAAAAATATGTATCCCCATATTTCTCAAGATCAGTAAAGTTCTTTGTCACTTTACATCAGCAAGCCTATTTTTATACCAGTGACAAGATATTTCCACTGAAACCCCAAAAGTGAAGTGAAAAATAAGGATTTATCTTTTTGGTATATGCAAAACCTGCAAATAGACATACTGTTTTTCCCCATCTTTCACCCAGTTAGCTGGAAATTTAAGAATCATTCCTGAGCCCTTGCCTTTCATAGGATACAACAGTTCTTAATCTAGTTTGATTTTCTGCAAATTCAAGGTGGATTTTATGTTTAAATTTCACTTCCCCTATTTATTGCTGGAAGATCCAAAATTCCATTCTATTTTTTCTCATTTGTTTCATTTGAGTAAATAAGAAATTGTTCTCATGCTTACGTATTGAAACAAATGGCACACAATAAGTTAAATGCAGCTGGTACACTCTGGGAAAAAAAAAAAAGAGGGGCTCAAAAAGTCACTTAAGCAAGGAAATCTTTCAAGAATGAATCAAAATAGTTTTTAGAAAGCTCTTATGGGAGAAAAAATGGCAATGGAAGAAACCACCATTTACAATACAGTGGGTGGGATCCCACAAAACTAAATTATTTATGGCATGAGAGCACTCAATAGAAACATGATTCTGGGGCAAATGTGACTCCACTTATGCCATGGAATATCTTTCAATTCAGCGGGATAAAAAGAAGAAAATTGGCCACTCTTCCCAGCAGAGGCAGGAAGTAAAGAGAAAGGCCAAGAATAGACATATTTCTAAAGAACACACATTGGTCCCCTGTTGATGTGCAGTGTTCATTTTATTTAAGGATAATATACAAGTCACTGTAGTCCGTCAATGCTCAGTTATTATTACTACAAGATTTTGCATTACTTTCATCCAAAATCCAGTTCTTTGAAAGTGATCATTATTTTTATTTTATATAGAGGAAATTTTAGCACAAAGAAAGAAATGATCTGCCCAGAGCACACCATCTGTTTTGATTAATGCTGTCATGATAATAGTTCCTACACTTGTTCCCACTGTGCTGTACACCTACTGCAAAAGAAAGGCCCCTTCCAAAAGAAGTTTACGGTCCACATAGGCAAAGCAGACAAAAAGAGTTCTCTATTTTATTGATGTGTAAGTGATATGGAGAAGGATGAAGACATTTTAAATAAAAACAACTATTGAACAGAGCCTGATGGGTAATCTATAAGTACGGTTTACAGTTAAGCAAGCTGAAATCATTAGCATGTCCAGAAACCCAGTATCTGCTGAGATCACCAAGATTTGTCCCATAGTGACAAACACATAATTGATTTCAGGATAAGACCTACAAGGCTGAGATTACCAGATCTTTTGTAGGAGTAGATGATAACAGAGAAGCTAATGATCCATATTTTAGTGTAATCGTAACACTGCCCACTCCCTATTTTATCTCTCCCAAGGAGAGAGTAACAGAACCTTGACAATGTATGTCAGGTTCTTGCTTCATTACAAGATGAAATTCCATATGCTTTTTCATTTATCCACACAAAACTGTACTTCTGAGAGAAACAATTGGGTATAAAATGTGCTTTTTAACATACACCTCCTTTTCTTCCAGAAAATCAGGACAGACCATTTTGTCATGTCACAGACCATTTCATCATAATATCAGCCAAGTCAAAGGTCAATTTAAGTAAAACTTACTTGTTTACTGACATGAAGTCTTTACACCCTGACACATTGCTAAGATAAATAAATAAATTCAGATTAAGTACACAAGACTGTCTCTTGAACAGCCAATAAAATTTTGTCGCTGACCAGATTGCAGCAGATAAAAATGTAACTATTTATATACTTAACTAATGCTTGGGCTAATCCCAAATTGATATAGTTTGTAAAATACATAGAATTAACTGCCTCCTGCACATGCCTACTCTATCCACGGACTACAGGGAGAGCCCACATATGCAGTTTAGGCAAATTACTTCATTTTTAGATGGCTGATGTCAAAGCTGATCCCACACTATTCATATTTTCAATTGGTCAAGGGAAACTTGTGGAGTCCAAAAGTTTCCAATGAAATCCAATGTCTCCAGAATAACATTTGCTCGAATTACTGCCTATAAACAGTTGTCAGATTAAATACATTAAATTGCTTTTCACAACCAGTAGCAATAATGGTACATTATTTTAAGAGCTTTGCAACTAGGCACGTTTAGCGAACATTTATTTGCAACAACATTTCTTATGTTTCCTCATTATCTGTTTCTTTCCCTTCTTTTCCCAGTTGCTCACTGTGGTGTTAAGTCTTCCTTAGGTAAAACCCTGGGCAAGGTTCTTCCACCTCGGCTGCTGATTCCTGCCCAGCCACACCCGAATCATATTCCCTTTTTTGGCAAACTGCCTAATTTAAACAGTCCACTAAAACTTGTACAGGAAGCTTCACTAACTACCTCATTTTCAAGCTGTTTGTCTTATTTCAATGTCAAATGTAGATACAGGAGAGAGAAACTTTAGGCCTAGCCAGGCCTACCTCACAGTTGTTCGCCTCTAGAAGGGAGCTGGGAGTGAAGCTGTGGAGTGAAAGGCCTCTCTGTCCTCCCTGCTTAAACCTGGCTGCTGCAGGGGGAGGGATATCAGCCTTAGGTCTCTAGAAGGGCAGCCAAGAAGGAAAATGGCTTTCCCCACTGTAGTGAGGGCAAGTGCCCAGCTTTGGGCAGCTTGGGGGCTGCAGGAGCAGCTTCTGTGAAGGAGGGGCTGGGGCTGCCCCAGGCTGGACACAGCTGGTTCCAGCTGGCTCCAACAGGCCCATCGCAGGCTCAGCTGAGCCCTTCAGCCAAGACAGTTGTGCCTTGTGGAAAAACGTATTTAAGAAAAGGCAAAAACCACCACACGACAGTGTGAGGAGTGAGGGAAAAAAAGTGAGGGGAACAACGCTGGAGACACCAAGGGCAGAAAAGAGGGTGGGAAGGAGGTGCCAGAGCAGGGATTCCCCTGCAGCCCACGGGAGAGACCACAGTGGAGATGGTTCCTGTGGGGGACCCCACACTGGAGCAGGTAGAGATGTCCAGAAGGACAACCCATGCTGGAGCCATCTTATCCTGAAGGACTGCAGCCCATGGGAAAGAATCACGCTGGAGAAGCAAAGGAGCATGAGGAAGGAGAGACAGTGTTGTGAACTGACCACAACCCCCAGTCCTCATCCCCCTGCGGTGCTCGGGGGAAAGGGAAGGTAGAGGAGTCAGGAATGGTGGTGTTGAAGTTGAGTCTGGGAAAAAGGGGAGGTAGGGGGAAGAGGTCTTTCTGTTTTGTTTTTTTTATTTCTCACCATCCAACGCTATTATTAATTGGCAATAAATAAGGCTGTTTTGCCCATGACAGTAACTGGTAAGTGATCTCTCTGGCTTTATCTCAACCACGAGCTTTTTCATCATCAGTCCTCTGTCCTGTTGACGAGGGGGAGTGGGAGAGTGGCTGGGTGGATGTCTGGCAGCCAGACAAGGTCAATCCACCACATGCTCTCTGAGATCCTGGGCTGGTAAATCCAGTGACTTCCAGGAACTGAATCCTTGAGAGATGTGCTTCTGTGAAGCACAGAAAGGGACAACACTGGAACTTCTTCTTGACTGTCACTTCACTGCTTAAAAAAATATGTGCTGCTAAACAGGTTTTTCTTCAATTTCAACATATAACCCAAATGTTTACCATACATGTATCTTTTAAATGGAGCGTGGCTCCAGTATGCGATATACAGTTGAGTCCAAAGGCAGAGAGAGAGATCCTTCTATGTGTTTGATCTTTTTATCCACTAAAATTAGAAGATAAACTACTGTAGATTTTCTGTTTCTTACACACTTTAGTGTAGTTGATAATCTCATAATTTATTATTAATATTATTCTATTTGAAAGTGCTCATGCAAATTATCTGTATGCTTTTCGGTAGCAGGAACTGTGGTCATATGACTAAGTTGTTATGAAGCAAACTGAGATGTAAAAGCTACAATGCACATGAGAAGTGGTAAAAACCAACTTGCATTTATCATACAGGAGCTAACACAGTCTTAAGTTCACACCCTTGAATGGCTTTTTTAGCCATTTCATAAATATTACCTATAGTTTCCACTTACCATAATGCTTCTTCCATTTCCTCAGTGGCTTAGAACAAACTATGGACATACCACTTTGTGATGAACACAGAAAGAGTGTAAGAAAACAACTACTCATTCTTACCTGTTCTTCTCATGAATTTTCAGGATTTCGTGTGTCTGTTGTAGCAGCTGTTTTTCTAGCTTGTATGTTGACAGTGAATTTTCCAGTAGTTGGATTTCAAGTCTGGATGTTTGATTTAGCACCTTAAGGATAAATTAAAAACGTTAATGTTTCTATTGTCTTGGTTATGTTGTTATAGCAATGTAATCCTACTATTTCATTCTGATTTGATGATTCGTCAAAAATTGTTTCTAAATCCTTTTTTAACCTCAGCTGCTCAGCTGGTGCAAATGAACTCAATCAAGCTACACTGATATGTACCAGCTGATATTCTGGCACTCTGTTTACTCTAGTATTAACTAGGCCGGCAGAAAAAGGAAAGGTGACTGCCAAATAAGCTTCATTTCAATGGAAAGAAGCGTTGCATTCCTACAAAATCAACTAACATTAATTAATATTACTGCTTTCATTCTTGAAAGCATTCCTAAAGAGCATGCTTAAACCAGAATAGTGCAAGAGTCCTTGGACTGAAGCCAAAGTGTTGCATCCACTGTTTCGTAAATAGACCTCCTACTTTAGCTTTCCCCTGAGTTCTCTCTTTTGCAGTGTTGGCAGAAGTCTGGTGTCTGCTTATGTTATCACTACTTGCACTCTGACACAGATTTTTAAGATGAAGGCAGTGATCCTAAGCATTGCTTTATGCAATTGTCTTTCACTTTAGTGGTGGTCTGTATCAGTAGCACAACTTTTACTATGTACGTCAAACGTAGAGAAACTTTTTAACTAGATGAAAGAGAATAGATTCTAATAAAAAATGATTCAAAAGAGAAAATAACGGAATGCTTGCAAGAATGAAAGCAATCATAATAACTAATGTTAGTTGATTTTGTGGGGATATCGCCATTCATTACATAGAGTCTGGAGGAGTGTATGTAAATAGTTTTTATAGGTATGTGTGCACACAACAGCTGAGATGCCTTGCCTCTGCCTTGAAGTGCTTCCTCAAAGGGAAAGTGAGATTGAGGCAATGATCATTTTGTCCCTTACTTAACGGAGGAAACTGTGAATGAGTACTCAACACACACCCAGGCAGGTCTTTTGGGATATGAGCAGAGTTCCTACACCTCCTTTTTCTTTACTGGTACTGCAGTCCATAGGTCTTTACCTCTTATATTCCCATTGATGCTATTATGTTCTATTGATACTGAATTAAAGATTTTCCTCAACATTTTCTTAAATCAATACACTATGTTTTAGAAACTGTGGTCATTTGCATCACAACATTTATGAGTGAATGTTGGTCTACTAACTAAGATGTAGAAGAAAAGGTGCAGGGAACCCATGTAAGACAGTGTATCTGTGTCTCATAATTACTGTTGTTGCTCAGTGTACTGTAATGGGATTACCTAATAACTTTATAATGATTTTGTAAAGCTGAGTGAGGACATTAGAATGGAAAATACAATCTTTGAAGAAGTACATATGCTACTAGAACAACCCAAAGAAATGCAATACTTTAATTCCCCTGTTCTAAATGGACAGGGAACGCAGTGCAGTTGGCAATATATCACATGCTACGAGGATCAAGAGGAAGTCAGCAAAAATAAGGAAAACAATTATGTACCTTAAACTGATAAAATAATTCAAAAGGAGAAAAAGTAGTACTCTCTTTGCAATAAACCCAGTATGACATTGTACTCTCTGTTATGACAGTGATAGTCTTGTCACTTCAATCACAACAGTGATTTTAGTGACAGGAATCATGTGGAGATGGCTCTTTAAATTCCTGTGATGTAATACAATTTTACAGTAATAACAAATACATGTTGTTTTATAAAGGAGCTGATGCTTGTCCCTCTCTTCACGGTTTAAAATCTGAATACATACACTTTTTCAAACAGATGGAAACATCTTACAGAAAATAAACAAACTTTCTTGTAATAGTAAAGAAGCAACCAACAATGGAGATCAAAGGCTCTGTTTTAGCCTGAAACTCGTTATTTAGCTTGACACTTGTATCATTCACAGTTGGTAGCTGGACTGTTTATTTGAAGTCAAATACTGATTTAGTTTCCTGGACAGCCCTGCCTGCCTTACACACACAGCTAAATATGCTAACCAAATGAAATCAAAAGAAAGACACATAATGAGGGTCACTCATCACTGCTGTTGGTGCTAATAAACAGAGTGTGTATGTTTCTTGGAACCCTGCGTTGAAATGTTTTGTGCGGTGATGCATTAGAAAAGAAAGAGGATGGGAGAAGTTCTTTGCAATTAAGGGCTTTTAGAAGACCACTCTGGGAACATACCTGGGTTTCAACATCTGTGAGTTTTCTCGTCTGCTCTGCTGTCTGGCTGAGGAGGCTGGTCCCGATCTCAAGCATGGTGGCGGTGTGGTTCTGCACAGCATTCTGCTGCAGCTGCACCATCTCCGATTTCATGTTTTCCACAATGTAGTTCTCAAGCTGTAAAAGAAAAAAGGTTGTAGCTGTGGTATTTTTACCTGTTTAAGCACTATGATGACATAAGGGTGCATAGCTGGCATTCTTGCCAAGAGAGGAAATTTCAACTTTTCAGAGGGAGCCCAAGTCTTGGTTGACCTCTGACTGTTGGGGCAGGGACCTGACTCTCTGCGTAGCCCCTCCCTGTCACAGAGTCCCAATGTTTTTCCCAGTATCACGGCCTGCTGGCATGAACTGGAGCAGGTCCTGCCTGTCTCCATCTGTGTCGAGCTTGCACTGAGCATTTGTGGTAAAGATGTCATGGCAGCTCCAAAATAAACCCCTAAAAGAATAAAGCACAGCACAGGGAAATGGCATGTCCTACTTGTACACTGTAACTTAATGTGAGTCTTTCCTTGAAGAGATCCTACCATATCCTACCACCCACATCCTATCTCACAGTCATTCAGCAATATGATTTTTTACTGTGTTAGATCCCCACAAAGGGTTTCACAAACTCAGCAGTGAATGCAACTTAATTTAGCTATGACTAAAGAATTGTAAAGGAATGGAGACACTGGAGACACTTCTTTCACTGAAAGAAGGAGGCTGTTGACCCAAAGACATAGAAAACTGTTTTGCTCCTTTACTTTTGTTGTCTTGATGCTGTTTGGCTTGCATTTGCAGCCTGTTGAACAGAATCTGAATGAGGACCCTCTGAGTAAACTGGGCACCCCAGAGTGCAGGGCACTTTTTTTTGTTTGTTTTAGTTAACACAGGCAGGGTCATTCCCTTCTAGCTACCTAGGTCCTCACCCTGCCACAACACACTATAAACCCAGGACTAGTCTACAATATAATGAGATTGTTTCTTACTTATACAGGAATTGTTCTGGCATCTTGCTTGATGTGCTCCATAAAGTATTAACAGAAAGAAAGGTGGCCCAGAATATTGTTTTCAATACCTTCCACTGAAATCAGCTGGAGTCCAGCTAATTTACACTCAGTGGAGGTTTGGTTCTCAGTTTCATTTTGTGGCTGACCATGTTTTTTATGGTTAGCTGATTCCAGACTTAAGCAACCAGTATTTTTACCTAATAATTTTAATCACATTGGACCTGCTGTTTCATTGTGAAAGGTAAACTCTACAACTAAATAGTAAGAACCAGGTGGAGTTGATTTAAAGACTGAAGAAAAGCGCAGGAGTCAGATATACAATGTGATTTAATAAGAAGGACTGCTTTCATCTTATCTATAAGCATACCTGGGCTTTGGGGTAACTACTGTTAGATGTTCTGATGAGCCACATCAGCTAGCTCACAAAAGATTTATTACAAATTTGATCATTTATGTGCACTTCCTACTAGTTTTAAAAGCATTTTTACAGAGAAAGAACACTGCCACAATGTACAATATTTTCTGCATAAGACAGTGGTTTGGTTTTTTGCTTACTCAAGTTTGGAGCACTTAATACACATGATGATCAAAACCAATGTTTTATGTCCTACAGTTTCAGACAATAAAAAAAGTTTGCTTGAATTGCCAGGTAACAACTCCGGGCTGGAAACCTGCAGAGTGTTTTAAGGGGTGGGGAAAATATATTGTTGAATACTGAATACTCTGGTAAGTATTAAAATGAGATTTAACAGCCAAGGAAAACTGTGTATTGCAAAACAATGTCTGCAGTGGATGTCACCATTTCCCATTCCCAGTGTAAGTTTACTCTATTTTAGTTTATTACTGTCTCATAACTGAGATAAGTATTAGAAATACTAGTCTAATTCAAGGGAGATTTTACAGATCCATCACATTTCCACACCATGCTTGTGTGTTCAGGACTGTGTTGCCTATATGTCTCTTTCACATCAGATGATGTGTTTTTAGCCACCATTTGCTTCTTGTTGTTTTCTACCCAGTAATTTTTTTTCACCCAAACCGTACTTTGGTTGCAAATAATCCCTATGAAAGTGTCCCACAAACTGGATGGTTGTGCTTCTCCATATTCTGATCCAAATTCTGGAACACTTGAACAAGAAGTTAAAATTTCTCCCACAGCTTTTGCCTCCTAATGGAACACAGGACTCTCAAGTAGAATTGTATGGCCCATGATGAGGTACCAACACGTACATTTCTTCACATCCAATGTCTTTTGTTTCCAGATAGGACCATTCCGTGTCTGTGGTGTGCCATTTGTTGATTTGTTAGTCTGCAGATGTCTGAAACTGCCTTGCTGTGCATGGGCCCCATGGTGCACGTGTGTAATGATGTCTGGGAAAACCCCCACAAAAATATGGCGACTACACTTCATACACATCAGAAATCAGAAATAGATATTTTCACACATCAATAAAAAGAAACACAGAAAGGGATATAAATATAAGAAGACAAAAAGACATTTACATTTCTAACTAAATTTCTTGCCAGTTATTTTACATGTTACATAAAGGATTGCATTTCAAAGATCTAACTGTATCTACATGGAGCTACAGCAGGTTTTGACCAGCAGGAACAGCAAGAAGATTGAGGCATATTGGATAAGTCATACTTTTAATTATTGTAGTCCAACACACTTCCCATGGTATTTAGTCTTGGGCAATTGCCCTTGGTTACTCACCCTTAAAACAACCTCTGGTTGAATCTGAGACTGATTCATTATAACAACAAAGCTGATTTTCCTGTTTCAGAATTACTCATTAAATGCCTTTGTAAATATTTGGTGTTTGGTACACTATAGTTTCTGTGAGCACATCTCAGGAGTATCAGGAGCCATTCATTCAGGCAGAGGAAAGTAGAACAAGAACTGAAATAATGTAGAGGTTCTGTGCTCTGTTATATAATTCCCCTTCCTTCCTTCACCCACTTGTTAGGGTCTGCTCAGTAGATTTATTGGTTGCATTACGGGCCCTGCTAAAATCAATGGCAAAATTCCCATTGACTTCAATAGGCCAAGATTTCATCTATTATTTTTATTGCAGGAAACCAACATTTACCAGGTTCATTATGGCCAAGCACTGAGCTTTATCTGAAGCCATCCTTTCTTTGGAGGCTTTGTAGTAAGTGTACTGAACCTTAGACTGAGCTCTCTTTGTAGTTAGTTAAGAGGAATAGCATCTATTTAACAGGTGATAAAAGGATCCTTGCAGGGTGGCCTCACAGAAAATGTGACTCTCAGAAACCTATTCACAGAAGTAAATTCTGTGTGTTTAGGGTTTTAAGTCATTTTTTAGGACCCCTTCATCCTATAATTAAGTTAAATTAAATTTGCCAGGAGTCTGTGCATTAAACAGTAAATATATAATACATGATGAAATACTCTTTTCAGGTGAATCTACTATTTACAGTTGGATTTTCAAATTCTTATATTACTGTTTCTTCTTATTTCATTTACTTTTTGTTGCAAAAGTGAATCAGATGTCTTTTCTGCATTCTTTTCCCCTCATCCCACCCCTCCCATTATATGACTTTCTATAGTGCATTGATGTCCCTGTTACTAATTCAGCTGCATCTGCTTTCGGTAAGATTCATTACATTGCACAGGAGTTTTCAGTAATGCAGAATTACCGGTGGGATGCATAATAACATTATAACATTCTCAGAAATAAAACTGTCAGAAGGTTCAGCGTTACTGTTTAACAAACATTCCAGAGGATTATGCATTAAAAGTATCTAGCTTTTTCTGGACAATGTTTGTTGAATAATCTTTATAGAAACCACCCAAATGCTAATAGAACTATTAAAATGGAAACTGTAACTTGGGGCCTAAGTAAATGATAATGGTTTGTGGCAGATGACTTATAAATAAAATAAGAGCTTTTTCTTTTACTTTGATCAAGAAATATTAGTCCCATGTAATGATATGGTAAAGACTGCTATGATATCCAGATGACATTAGGTTTTCATATAGTGCCTTAGAACAGGAATGCAAGTTAAAGTAATAATAGACTGCTCTCCCTGCCCTACAATTAACCATGTATTGCACATCATTTGAAATAACAGAAAGACGATACAAAATATCAGTGATATTTTGTAAGAGCTGTTTTGTCTTATCTTGCTTTGCATTCCTGAAGATGTACCAGTAAAACTATACCACAGCAGCTAATGAAAGTTCAGTTCTTCTTTCTTTGTTTTTCTGTCTGAGGCAGGTCATACCTCCTCACATTGACAAATTGTCTTGAGGGCTCAGATATACAAGTGACAGTGGATGTAACTGGCATTTTATAAATAGACAAACAACTCTAGTGGGAATAAGCTGGAAAAAGGGGCAGGCCACGCAGGAAGATTACAAAGGTGTAGCAAAGTTATGTAGGGAAAAGATTAGGAAGGCCAAAGCCCACCTAGAGCTCAACCTGGCTTTGGATGTTAAAAACAATAAAAAGAATTTCTATAAATATATCAATAGCAAGAGGAGGTCTTGGGAGAACCTCCATCCTCTACTGGATAAGGGAGGTAACATAGTGACCAAAGATGAGGAGAAGGCTGAAGTCCTAAATGCCTTCTTTGCCTCAGTCTTCAGTAGTAGGACAGGGGGTTCCCTAAATATCCAGACCCCTAAACTAGCAGACAGGGGCGGGGAGCAGAGCGAAGCCCCTGCAATTCAAAGGGAGATGGTGAGGGACCTGCTCCAACACCTAGATGCAAACAAGTCTATGGGACCAGATGAGATCCACCCGAGGGTGCTGAGGGAACTGGCAGAAGTGCTTGCGGAGCCACTCTCCATCATTTACCAGCAGTCCTGGCAAACTGGGGAGGTCCCGGCCGACTGGCGTCTGGCAAATGTGACGCCCATCCACAAGAAGGGCCGTAAGGATGATCCAGAGAACTACAGGCCTGTCAGCCTGACCTCGGTGCCTGGTAAGATCATGGAGCAGATCATCCTGAGTGCCATCATGCAACACATGAGGGACACCCATGCGATCTGGCCCAGCCAGCACGGGTTCACAAGGGGCAGGTCCTGCTTGACAAACCTGATCTCCTTCTATGACAAAGTGACCCGCTTGCTGGATGAAGGAAAGGCTGTGGATGTTGTTTATCTGGACTTCAGCAAAGCCTTTGATACAGTCTCCCACAGTATCCTCCTGGAGAAACTGTCTGCCCATGGCTTGGATGGGAATACCCTCTGCTGGGTTAAAAACTGGCTGGAGGGACGGACCCAGAGAGTGGTGGTGAATGGAGCTAAATCCAGCTGGCGTCCAGTCACGAGTGGTGTCCCACAGGGCTCAGTACTGGGGCCACTTCTCTTTAACATCTTTATCAATGATCTGGACGAGGGGATCGAGTGCACCCTCAGTAAGTTCACAGACGACACCAAGCTAGATGGCAGTGTTGACCTGCTGGAGGGTAGAGAGGCTCTGCAGAG
>NW_015094509.1:13420661-13502744 GCF_001431845.1 Calidris pugnax
AAAAATAATTGATGTATTCAGTGAGGAAGAAGTGTAATCTCGAGGAAAATTATTGCAGGCGGTTGCTGCCATCAAAGAACTTCTGTTTTTTTAATGATCCATTAATGACTGTTTTTTATGCTACTTTCAGACACCTGAGAAATATATTTATAGACCATTAAACTACTTCTGTTTTTTTTTTTTTTTTTGTTGTGTTTGTGTTTGGTTTTGTTTTTTTTTTTTGTGGTTGGACTCGATGATCTCTGAGGTCCCTTCCAACCACTACAATTCTGTGATTCTGTGTGATTCTGTGATTCTGTGAAGAAGTTGAAAGATAGAGAATACCGTGCAATTTCTTTGACTTCTGCAGAAGCTGAAGGGGTTAAGGAGTTTATCACCAAGAAAAGTGATTTTATTTCTACATTGAAAGGACCAATATTACATTTATTTTTTGAAAAACAGTATCTTCTATGAACTACTTGTCAATGTGAAAAGATTGATAAATCAACAAATTTGCAATTCTCATATTTCAGATCCAAGGAGTAGAGACCAATCAGCATACATCATTCTACTATTTCTTACCATATGTGATGAGTGGCAATCAGCAAAAATGAAGATGCATGGCACATAAAGGCAATGAATAATGCTCAAATGTTAACACACTAATTTGCACCTGATTTGGAACAACCTTTCCTGGACTTTAAGCATGTCAAGAAATGTGCACATCAGCCAGAAAAAAATCATAGATATACCATCGAATAAACAATGAAGATGACTGACTACTTTTCCAAGTATGTCCTCAATTAGCCTTAGTGTGATTGCAATATGGATTGCACTAAAGAAGACAAAAGTGATCCATTTGAGGAGGAAACTTCCTCAGATCTTGGGTAATTGATTACGTACATCAAGATGATACAGGATGCATACTGATAATTTCAATGAATTTATGAAATCAACCTTGCTGATCTAAAGTGAAAGCTTTAAATGACTGGTACGCCAACTGGACTCACAGAAAGGCATGTTGGGATAAGTAGTATATGAAGCTTTCACAAAGAAATCATTGGTTATTAAATATATTTCTGGATTTCAGTTCTAAAAGGAACCAGAAAAGTAATCGAGCAACTCAATAGGTAGTGAAACAAACATTTTTTGAGAAAAGTTGACTACAGAAACTCTGTTTTTCTTTTCTTTTTTTTTTTTTTTTTAATGCAATATCCCCAGACTTCTAGCCTTAAGGAAGCAAGAAAATATGTGTTACTTTTTCAGTTGCACCTTAATAATAGTAATTATTTGCATAACACCTATATAATTCATTATTCTGGATTTGTTTCTGCAGTTTCAGGTTTCTATAATTTTGCAACATTTTAATTTCTTACTTAGATATGTTTTATATCTTTTTATATTTTTATATCTTAACCTTAAATCATGATACTGTGGTTTTCCAAATTCTATTCCTGACAGAGAAACAAACAATCATTTGCAAAGCGTGTATATCCTCATAAACTACCTCATGCTGAAATTCACATGTGCATTTCTGAACTGAAACATTGGGTTGTTTTTTCCAAACCAAATGTTCCAAACACATCAAAGGTACTTTTCCTTAAATTCTTGAATCTCTGAATGCATGAATCTTTGGCATCTCATATGTTTACTCTCTGGCTATAAAGCATAATTAATAAACAAAATTAAGTTGCCATCAGGAATAATTGGTGGTTGATTATGTATGTTTAATTTATAGCCTGCAATATGTGTGTGTGTATATATATATAAACTGTGAGCATATCCTCATATGTATGGAGCTCATAGATACAAATGACCAATTTGTATCAAATTCAATTGTGACCAATGAAACCACAGCAGCCAAACAGTTTGATTCAGCCCCAGCTGACCAATAGTGCAATTTCTAATCCAAATGGCTTCCAAGATACTGATGATACTTGTCCTCATGGTGGTTGGGCTTGGGTTTATAGCAAGCTTCTGTTGAATAGAAGTTTTATATGAATATAGAAGAATCATTTAGCTAGTTAAAAAGAAAATAAAATTAAAAAATAAAGTTTTCCTCTTCAGATAAACAAAAAGATAACCAGATAGCTTTTTATCAGAAGAAATCAGGGATAACAGATGTAAAAGATAATTCCAAAAACACATTAAGTAATGTTTCTGCTGCATTCAGCATCACTGAAGTGTCTGCAGGAGTTTTGTCTCCAGTTCTGAATGTTGCAATTCAAGGAAGATGTACATTATTTTGGGAGAGTATACAGAAGACAAAGAATGGTCATAAATCTAGAAAATTGAAGGACTAAACAAAGTTTAGCTTAATAAGAAGGCTAACAAGAAAATAACTGACTAGAAGGACATAAAGCTTCAAAGAGAGAGAGAATAATCTTTTTTGAATCCATGAAGCTGCAGCAAGAGAAGTGTAACTTTTACATGTTAGGAATAAGCACAGGTAATAAAATACTGATAGGGATTCTGTGGGAAAACAGTGAAATCTCTGTCACTGAGTGTCTTATGAGAATACTTTAGGTAAAGATCAGGCAGATTACATGGCATTTTATGATTCTTTCTAGTTCTGTTATTTCATTCTTCTCAGGTTTTTTATTACTTTACTTCACACCTAAGCCCACAGACTCATATTTGAAGTCGAATTCTGTAGTAACTGGTCCATTGGACTGAGAGGTTGGAAAACTCATCTCTTAATGAAAACCCAACACTCCTAATAATATGAATATGAGGAACTGTTCAGAACAGACCAAATCAGAAAAATGAGAAAGGTCATTGAGGGTGTTTCTGCATGTATGAATATACCTCAGTAGGGACACAGCCTGCAGAACCATCTGAGAAACTCTTGTGTGAACCAGCTCTGCAGCTATAACATGGCAGCTCCGTATTTTACTCAAGTTACTTCTATTAGGCTGCTTTAAAAACCACAGTTTCTGAAAATTAACCAATTTGTGGATACTTGAGCTGGAGTAGTGGCTTGGCATCTCTATACCATGTTACGTTATGCAGTAAAATACATAAAATGTAATAGGCAATAATAGATAATGATGGTGGAAGAATACTCCATGTGGCATCCCACTGGAATCTTGGGAAACTGGAAGCAAAGTATTTTTATTAAGCACTGTACTTTAATATGAATAGAAATAGTCCTTGCTACACCAGTCAAGACAAGATATCGGGAACAAAGTATTCTTTGTTCCAAGATGTCAGAAGACTTCTCCATGTAGGTTTACCCAATAACATAATTTTCAATATATGGGTGATTTATGGGAGCAAGAAGGTTAAGTTTCAGTATCTAGCATATCAAAGACAGTGTAATGACTTAGGCCAAATATTGATTGTACAAGCCTGATAATTCAGTCTGAGCTTTCTACCAAGGTATCTTCAAGAAATCTTTCCAATGTAATTTCAAAGTTGTATATCACTCTAAAAACTTGCCAGCTTCTAGAATAAACCCCAGAAAACTACATGAAGGATATTTGTTTGTCATTACAAATGTAATCAATTGCAGTTATTTAAAAGCATATAAAACACTTTAAGAGTCAGCTTCAATTATGTTTCTATGAGTATTAGATCTCTCTCAGTTTTTTAACCTTGAGGCTTAATAAAGTCAATAAGCGGCATAACTGAGAATCATATCAAATGTGATTAAATGGTCCCATAAGGAAGCTACTTGTAACAAGTAAATCAGAACAATATGTTCTTATTTTCTACTGATTAGTAATATTTCTGGTTCAAAGAATTATCCAGTTCAATGTTAACCTTTGCAAATTTTATTACAGTGTCTACCATATTTTCCTTTCTTGATCTAACTTTCCAAACCACTTAATTCTATAAACTAAATCATTTGTGATTACACAGTTGACTGCACAAGTGAACCATCCCCAATATATAATGAAGGGGAAGGCATAATTGTAGAAAAGGCAACATCTGCAATCTTACCATAAAAAAAAATAACATCTGGGGGGATATTTTTAAAAATATTTTTCTGTTGAACTGAGGAACTAATTAATTTTCTTTGGCAAAGATACTTTTTATGAGGAGTACGTTTCAGAATGACTAATTTTGGAACAATTTCTATGTAAAAGAATATTTAGACACCTTGTGGCTCATTCCTGAAGATGAACATATAGCATAATCAAAATTAGTTCCACTGCAATATCTTCTCACTACATTACATACAGTTCTTGAAAACTGTAATATTAAACTGCATAAATAGTTCTAGTTGCTATACTGCATTGCCAGCTTATAGCTAAACTTCCAGTGAACCTGGGTAGCTGTAGTATAGCTTGGAATTTATATGTATTTTTTTAATTTGTGTTATAGGAGGTAGTATAGTAATTTAACATTGTATTTACTTAATCTGTTTTTAATTCTAATTGTTTTCTTGCACTCATCACTATGACATATGAGCATATTGTTGGTATTCAGTGTATAAGAACACTTTCCAAGAGAGTTTGTGAAACTAAAATTCAACTGCATTACGTTCTAGTCTTTGCACAAGTTTCCTCTTTCTGTGGTGCCATATATAAATATCATAGAAGGGGAATCTCTTTATTCACTGCCATGAGCTCTGCCTTCAGCTCTTAGGTACTTCCTGATGAAGAAATCACAGATCTTTTTATTACCATTTGTCTGTCTTTCCTGTGTAGGTTGTAACTTTGGAGATTATAATTCTGCCTTTCATCAGCACCTGATATAAAGTCTCAAAGTCAGCTGAAGACGCAGGACATTATCTTATGATGATGACTGCCAATAATCTGCAGTCTTAATTTGGGACTTTTTTGAAAGCGTAAACGGGGAGTTTAGATGCACTGACACCACTGAAAGTACTGCAATTTCAGTACATATTGGGCTACAGGAGTGCAAGGTGATCCCCTGGGCCATCAAACACCTTCCCCACTGTTTCAGGCAACTACTTCTTTTTACCTTTTACCCGGAGAGATCCACAAAACAACCATTCTCTGCATCCCATCAGTCTCAAAACAGTTAGCAGAACCCATGATCTGTGCACTATGTATTCACATGTTCCATGTGTGTGCTCCTATTATAAATTACCTAGTTCTGAGGAAAACTGAAAGTGATTTCATATAATTTGCTAGGTGACAGGGAATAATTCAAGCTTCCTAAAGCTTCAGAGTTACCAGAAATATAAATCTTATTGTGTACTCTGTGATGATTATGATGTTTCACAGGCACCTGGTAAGGACTGAACCATGGAAGGGTTTTGCCTTGTCCAAAACAGATGAAGTGCAGGGCCAGTGAGCTTTGTGGCCATGATTAGTGTTTATGCATCTAACTTTACCTCAAAACACAAGGGAAACTGGAACAAGAACATACCTGCAGCCATGGCATGGTTCATGGTCTGCTTGAGGGCAGAGCACGCTACTGCCAACTTCTGTCTCTTGCTGAAGCCTTTGACAAGCTGGAGCACCTGAGCAGCCAAGGTGTTTGTAAGCATATGAGATCCCTCACCTCAGCATGTCTTATCTAGTGAAAAATGTTTAAAAGTGTCCTACCTACAGTACACAGGATGAGACTATTTTAATCAAGAGCTGTTTTTTTTTTCTCCTTTCCCTTGCCTAATGATGGCAAATATTATTTTATTTTACTTTATGTCACACCATGACTCCAGTTTATGTTGAAGACTGATGATCTTGTCCATTGGTACCTAATATAGCAAAGAGCAACGCCTCTATGTGCTGTAAAATCCATTCACCCCCTGCCCCAAACCAAGGGAAATAGAGACCTGAAATCTGCTGAACTACTTCAGTCTATCAGCAATTAATATCTAGACAAGGGTTTATATATTCTCACATACAGTATTTATGTGCATAGATTTACAAGAGCAGATACATAATAACTCCCTTAAATTATGGGTTATAAATGTAGATAGAAATATTCATTTGTGTCCTATAAAGTTTGGGTATATTTATGGTTCTTAACTTTTATTACAATAATCTGGGCACAAGTGGTTTAATGATAGATGTTCTGAATCCATGACATTGTTTACCTTAGTTTTACTACAGACATTAAAAATGATATGGATACATCTTCTGCTGGAATCACTTTATAATTTTGAGGCACAAATAAATGAAATTCCCAGAAATATCTATAGCAGTAAACTAAGAACTTCAGTTTCCCACAGCACTATAAAAAGTTAACTACTAGTACAAACTCTAGCACCTTTTCTTTCCATTCCTGAAATTCTATATATACCCATTAATCTCTAAGTGCCTCCAGACATACCTATAATTCTCAGCATTATAATGAATGTGTAACTGCATTGTGGGGAGATGATCTTCCCAAAATATGTGCAGCCCCAGTAAATTTGGTTTCTTTGTGTGCTGAAGGAACTGACTACTTAAAGACATGGCAAAAAAAATACCTAAATAAAAATGTTGCCAAACACTTCATTCCAATAATTACTAAAATGAGAAGCATGCATAAAAATTTCACATAGAAACTATCACATATTCAGTATACATGTGCATATATTTACATATGCATATATATGTAGGTATATATCTAAATTAAAGATGAATTCATTCCGATTAATAGATTGTAAAATCCCTGGTTTAGAAGCAGCAATGTAAAGATCTGAAGTTCATGAAACCATACAATGAAATATCAAGTACTCAAATTAACTTGCAGAAAAGTCTATGAAACTTTATAAGATAAAAGTTCCTTGGTTTATCTGAAATGGCATAGTTAAAGACATATATCCTTTTATGGCTTTAATACTTGTATGGCAAGATAAGACTTTTTTTTTAATAGGAAATATGAGAGCAGCCAAAACATATAAAGACAATTCTGGTCCCTCTTTTCATTGAATTCCTCTGAGCATTCTGAAAGGGAACAATTGCGGGTTTCCTTTAGGTAAATGTGTGCTAATACGTTCTCCTTCATCCCCAGTTCTTGGAGTAAGATTCAGGATATGATTATGGGGATCAATTCCTTGCCCTGAGTTTACTTCTTAAATGCTACAACCTCTGAGTGAGAAATGTGAAACTGCAGGTTTCTCTAGAGAGCTCATACACTGGGAATAGGTATTATCATTCCCATTAGCTGCTGAAGGAATAACCTTACTGGAGTTGCAATGATGAGGAGTAGAATCAGGTTGTTCTGTACTTAACACTGAGCACAAACTCAGTAGGAGTGACAAGAAAATTGGGCTGAAAATCTCTTCTTTAATTCTGTAGAATAAAAACCAGTCCAAATGTTTAAGGAAAATCTGAAAATTTAAGTCTTTTGGAAGAATTCCTTCGCTTAACTCACTGTAAAGAGGAGATAAATGAAAAGGAATGACAGAAGAGTCACCCCCCTAAAGCCTTGCTTTAGGAGCAGCATTTTTCCCCTGTTTTTTTTTTTTTACAGGACCTGGCAAGAGTATTCCCCCCCTACTTCAGTTTATCATATCACAGCTCTTCTTGGAAGTCAATGTTATTGCGAGGCATTCCTTTATAAGTCATGAAATCATGAGCTAAAGTGGGGAAGCTTTCAGCCTTCAATTTCATATCTGCTAACTCACTGTCAGTAGCTTCTGTCCCTCTGGCTGATGCTCAGTTCCTCTTGCTGTTGTTAACAAAGACAGGACAAATAAATTCATAGATGAACAAGCGATTATATATGTGCATAAGCACACATGCAGAACAACAGATGTAGCAAATGGTAGACAGAGAAGGAGCGGCATATGTTACAAATGGGTTGCTAGACAAAAAGGCAGTTTGAATGCAGGAATTTGAAAATACATCTTGTTTTACAAGGGAAAACAGAAGCCACCAGACATGCATTCGTAAATGTTATGCTTAATAACCAAGTTAAAAACAATTAGACATGAATGGTTTAAGATTCATGCATGCTCAACACAGATTCAAAGAATTATATTAAAAGTGAAATGGAATGGTTCTAATTACTTTTTAATAGTCAGAAACTGTTTAGATGTATCCTTTGGACAATATAAATATGAATATCTTCCCAGTGATCAGTGAACTACACTCCCAGGCCTACTGGCACCCGTGGCTGCTCCCGCATTCCCAGCGAGGCGGCTGGGCGGCTGTCAGGCTCGCTCTCGCACTGATTAAGTTGCTACTTTTGCTTGCAAATTTCCACACAGTGTCCCTGTGCCCAAAGTGATAGCAATCGCAGTCATTTCCGATTTGTAATCCAGGAACATGTACTGGCCCTTGCCCTGTACGAGCTTCAACAGTTCACAAATATAAAGTGACAGTCCTTTTGGCATGATTAATGTAGTGAAAACACAGAGCAATGAGTCAAAGATGAGACACACCAGTTATTTCAAGTCCGTCCTTCACTCAGATCTTGCATGAGTTCTTAGCATTTACCATTGGTTTTGCTTTCTTGATCTTCCTTCTCAATACTTTTAATTTTAGAATAAATCCCAAGTAGGTCATGTATAACAATAAGGCTAATGTTTTCTTGCCAACTAAAACCGCATTCAGAAGGGTGGTTTTGTAATAACTCAGAAGCATTTACAATGTAATCAAAAATACATTGCATAAACCAACATATCAGAATAAGAGGACTATTAAATAAAAGTAAAATATCACAGGCCTTTAAAGCATGCTGTAACTCCTCAGAATCAGAGATGACCAGGGCTCAAAATCAAATACAGATATTCCTAAACTTTCAAGTATGCAGATTCCGGATTTTAGTTCAATCTCATTTTCATAACAATAGCCATGTGGTACTGTTCTTCTCCCTCAGGGGTAACAAAAAATATCTGTTGTACTGACTTTGTAGTTGCTGTATATAAATGCAGACTTTCAGGTCATTAGTTTAACCACATGTGCAAAACATATAGGAATTAGGGTAACATTTCTCATGACTGCAGCTATTCAATCAAAAGAAGAATTGACATCAATAATGCTCATATCTATCACACTTTGTACCATAATAGCAGAGAACAAAGTGTTCATGAATCCTCAGGAAAGTTAAGTTTGGCAGCTCTTCCACTGAGATGTAGGTTGCAATCACATTAATAGTTATACATTCTGCCCATTAGCTGGCAATAACATTCATGACCTGTAGTCAGAACATTATAGCAGGGCAATTTCTTCAGTGCTGAAAACAGATGAAAAATCTTGTTAGGCACTAAAAGAATGCTGTGACTGTGGCTCTAATCATACTCATATCTGTTGCTCCCAGAGGAGCCAAGGAAACTACCAGTTACAGCATCCCCACCCCCACCTGCGAACCCCTGTGCCCAAAGCAGAGAAAATCTAAATAAAAGCCATGCAAAAGTCAGGAATAAATGTTCTGGGATAGCTGTCCTCTTTTTCAGGACACGCTTCTTCCATCCCTGGTTATTGATGCTGATGGAAACAGTGTTAACTCTATGGCATGCCTGATGGTCTGATCAGGTTGGGGAGAAGACCAGAGTACTAGAGCCAACAGAGCCATATAAGAGATCTGTGGGGTAACAGGCCAGGAAACCCCTTATTCCCAACTGCATCCCTGCACTCCATCTGGATTCAGTTATTTCCATTCAGGTAATGCTGTGGTTTCATTTTCATGAGGTCAAATAATGTGGGGTTAGGACACATACGGATTTATCTGTGGAAAAAAAACCCGATATGGTCCTGTACTAGGATGACACCAGAAGGTTAGATAAAGTCTGGAATCCTGAAACATTGAAGTCAATGGACATTTTGTAGTTAACCTCAATTTGGCCAGGATTTCACCCCTGAGGTTTCACTTTTATTTTTGACTTACAGCTCCAGAACAGTTAAAAATATCTTCCTACCAACAGAATTGCTATTCTTTTATTATTAATCAACTGTCTGCAATTCTAATCTACTCTGAAACCAAACATTGGGGTTTGTCATCTTACTGTAAACCTGTTAACATATTACCCAAGATTATTTTCTTGTGAAAAGTATGCTGTTAACATTACAGCAAGAGTGCACATAGGAATTATTAACCATTATTACATTTGGACTAAACTGCTAGCTTCTAGACATGAAAAGAAAGCTAATACACAAGTGCATCTGTTCCACTTGAAGTAAATTATCATGCTACTGCAAATTCCCAGCAGGAAAAGGGAAGGGGAGATGTAAATTTCTGCATAATGTGCAGAATGTTTAATGTATTTCTGTGTGATAACAGTGGAAGTAACAACTGTTCATTTTGTCAGTGTGATGACAAAGAAGCAGGAAAGCAGGACTCCATTCCTTTCTTTGCAAGTGGACCATCAGAAAGGTGTTTTCTTTAAAAGGAAGAATACAGGAAGGATTATGTGAAATGAGCAAAAGCTGCAGAGTTCCAGTTGCGAACTGAACTTCCTGAAAGGTCGGGGTGTTGGGGGTTTGTTTGAAGCTTATATTTTTGTCTCTCTGCAGTTTCAGTAGCAGATCTTTCACAGCTGGGCAGCAGCAATAGCTCTGCTTTCACAGCACCCCAAAGGAGGGGACATTCCAAGCAGACCTGCAGTCCACTGCTGCCACATGAGAGAAGGTCATGGCATGAAAGCGCCGTCTTCATCATCATCCACAAACCTGTGGCATGTGGGAGTAGAGTCTCAGCTGGAACACTGCAACAGCTTGGCGGATCTGAATGACTTTTCCAGGTAGGACTTCTTCTACTTGCCAAAGAAAGCTAGATAACGAATCTCAAACATACTACAAAACTCTGCTCTAGTTGAAGGTTCCTTATCCAAACTGACAGCTGAGTCTAGCAAATGTGATTCTCCCTCCTCTCCTTCAGACTCCTGTAAACATCTGCACTAGTCTCAGTTACTGCAAGGTTCCCGTTTATCTGTGAGGGTAGCACAGCTTTTCAGTGACATGGAGGTGAACCAGCCTGCTTTCA
Organism: Calidris pugnax; assembly: GCF_001431845.1. Classification (NCBI taxonomy): domain Eukaryota; kingdom Metazoa; phylum Chordata; class Aves; order Charadriiformes; family Scolopacidae; genus Calidris; species Calidris pugnax. The sequence goes on from NW_015094509.1 coordinate 13,431,474, forward strand.
TGAGTGAAAACAGATTTTTGCAAGAAGTAGAAAGAAATCCCTCTAGCTGTACTACCAAAATTTCCTACAGATTTCTTTTCGGACATTACAAAAATGTAAGAGACAAGTATTCTAGCTTTTCTCCTTTGTCTCAGCTCCCAGAAACTCCAAGCAGATCAGGGATTTACTGCCCTACTTGAATGCAATGCATTCATAATCCTGCTTCTATTTTTGTTACGTAGAAGGGATATGGACCCTGGATCACTGGTGGTTGGAGCTGATTATTCTTGAGGCAGCCCAATATAAAGGTTTAGTCTATCCCTCACTTTCCTGGTGGTGACAGTGTACTCATGTATGTGACAGTCGATTCTGTAATGTGTAAGAAGTAGCTTCTCTTCCCATCCTGCCAGAAAAGATTGTGTTCAACAGATGAATCAGTGAATCTGTCAGGTAAAAAGGAAGCTGTCACTGATAACTCATCTGCTGCTAAAATTAAGAGTGTGAGTCCCTCTTTAATAGTCACAACTGTAAAACGCATTGAAATATAAAGCACCACAAAAAAACAAGTGGCATTTGAACCTACTGCTTCCTGGCTTCTGTTAACTTTCCATAAGGCTGCTACCTTGTCTAACAAGAAGTCTCTGATACACCTGTGAAATAATAAACTAAAGCAGGGGCTGTAATTTTCCCAGTAATTTTCCTTTATGTGACAGCTCTGATTTTCTTTGGCAAATATCGGGTAAACACTGCCTTTCTGAAGGTCAGCTCTCTGTGAACTACCAAAATCACAAAGCTGCAATTATATATCACTTAAGTATTGATAGAAAAAAGGTTTCCTACCACGTGTTTCTTACCCCAGTGCTATTTGGTATTGGATGGTAAACAAATATCCTCATAAACGTGGATGGAACTCTGCTATGTATGATTCAAACATGATGCCGGCTCCATTTGCCCTCTAAGATGCTTCAGACAAACAATTAGTGACACTTAAAAGAATCAAGTGACCAGTCACAAATGTGAAGAATAGATCAATGGTAGACACGTTTCATCACAGTGTTGAAGAAAGGTAGAGGGTCTTGGCTCAGACTGCACTGTAGATCAGCTGAACCAGCACAAAGAAGAACCCTCTACTGCAATGGATCTTCATAATCCCTGTCTTTTAACACATGGTTCGCAAAGCCAGAGTGGTAAGAAGGTTTTTTAATATTAACTAGCTTTCTGAGTTCTGAAATGTTAATCAGATTGGTATTTCATTTTATTTCTTTTATACTTAGAGCCTGTTCTACTCTTGCATGAACTATAAGGCTTTTATTGAGAAGACTGAGATGAATGCTAAAATGAAAAACACCGTATATAATTAGCTCTGGTGGACTTAATAGTTGGAGGGCTATATTCCAGGAAATAATCCTGAATTTTCCAGGAAGGAAATAGATGATCAAATAATTTTATTCAATCTGCAATTCCTAGGATACTGCGAGTAGCTGCCCTTTGGTACATCAGCAAAATGATTGCTTAATAATAAATAGAATGACTTTTAATTGCTGTAAATATCCTTCCAGAATAATTTTATGTAAAGGCAGATATAAACACAAAAAGGCACTATTTTATTCTCTCTTATTTGGATGATTTAAATTGATTTTAAACAGTTACATGTTATTTAAAAATAAAGCAGTATGGTTTCTGCACAGAAAATCATCTGAGAGAAATACATTGGGATTCAAAGTGTAGGTCAGTCTTTCCACTAGAAATAGTTTATCTCACTTACAAAGAAAAGCACATGTAACAGAACATCAGAATTGCCGAAAAAAGTGACACTATACTTCACTGTATTTATACTAACATCCAAGATCAGATAAATTAGTTATTTCAACTGTCCCCCTAGCTTTGTTTAAAACTGCATTTGCTTCTCAAATTCAGTGAAACTTTGATACCATTAAAGGACAAGTTAGTTAGCTCATTAAATTAAATTTAAATTCATACAGTTTTTCCAACATAAATAAATAATCCAAATATTTTCATCCAGACAAATTGAATGTGATGTTCAGTTAAGGGAACAGAACATTCTGTAAGAATTTAAATCCACACAGTGATTTGAAATATTTTTATAAGACAATGCCAACTTAAAGTCAACCTTATGTTTAGCCCTTTTTTACCTTACTTAACACTCCTTCCAAGTAATACTAACAATGATATGTAAATGAGTGCTAAGAAAAAGAAGGTCTTTCTGGTCACTTTGTTTGTTTTTCGTAGTTAATGACATTTTATCTCTGTTCAATTTTTACTCATTTAACTGTGCCCAAGAAGGACCATAAATAAAGCCAAGATTACAAAGTCAGTCCACATGTAAGCCCAACACGTGCCATATCCAGTCAACTTGCAGACAAAGACACAAATTGATATAATTTATGATGGCTGTTTTTTGAAAAAGAGGTAGGATTTCTCAGTCCCAACCTTTGCATGAATATATAGACCGGCCAATATTATCGAGTGCATATATGTGTGTACTGGTACTACGTTTGTACATGGCCGAAATTGTAAGCATCTGTTATTATATAGTCTCCTCCCATGGAGATATTAGTACAGGATTGGGGCATATGAACTGAACCAAAGCCAGCAAATTATTTCATTAAAGCCCTCTGAAATCTAGTAAATGAAAATGCCTTTGACCTGAGCTGCATTTTACTAGTGAGCTGTTTGTGATGGGATGTCCAGACCATTAATAATTTTCTGAGTCATGCAGTTAAATCATAGGCGTCTTTCTTTTTTTCCTTCTTAGTTAACTGCATAAACAGGCTAATCAGGATCTTATTAAAGACAATGGCTCAAGCAGGGGTTTTGCTGCCCTTATGGGTTTTTTCCTGTTGTTGATCTCCCCTTTTACAAGGTAGTTAATAGATCTTTTTTGACTGTAGGAATCCACATTAATTATATCTTCAAAGAGACCCTCAGCTTACTTAAAATCAGCTCCTCAATGATTTATATTTAGTTGAAAAATCTTAACATCTGTTTAGAAAGAAGTCTTATTTTTGCTGAGTTTCCATTGCTGGGTTTTTACTGGACTTGTTTCTGCCACTGCAACTCAGTACTGACTTTGTTAGCTTCAGCCACAGAAATGTTGTATCACCATTGGTACACAGAATTAAGCACACTGGACACAGTACTGCAAAGGGCTGGACATTCAGCAAAGCCTGAGGCCAACACAGGCCTCATTTTAAACATGGAGTGTTTCCACGATGGCTGGGATGATTCACAGACACACACTCATATGTACGCAATCTAGGGGATGAGGAGCAGAGGGTTCTGAAGTTTGATGGGTCCAGCCTCTGGGCTTCATCCTACATGTTCCCTTCATTTCAAAATTGTATTCAGTGTGTCTAATACTCCATAGCTTTTCCTCTGCACATCTTCAGCTTTTTTTTTCAGTTTCATTATTCACTTGGAAAATGGAAAGTTAAAGTTTAAAGCCTCACTTTGATCTGAGATGTCATAACATAAACAACAGACGCAAATACTTCTTTGGTGACCACTAATCTGTCTGTAAATCTCCTGTTGAATCAGAGCTAAAAATAATTACATTCTGTGTTACTTGGCATAATTCACCTCTTCACTTTTATACTCTGGGAAAACAGAAAAATATTGCTAACTTTAAGGAATTTGTGATTTTAAGATGTCTCATAGCTACTTCATTATATACCTTAGTGCCTTGGGGGGTTTGGAGGAGGGGGTCTAAACTCTATTTTAATGTATTTATAAAGGGTAGAATTTTGTTCTCTTTTTTTACTTTCCTCAACAAGGAAAGAGCGTGAGTCACTCTGATAAGTTTGCCAGGATTAGCCCACTCAATTAACTTCTTTTACAAGGATATTGCTTTAGGTTTGGGTGATGAAGGTATAGCTTAACTATTTTGTTTTAGTGTTTCCTATATCTTGGGTGCTGGAACTGGTCAGCATTAATATTGTCCTTTCTAGTAATATATCCCAATAGGACATGGCAGGAGCCATTATATGATTAATGGTTTCAGAGATGATTGTTGAAATCCTGAACTACTATTAAAGTAGCCAACTGACAACCAAAAAAAAAAAAAATTACTGTTGCCAAATGCAGACAGATTTAACAGCGCCAAACTAAACTGTATAGATAGTGGTGACTGGAACATGCACCTTGCCTTTCTGTCACTTGTATTAGTCAAGTTACAGAAGGTCCGCCATATTCTTCATAACAGATGCTCCTCTGCAGTATAAAAACTATTCAATATTCCACAAGATTGTATTTCTTATATAAATGAAAAAGCATAGGAACATTTTCAATAATAATCTTCTAGGTCTCAGAAGTGCTCAGAAGTGCTACAAGGAGAGCTTTGGAGCAAAGATAAGTACCTGTATTCCTCAGACACTGAAAGTGGGTCATTGCACTCTTAATGTGATTCATAGTCACAAACACAGTGTGCAATTTACTTAACCCAACTGGCAAGTGTGTCTCACTGGCATTATGCTCACAGTACCCTCTTAGATTTTTCCTCCTGGATTAGCCAGTTACTTAGCTACTTAGGTACAGCAAACTGATTTATCTGGTTTTGATTCTCTTTAAAACACCACCATAGGAGAGGGTAGAAAACGGGACTTTTACTCCTTCCTCAGTCTGAGGGGTTGCAGGCCTACAAATTCTCTTCCAGCCAAGAGCTGACTGCATAGAAATATAAACTAGGATGGGTCAAATGTGTTCTCTATCTCCCCTGCTGAAGCAGGGCCATTATGCCATGAAGAGCACAAGATTCATAATGCTAAAGAGAAAGTGTTCAAGTAGGATTGTGATGTGGCAGCCCAGTGATACAGATGCCAGGTGTCCTAAGAACTTGACTCTTTTCCAAACACGGTTTATGAATTTTGCAAGAATCATTGAATAAATATACGATTCAGCTTCTTTTCACAGCAATTAAGCAGTTAAATTATAGAGAGGATGCCACTGTACTTCATGGTGAGTCTAAGATTTCAGATATGCATTAGCCACTCTCTGAAGACAGTTTTTGTACAGACTCATGAAAACTACTGGCCTGAGGTTTCAATGGTCCTATGCCAAATCCATCACATATTTGTAAAATGCTTAAATTTAAGTGCCTCCATACCACCAAATTTCCACTGTAGGCATCAGACTTTTCTGAATCTGTGGCTTAGGGCCATACTGTGTGTCTGTGCCTAATTCCCACCGATTTCTTATTTGGGTACAGTTGAAAGTGGGAAGATTTTCAGAAGATTCCTCCACAAATTTTCTGCATAAATAAGCTTTTGGCTTGCAATGTTGTGATTCCAGGAGTTCTCACACCCCACATATACAACAGTTGCATACCACTAAACTCTGTCAGGCCTGTTTTCCAAAGAAATCAGAATAGACAGTTACATGCACAAACAGGACATCATGCCTTTGTTATTCAGACAGAGCTAGCTATCCTTACCAAAAAATAAGGATTTAACAGGACTTGTACCTGGTAGGATTTCTTTGAAAATGTCTACCTATTCTAAAGAAGTCCACACAAAACCTAAGATCAGAAATGCTCACCAAAACCACTTAATATTGAGTCATGGACATGTTCAACACTAGAAGAGATCCAGCGCCTACTTTTAAGAAAATGCTTTATCTATACAAAAGACGCATTGAAAGGGATAGCAAGACACAGCCAATACAAACAGGTTTCAAATGAACTGCTTTTTATCAGTCATCACTTAAATGAAATAGAGCTTCTTGCTTTCCTTTATCCAAATAATGTGGTTTCTAATGTTGTGACCACTTGAAAGTGGTATTATCAGTTTGTGGTTACCTATATGGGTTATGACCATGGAAGCAAAACTGATGACAGAGTCTAGATTTCATGTGTAAATGATTTCATTATTTTTCAGAGAATCCATTTAGTACTTTCAAATGTTTTCTGGTCATTGTATAAGAGGGCTTTTTTTCCCAGGATTCAGATAAGGAATATGGGAAATAAAAATATCAAACTATCACATTTCAACAATGCAATTAAAGCCTTCACCTTCAGCAGTGACAGCGTGAGCACTGCTGAAGATGTTCATCTAAGCAGGTCTTTAGAGCATGACTGTTATGATTTGGTGATAGAGGACTACATCCTCCAGTGATATATAGTATCACTGAGCTCTGTGAATTTGCTGTCAAAGATCAGGGACAGAATTAATAAATTGTGGAGCTACAGGTTTCAAAATAGTCCATACATGTATCGCCACCTCCTTCTAACAAATACATAGTTTCATAGTAATTTATAGATGTCAGATAATCACCTGTCATTAAAGCAAATGTGGAAATTTTAGTTTCCCTTTCCCCTCCTTTTCATTTTCCTCTTCCCCTTCTCCTTCCTCTTCTCATTGTCTTCTCCCTTTCCCCTTCCTTTCATAATATAAAGCAGGGCTAGCATTTCTTATGTCTTTCCTTCCAGATGAAGGTACTCCCAGGACTATCAACTTCTATCAACACCTTTCCAGAGCAGCACATAAACAGATTGGTCCTTCTATTCCACCACAAGCACAGTTTGAAAAACCAATAAAGAAAGCCACTGACACAATATTTGTTAGGCTGCAGGAAAAAAATATCAAAAATTCAGGGCTGGCATGATCAAATCAGATCCCACAATCTGACAACAACTGAATTGCTGCAAGAATAACTCAGAAATTGAAAATATGTTATTCATTACCCTAGTCTTTACTGTCAGCATATTTAACATAAAAGTTTTATCTACTGGCTGTTTTTCCTTGTGAAATTTATGGTATTAATCTAATTAACTTACTCATTCATTGTATTTCCTTTATGACGATGTGATCCCAAATACAGTAAATTGCTGTTTTGCCTCACCAAAATTTCAGGTTTCCCAGAAGTTTTAAAGGGTACAGGTATGCTATACTGTGGTGGTACTTAGCCTTCTAGGTACTTAGCTGGTATTTAGCCTTTTTGGAGATTCTGAACATGCACAACCCTGCCCTCAGGCTGTGAGTACAAATGTTCTTAACTCATCACTTGGTGGGTTTTACCTGCAGCAGATCCTAGGACAGCTCAAGCACTTCACTGAATGTGACCTTGGCAGACTTTGGGGTGAGGCAGTGTGCTTCAACACATGACTTTCAAGATATTTTCAACAACTATTTATTTGAAAGAGGGGGAAGGCATTGATAAGCTGATGTGGAGGTTGTTTCTCCTCTGCTGTTGGCTGCCAAGACATATTGTTAAGATGTCATGATGACAGAATTTACAGGACTAATACAGTTGTGGAGATTTGCACAAAAAATATATCCAGCCTCATTGATTCCAGTACTGTTTTGCAATCTCTCTGATGAGACTAATTCTACATATTTTACATTCTGTTATTTACAGCACAGAATTTCCTTTCCTGCCGCATTTCCTTTTCTTTCCTTCTCATATTCTATTTAAAGCTTTCCTTTTCTCTGTCGCTATCTAATTATGTATCCTATGTCTACATGTTTAAGCAAAAGCATTTAGCACCACCTTTCAGCACCTCATTATCTCTTTCTACAAAGAAATCTCCTGTCCCTGTCTCAGCAAAAACACAATTTATTTCCTTCAAAATCAGCTTTCTGTAATGCTGTGAAACTGAGACTGAGATTGTATTTAATGGTAGAATGAATTTAACTTGAGAAGCTTTTATTGAAATGCATAGTCACAGAGTAGATAGTCTTTACTGTATCTGCCTCCTGGTGGTGATTTGGATTAGGTGTTTTATACCTGAATTAAATACTTAACAAAAAGACTATTCTGGCTGTGCATGCAGCTCTACAGTGTAAATGCCATTACTGCCACCTGAAATTACATAGTTAACATCCGTAAGTCACATCCCCAATACTTACTAATGACAGTGGGAACACTATAGTCGTATGGAAAGAGGCTAATGTACAGTCCTTAATTCAAGGGGAGGGTGGGAAAAAACAAAGATTCAAATCCAGACAAAGAATGAAATTATAGGCCTGATTCTGCTTCCATTACGATCACTTGTATTTGTAAGACTTTGTCCCAGGTTACTTCACAAGCAATTATGTTATTAGAATTTCCCATATCGAGAGGGGTAGTTTATGTGGGGGTGTGTGCCAGGGCATAGAGAATATGACCTTTAAAACTAAGCAACCGATGAAGAAGAAACTTTTAAAATATATTATTTCAGCACTCCACCTAATTTTTTTCACATGATGTTTTTGTGCAAATGTTTATTTTATTTTTCTAAACAACACTTCTTGTACTGTTATTCAAATTTCAGATCTTATCCTCAGCAGTCTGACTCAGCTGGAGATAGATGGTGGATCTGATTCGTGCTAGATAAAGATCTACACCTTTAACAGTAGCTGATATTTGTAAAGCCTGTAGCCAATTGTACAACCTTCCCTGGACACTGTGCAAACAGATCCCAGATCAGTTCCTGTACATTCTTGCCAGAATGCAGTTGTGTAGCTATAAACCAGATCAATATTTAGCAATTTTTAAAAATTATTGATTTTTCCTGAAGAGCTAGGGAGCATTCCTTCTGGTTAAACTATTGTGTTGCAAACTGTATTCTTCTTGCACAGGATCACAGACTGGTTCAGCAAGATGGCTTCCATCATCTGTTAGAGTAAAAAAGTCCACTGTGGAAATCTGAGGATAATTTAATGAAACAAGTTGACATTTTATTCAATTTTCTATTGCTTCATTGCCTTAAGAAATAAGTTAGTGGGTTAAAGGAGAAGATAAATAAGAAAACATGCTGGGAGATGTTAGCACTGATAATAATTAAAGTATTTTCTTAAGAAATTGAAAAAGACAGGAACAAAAAGACTAAAATGGCTATACTATGTATGCCAAAGATTATCTTGTTCAGAATCCTATTTCTGACAATCGTCAATAGTAGAAGCCCTGTAAGAACACAGCATGTATAAGTTCTCCAGGACAGTATATTCTCCAAGACACCTACACCCTAGGAACTTCCTGAGGTAAGTTTCTATGTAGACAATTTATAATCACTGCTGGACCCAATCATCATCCATTTATCCAATAACACAGAATCACAGCATCATAGATATTGCATATCACATATACTTTAAAAAAAAACTATTTTTGGCCTCCACAACATCCTGTGGCAATGAATTCCATAATTTTATTATGCATCATGAGAAAAAGTACTTCCTTTTCTTTGTTTGTCCCTAAGGGAAATGGGGATGAATGAAGAGACACTGTATTTACCCAGTAACGGGTAACGCTGCTGTGGGAGACACTTGCAGAGCTGCACAAAGCAGAGACCATTCTGACCACAGTTTTGCAGCCAGGAGAGTGAGGGGGCAGTCACAGCGCAGTCCAAAGATATTGCAGTGAAATATTGCAGAAGGGGAAAGCAGACAAGCCCATGCTCATAATGTGTCGTAGAGTTTCTCCTTCTGTCAGTGCTCTCTTCTCAGTCCTGGATATCTGTGTGCCACAAACCAGTGCCAGATGTTTAACCACATGTATCCAGTGAGAAATTTAAGTGACTGAAAAAAAGGCTTTATCTCACGTACACTCCACTGAAGAGCCCCAGCCTGCTATGGAAATACATGAACAGGAAATTGTATGGATCCTAAAGGCAGACTAGAACACAGCCTGCCGTGTGGAGAGCGGCATGTTTTCATACGCTGTGGTTTGTCCTTTTTGAAGTGGTCATGCAAAGAGCTGAAAATATCCACATGTTTAGATAGTAAACATGCATGTAAGACTGCTGGTAGTGAATTTCCACTTTGAAGAATGTGACTTGCTAAATGGACAGCTACAGCCTGACACCCTTACACCTTCCCTTTCTAGAAACAAAAAGAAAAAAAACCCAGTGCTTCTCCTCAACTTACTCCCACATTTCTTCTATTTGCCACATACAAAGCAAATGTTCTGTACTTACTTTTTCAGTGCTCAAATGATTAAAACTTCTCACTATAAAACTGCTAACCACAGAATTTGAAAATTGTCATTGCTGGGAAGTATTCTAAATGCTTTCAGACAGAAATCATGTCTTCATAACCAAACTCTAAGGAATGAAGGCAGTGGCAGCAATTGGAAATACAAGCTATATTCTATAACATTGATATTCAGTAAAAGCAATTGGCATTCACCAAATTGCCTAGTGCCGCTGTGGGTCAGATTCTCAAGGCTTTTCTCGGGCTTGAAAAGGACGACTACAGTACCTAGTACCAGGCAGAAAAATGCTGCCTTTATAGCTTTTGACTGCATGTAAAGCTTCTGGTAAGTAACAGGTAAAATAGGAGCACTGCAAGTTACTGATGGAGAGAAGAGAGAGAGAGAAATATTGCTCTGAGTTTCCACTGAATGACTTCTACTTAGACTCATTCTAGGAACCTGAGTGCCTGGAAAGCACAAAATAACGGTAAATAAATGCAGCTGAAGGTCTCCGGTGCTTAGGACTGTAAGTTAGCCAGTTGATATTGTCATTCTTTTATTTTTTGCAGTACTTAAGAGTAGTTCAGATCAGATCTGGATTCCAGTTTCTTAGCTTCTGTTAAAACAAGTATTACCAGACATGTCCTCTACTAAATAGCTAGGAGGGGGAAAAGGAAGAGGAAGGTAACAAGCATAGGTGGTTACATAGACTTAGTATCATCGCTTTGCTTATTCTTAATATTTTATGAACAAGGGTATAATAATGACAGCAACAATTCACATAAACTACTTGTCAAATCAGAATGAAATCTTCTATAGTCCTGACAACGGAAAGAAATCCAGAGAAATACATGGATGAAGCTGAAGTACACCAAAGTTCAGTACATTTATACCCCAAGAAAGTAAGGGATGATAAAAGCTTCTTCACTGGAATTTCTTACACCTTATTCTGTTATTCTATATAGTCTTTAAATGAAATATTATTATGCCATGTATCTATATACAAATAAACTTGTTTGGGGACAATGCCCACTGAATTAATTATCATGCATGAAAAGGAACAGAAAATTTTCATCTCACCCAATTCAAAAAGGTAATTCACTAGTATGGCTGAGCAAATACAAGGCCAAATGAAAGTAAAAAATATCACATCAGGATATGTCAATGAATCACCAATGAGAAGAAAAAAAAGTTTATTCCTTGCAGATGTAAGGAGATATTTGCTACTTAGCCAAGAATAAGTGACCTCTAATGGAAAGCTCTCAGGGTTTTCCAACAGAGGCCCCAAACTGGTATAGCTCCAGGTCATGTCTTCTGGATAAAGACTTAAGCCGTAATTACCACCTTCTTGAAAGCTGAGCAAGTTAGCTAGAACAGGGAGAAAGCCCTGAGCAAAACACACAGGTTAATGTACTTTCTTTTCCCATTCATATATGTATCCAACAAACTTCTATAACTGTATTATCTATTTTGAATACAATGCCTTTATGTAACTGTTACCTTAATCTGACTTAAAGTAAGTATTATTTTAGGGTAACTGGATAACCAAAATATCTTTAGGTGGTGTGGGAAGTTTATAAATGGGGAAGTGGGGCACATTTTAACTTCCCTATCTCTGCAGTATTTCCTCTGCTGTATTCAAAGAATTATAGAGGACATCTCAGCTTAATAAGCCAGTGGCAAGTTGTTAACAATCAGCAGGATATTGGTATATGTGCTTGAACCCAAAGGTGAAAAGGAACATGTGACAGATGTTACAGGCTGTCTGTAAAGAGCACAGATCTCAGTATTATTCAGACCATCTGTCCTAGGCATCCCACAGTGATGTCTCTAATGGCAGGCTCACAGAATTGCTGATCTGCATTACTGTTCACGGATCCACTGCTTGTATAAGGCTTCTGCACTCCTAATGTACCCATAGAGCTCAAGTGCCTGGAGCTGGATGGTACACATTGCGTGTTTTCCCTTCCCATTCTGGATGTCCCATCAAATAATAACTGAGCTGGGCTAATTACAGCTTGTTTTGGCTTGCTCTGCTAACCCCTTTATCATTTTAAATAGATGTGATTTTAACTAGCTTCTAATTTAAGCTGTTAGAAAATGTGATCATGTGGTGGTAACTTCGACATGGGACTGCCCATGTCAATAGCAATCGCTGCATGAGGGTGTTTGGCATGCTGATCCTTGAAAGGAAACTGAAAAATAGCATGTGATTATCTGAGATAAACAGGAATGATGGAAATGCTCATTTTATAGTGCAAAGCTGAATAGACACAGAACAAATTAGAAACTCCTGTGGTCTAGAGCTTACTGTGCCACTGTCTCCCTTTGGCATCTCCATGCCTTAGTTTCCTTTAGGAAAAATGGGGATTAACTCGCGTTTACATTTGAATAAAATAAATCCTGAGCTCTAAGTGTAGTTTTTTATTCAGCTCTCTTATTTGGAACTGGCAATACTTTTCTAACAACCAGGGACAATGGAGTAAGTATCTAGTAGAACAAGTCTTAGAAAACCACCTTGTTACAGATTTATCTCTCAAAATCTCAACAGATCAAGAAAACAAAAAAGATTTTTAACGATTAATAAGTTCTTGTAAAAAGCTCAAATTACAGCTGCTGGGATTAAGACGTTCATAAACCTGTTCTAAAACCAACTGTAGGGTATATTTTTGACTTAGAGCAATTACATTTTTGTAACTACTGAAGGCTGACAAGTAAGATAAAATTTAGCCTTTTTATTCAGCTCTGTCTATTTCTTAGTCCCTGCATTTTCTGAAACATTTATAATTAGTCTGTAAAAAATTCATATCAGTAATTGCAATTATTCGGAAGAGTCCTTTCTTTTTCCATTTTCTTATTTAATTAAGGCAGATAATATACAGGCTCTATTAGTACACATTTGATAAGGTAAAATTTTCCCTAGATTTTCTAGAGAATAGAATGAGGTAATGTAGATCAAAGATCAGAGAAATCTGTGTGGTACATATATTCTTACTGAGATAAACGGGACAATTTTTTTCTACCTTTTTGTCAAAAGTATTTCGTTTAAAAGAGGTAAGATAGCCGTGTCTTACAATTCTAGTAGATTGGACTTCATGTCTGGATTTGCAAAGTCTTGCAGCCTAAACTTGGTTGTGTGATAGTATCAAATTTTTGTAGTGGCTATTAGTTGAAACTACTGTCAGTTTAGTGTCCCTCTCTGTGCTGCATTTTCAGATCCCTGTGTGTTTCATTCAAAAATTAGACTATCTGAAAATTCTGCTTAGGAAGTATGACTTTAATCCTTTCAATGAGTAACAGACTAATCAGTAAATCATTGAATTATTTGGATTGACCATTCTAGGCTTTGATCTCACTAATTTTTCAGAATCTGAAAAAAAATGAGATCAGTACATAACTATAGCACAAAAAGGTTTTTCTCCTGAGTCTGTGTAAATCCATTGGGTTATCATGTGCTGTCAAAGTGTATAATAACAGAAATGGACCTAGATGCTGCTGCTGACAATCAGTCAGCTGCATATTGCCTAACAGTTCAAGGATCTGTTCTTTCAGTGATCCAGTGACCGCCTAAGTTCTCTGTCTGTCCTTTTGCCAATTTCTGAATGAATGCAGAAGGCTGCAGCTGGTATTCTTTAGATTAAACTCAATGCCATTGGCATGGTCCAAGCACACTGCTGCACTGAGTCCTCACAGATATGGGGATGCCCAGTTTGAATACTCAGATAAACTCACCTGCAAATAGAAACTGAAAGGTTTGCCTTATCCAAGGTTACATAAGCATAGGCAGCAGCAGAGTCCTGAGCATCTATGTGTGTTTTAACCACCAAATGCTACTTACCGGCAAGTACTTCAGTTGTCTGAGAAAGGAGGAGGAGCAAAGGATTCTGTACCAGTTGCTTGAATCTAGGTGCTTAAATGTTGCTTAAGTTACACACAAAGTGTTTAAATCCAGTTATGAATTTCACCAAAATATTTGAGAGTTCAGTTATTCAAAACTCTCTACAGGCAGCAATAATCTTATTGCTACATACCACTATATATAAAAATCAAAAGCAAGGTAAATTGCTCCCCTTGAATAAAAGCATTGTATCCCACAATGGTCAATGGTCTGGAGGTACTTAGGTATTACAGTGCTAAGAGGTGTGGAGGTCCTTGAGGTAGATAGATCTCTGCTTTTTTTACCAGATATTTTTTTCCTTACTCAGAGGGCTCATTTAGAAAGAGGAGAGCCATTACTGCAGTGTACTGAGCACAGCATCCTTCAAAGGCCAGGTCACACTGAAAAAACATAATCACTTAAACACCTGCCTTTATTAAGCCATCCGATCTAGAGTGATGATCCTGAGAACAGTTTCTTTCTCTGACACATGTACGGCAAAAGACTTTGTTCTGGGTGTGTTTTTCATATTCATTCTCATCAGCAGAAAATCGTTCCCAGAGCAACGTGACAGTTTCGCATTTAAACAGTCACTTCCATAGACAATGGTGCAGAAATCTGTTTTTTAATTTCGGGGGGTTCATTCATTTCAGATTTAATTTTTTTTTTTTTTTTTTCAGGTAAAAGACCAAACTAGTTCAGTTTCAGTGGGAGAAATTAGAAGGTTTAGAATATTCTAGGTGCTGAGCCATACCTCACAGATATACACTTGAAGGTGTGAATCATAGAATCATCTAGGCTGGAAGGGACCTTTAATGTCATTGAGTCCAACCATTAACCTAACACTACCAAAACCACCACTATATCATGTCCCTAAGCATGGTAGTTTAAAACCTTTAATTAATGCAAAGTTGATTTTTTAATATAGGCCTTCTGTAGATAAATGGCACTATCTATACATTGTTGGAAAGCAGAACAACTCTTGGTATTAGGGAGAGTGAATAAATGCCTTTGCAAGTCCAACCACTCTGAAATCCACCTCTTTTCTGAAAGTGGAAGCAAATAGAGTTGTTTTAAAGAACTTTTCTTTCACATTCTATTTGTCAAATAGTTTCAGTCAAAATATGCTGTATTATTTAAATAGAAGTGTATCCAAACCTTCTTACATTTGTGTAGGGCTAAATGGATCTGCATTTATTATACTGGATTTATCCCTGCACCATCAGATTAACCTTTTCTCACTACGGCACCATTATTTTAGCATCTCATGTTCTTTAACGTATTTATCTATGCAACAACTTTTGGAAGTAAGAAAATGCCATTATTCTCACTTTTCCAATGAGAAAACTGAATCATGAGGTCTCTGGTTCATACAATAAGTCAGTTAAATAAATTCAGGTTAGATCCTATTTGACTTATCACACGCAACTCAGACAGGTCCATCCTTTCAGACTGAAGAGATGACAGCAGTAAGTTAATGGTCCAGTAGTGATGAGAATGCACTAATAATGTGCCAATATAAATATGATCCCTGACTGGAAAGTATGGAATATTAACACAACAGCTGGCAGGGAAATCTGGCTGGTGCAGTGAGTTGATGAAATGTTTTCTTTCACCACTTGTCATTTCTATAAAGTCAATTCAATTGAATAACAAGAGCAAAAAAAAAAAATAATCTAGATGCATTACACTGTTTTACAAAGAAAATTATCAAAGGATCAAACAACTGGACTTGAAACTCCCACATGGCATAGACTTATCTCACGTTTTGCCATAAGATTCAAACTATCCTGACAGCTAGAACTAAATATTGTTAAAATATTATTGAGATTAAAATGTAAGAAACAAACAGAGACACGTAGAAAATGAGTATCCGAGGGAGTCTCATAGCTTCATACTATGAATATGTTGCAGAGAGCTTGATAGACAGAAATAAAAAAGAGGTGACAAGCCAAGCCATTTCTAATCCCCACAGCAGGCCACAATGCTTGGATGAGCTTTGTTCCTCACCTGCAGAGCATACTGCAACTCTGGGAGAATTGAAACACCATGAGGTAAACACAGAGGGTTCCTAAACTTAGCAAAGTCAATCCATTTAATAAATATTAACTGTACTTCTGTAATAGGTTAGATCTTGTAAAAAGCTAACCATTAAGAAAATGATCCATGAAATATCTTTCATTGAAATTCAGTATAAGTTTCCTGACAATTTACACACTGGTGTTTGATAAATACGTATGAAAAATGTCAGAAATTAATTTATAAGCCTATATTATCTATTCCATGCAGCTAAAATGTATAATAAGATCTATAACTTTAAAAAGTGGTTAATTTGAGGATTTTAAAATGCACATATTAGCTTCTGGCACTGAGAAAAAACATGATTAACTATGACAAATCAAGACCCGTTCCAAAGGCCTTTAAATAATAGATGGGATAACAAGGCTTTGTTAATAAAGTCTAATTTTTCTACAGCTCAGCAAATGCAAAGACATATATGTGAATGTATGTAAGAATGTTAACTACACGTATGTGTAAGAAACACTAGCTATGTCTGTGTGCAGTCCCGTGGAAATGTTAAATGTGCACCAGCTTTACTCTTTCAGTGTATGAGGGAGACATAGCCCATCTCAGAATTAGTCTGAGGGGATTGGTGCTGGCAGGCAGTGATGCAGGTCAGCAGCTCTGGCAGCAGTCACACATGGCTTGCTAAGCGTTTCAGAATTTGCTCAGACAAATTTCCCAGCTTGTGCTGACAGAGGCGTGTCTGAAGGAGGATTGGTACATAGAAATCTTTCAGAAATGTATAAATGTTCACTCAGAAAAACCTGTCTGAAGATGAAGATATCTGATGAAAAATACTACTTTCTGTTGAACTGCCCTTTGAGGGGCAAGGAGGAACCACTGCAGAGCCCAGCAGGAGGAACTGGAGCACTGACCTGCAGGAGATTCCATACCTGATGAGGAAGTACATTTGCAGAAGCATGCATTTGCATGTGCCATGAGATCCTCTCCAGCAACATTCAGTGCAAGTGAGAAGAAGAAAGTTGGGGCACATTACAGAAGCTTGAGGGACCTTAATTGCTTTATTTGTGCTACTGTGCTAGGGAAATATGGGAAGGAGAAGCCTTCTGACCACCTACTTTGCATGTATATGCAGAAATTGCTGGTGTTAGATCCTTACAAAAAGTCTGCCCTTGCTGGACTGCCAATAAAGAATATCACACTCTTTCTTTCTTGCTTCTTCTCCTGAATAATGTGTCTAGTTCCTTATGGATGCATGTGGCAAAACTATCATTTCTTTCAAAATAGCAAATTTATATCCCAGCTAGTCCGGCTGAAGGGTAAGATACCTGAAGAGTGTCCTATAGAGCAGAGTTTCATAGAATCACAGAGTTGGAAGGGACCTTAAAGATCGTTGAGTTCCAACTGCCACGGGCAGGGACAACTCCCACTAGATCAGGTTGCTCAAAGCCCCATCCAGCCTGGCCTTGAACATTTCCAGAGACGGGACATCCATGAATTCTCTGGGCAACCTCACCACCCTCACAGTGAAGAATTTCTTCCTAATATATAATCTAAATCTCCCCTCTTTCAGTTTAAAACCATTCCCCCTTGTCCTATCACACCACTCTCTGATAAAGAGTCCCTCCCCATCTTTCCTGTAGGTCCCCTTTAGGTACTGGAAGGCTGCTATAAGGTCTCCCTGGACCCTTGTCTTCTCCAGGTTGAACAGCCTTAACTCTCTCAGCCTGTCTTCATAGGAGAGGTGCTCCAGCCCTCTTATCATCTTCATGGCCCTCCTCTGGACCCATTCCAACAGGTCCATGTACTTCTTGTGTTGCAGGTCCCAGAGCTGGATGCAGTACATATGGTGGGATCTCATGAGAGTGATGTAGAGGGGCAGAATCATCTCCCTCAACCTGCTGGTTACACTTCTTTTGATGCAGCCCAAGATACAGTTGGCTTTGTGGGCTGTGAGTGCACATTGCTCGCTCATGTCAAGCTTCTCATCTACCAGTACCCCCAAGTCCTTCTCAGGGCTGCTCTCAATCCCAGCCTGTATCTGTGCTTGGAATTGCCCCAGTCCACATTCAGGACCTTGCACTTGGCCTAGTTGGTTGAACTTTGTGGGTTTTGCACTGGCCCACTTCTCAAGCCTATCCATGTTCCTCTGGATGGCATCCCTTCCTTCCAGTATGCCAACTGCACCACACAGCTTGGTGTTGTCAGTCAGCTTGCTGAGGGTGCACTCAGTCCCACTGTATGTGTCACTGACAAAGATGTTAAACAGCACCAGTCAGCTTGCTGAGGGTGCACTCAGTCCCACTGTATGTGTCACTGACAAAGATGTTAAACAGCACCAGCCCAAATATGACCCATGTGAAATGCCACTCATCACTGGTCTTCACAAGGACAATGAACCATTGAACACAACTCTTTGAGTGCAGCCATCCAGCCAATTCATTATCCACTGAGTGGTCCATCCATCAAATCCATGTCTCTCAAATTTAAAGACAAAGATGTCATGGGGGACAGTGTCAAATGTCTTGCACAAGTCAAGGTAGATGATTTCAGTTGCTCTTCTCTTTTCCACCAATGCTATAACCCCATCATGGAAGGCCATCAAATTTGTCAGACACATGCAGTTGCTGAAATGGAGTCAGTCCAAGGCTGGGTGTGTGATGCACAGAGAAAAGCAAGAAATTCTGTTCCCTGCACTTTCCCTGAGAAAGAATTCAAGGTGAAAACCCAAAGTGTAAATACGTATCCCAGTATTATGAAAATCCTCCCTCTCCCTTTCTTTGGCAGGGACAAAATGGCATCCTGGCAGGCTATCCTGGGATCAGGGAGCTGAGATTTCCCACTCAAATATGTCTGCCTAACATCCAAGCCAGTTCCTAAGGCCAGGCACTGAGCAGACGAGTGGCTTCCAGCAGCGTGATCCTTCATTCTTCACTCAGCCGAAACGCCCTTTTGGTTCCACTGGCAATTCTGCCTGGGGATGTACATAAGGTCAGGCCTGAAAGCAATAAATAGCTGGGTCCTCTAAGCTCTGAATCACTTTGGCATTCACTTTAGTGCATCCAGATGACATAGCAACCTTCCATGAAGGTGACCACTGTTTTGGTTGAAATGCTAATAGACATCTTAAAGTGATCTTCACTTGTTTCCATAGCAATATGCCACAGAAGAAAAGATGTAATGACAAGAAAAAATATGCAAATTGTTTACTTTTTCAGTCCATTGATGCCATTTTGCATATTCTTTCATTCAATCCATTTAAAATATCCTGTTGCCTCTGTGCAGTCATTGGGCTGTGTGGAAAGGTAAACACTGAAGTCTTTATTCTTCTGGTAGCTGACAGCTTCTCTCCTTGGGGAATGAAAAAAATTGTCTTTTTTTTTTCCTCTTGTCAAATAACAATAGAGGTTGCATTAGTCACAGTGAATATGGAAATCTGCCAGGAAAAGAAAGTAAGTAGTACCCTTGTAGAAACCTAATAAAAATGTCCATTAGGCTTTTGGAAATGACCCTTAACTACCAGCCAAAGCATAATGAAATTGGCAAAACACGAAAAGCAAAGTCTCACTTTGCTTTGCAGCTTTCAAATGACCCACAAACCTCGTTAAAAGGGATTAGCAGTGGCAAATACAGACTCTGCCAAAGTTCTTTGGCAACATGTCCCAAAAATCTGAAAGAGAACAGGTTTACATAGAAGCAACAAGCTTGCTGGTGAGGTTAGCTGCTGTCAACATCTGTCACACTACAAACAGAAAAATTCCTTTTGACTTGTTTTCTTAATGAGTTATCCTGTTGAATTTATTTCATCCACAGTCCATGGGATCAGATCCTGCAGTTCTTTATTCAGATAAAATCCAGATGAGGCTAATGAAGAGGGGTGCTGCCTGAGAAAGGAGGGCAGGATTGGACTTTCTGGAGCAACTGTTGTTGTTCCGAACAGTGCTGTGTAGCATTTCCCATTTTGTTATACGCATTAGTGTTCATAAACTATAATTAAGGGCAGATTTTACCTTGAATTAAACCAAACAGAAAAATACCAGAACATGATTCTCCACTTCCCTCTAGCTATTTATGTCTGAGAAGGCAGGATCAGGATTTCACCTTAGATTTCTTTCTAGCAATTGCAGTCAAACTCAATTGCAGACTGTGGGTTTGTACAGGAGCTATTTACATGACCTTCTTTACCTATGAAGGAGTTCTGGCTAACTGTTCTTCTCAGATCTTAAAATCTGTTAAATGTTGAAAAATTCGGTGCTTTGCTGTCAAGTTGTGAGCAAAAAAATCCTACCCTATTTATTTACACAAAAATTGCAAATAATATCATGCAAAATCATCCTCACATGCTGTTTCATATTTTCAATTAAAAAACAACCAAGAAGACAACAAGACATATGCTTAGCCATACTGAGGCAACACGGTGAAGAAGGAATGAATAGATGTTGCATATTTGGACTAGTGGTGGTTTTTGATGAGTCTGCAGAGCTGATTTTTCTTTAGATGTCCTGAGGACTTCATCACGCAATTGAAGCCAACAGATACACTAGTGAGAGTATGGTTTTCAAGACTTAACCATCAGATTATAACAAAGCGATCTGATTTTCTTTGAAACTCCATGTTTGTACAGACCTTTATTCATTGTGTGTCCTGCTCTGTTTGTGGACCATGACTGCAGAATTTTAATGAGCCCCATATAGAGCTCTTTTCAGAGCCAGCTTTGCAAAGAGGCATGTCACACCG
Organism: Calidris pugnax; assembly: GCF_001431845.1. Lineage (NCBI taxonomy): Eukaryota > Metazoa > Chordata > Aves > Charadriiformes > Scolopacidae > Calidris > Calidris pugnax. The sequence continues at coordinate 13,451,995 of NW_015094509.1, forward strand.
AGAAATTCTTTGTGTGCCACTCCTTTATTGTTTTGTGCACAAGTCTGTCTTGATTTCACTCCACACATTTTCATGATCCTTCTGTATACAGCTAATCAGCTCTATACAGCTAATCAGCTACAGAATTGTCCATCCCTGAGGAAGTTCAGCTTTGCAGTTATTCTTTCTCACCCACCCTCTCTTTTTTTCCTTTCATGACGAGGCAGGTAAAATTGCCTTAGAAACCTGCCAATTTACACAATCCAAAGACAGCACTGGACTTTGAGCATTTCTGTCCTTTTTTAAGACTGAAGTCCTGAAATATAGAAAAGATTTAGCTATAAAATTCAACCTGATATCAGGCAGAAGTCAACGGAAATGTCCTTCTAGGTAAAGGTCAAAAACCAGGACTGTTAGTCATAGACTAGTCTAGAGACAAAAGAGGGATGCTAGGTACCTTAGTAGTTTGACTGTTTGTGGTTTCCCTTAGAATATGGTTAAATATGGGGCAGGATAGTGCTTTTATTTACTCTGCACTTCATAGCAAGGTAAAACTCTCTCCACCACTACTCTAAAACAAGCAGGGATTGAGGATGTGAAACCAGAATGGTAACAGAAGAAGGAGAAGATGGCACAGGTCACAGTACTGCTGAGGCTTGGGTGCCTAATCTAGCACACTGGGGAGTTCAGAGGTTGGCTGTGTCTCCCAAGCCCGTCTTCTCAGGTGGTCTTCTCAGGATACAATAAATCCACATGACGCTTCCATGATGTGCAGACCATAAAGGCATAAAATATTTGCAGTCATGCTGTCATTACAGAAGAGGGCTTTGTGGCAACTTTAAGATGTGCCCAAAGCACCAGGATAAAATCATCTGCTGATAAGCATTACACGCCTAATTTATAAAGAAAAAGAAGAAAGCATACACTTGATTTCACTCCAGATTCAGTTTTAACTTTGTACAAATATTCTGGTATTATTCTAGCTTTCTTGTTCCCCTGAACTTCCTGCTCAGACTGGAAATGGAAGGGCCAGACAGTTCTCCTCTTCTCAAGGGATTTTCAGAGTAATTCTGAAGAAAAGAACATTCATGTTTTCAAAGTTGGTGCTGACATACCACTATAAATCATAGATCATCACTGATTTTTAACAGTGAGCTGGACTGGCCAAAATCCATAAGAACTATCATCAAAGGCAAAAAAATCTTCGTAATCAACAGAGGGAAAATTGGGATCAGAGTGCCTTCTTAAGATTTGTATGAGAAATTCTATAACTTTCTATTATTTTCTTTGAACAGGAACATTTGTTAATAAGAATGGCTTATTTTATTGAGTCAAACTCTGCACTATATGGACGAGGAAAGGCAAAAAATCTCTTGTAGGAAACACATTTGCCAAGGTATAACTTGTTTCTGTTTTACTCTGATCTAGCTTTGTCTTTTACAGAATTTAACTGCCATTTTATCTCTACTGAATAGACTTTTGGTTCAGAATGTACTTTTTGCAGTATTTTCAATATGCTGATTTTTCGCTTCATAGATTTTGTCTAGGGAATTGGTGAAAAGTATCAAAGAAAAGTAAGTTAGCTTCATACAAAGGTCCTCATCCACTGGAAAACATTGAAAACCACTGTGCTTTGCAAATCCAGAAAGTTTAAAATCCTGTTAGGTAAGAGAAAGAAGAGAATGGATTCACAAATGCTTACTCAATTATAAAGTTGCTCAGCTCAGCTCATTACCAGTTAATTATTAAATACACATGACAGTCATTCTTTAGCTGAGATATTTGGGAAACAGATGGCTCCTATCAACGGAGTTAAAAATAAATAAAGACCGTCTTCAGAAACATCTGGTACCGGCAACTGTCAGAAACAGTGCCAAGCTTCGAAATTCAAATACAGCCGTGGAGTTTGAGTGCCTCTGTCCCTTCGCTTATGACTGAAAAGGACCAAAGGAAAGATCTAGCTATGAGCTTTGATCTGGAATCAGATTCCAAACTCTTTCTTCAAGGTATTCTCCTGCATTAATACCAAAGCATTTTTTTTCCCTTGGCTTTTACCTACCACAGCTAAACGGCAAAGTACAGATAAATCTGTTGCTTTTCTCTTGTGGCTGAAATGAAAATGTGTAACTTGGGGATTTTATTCTGTTACCTTTTAGCAATTGCAGTTCACAAAAGCTGATCAACATTTTCCAGGTTCCTGAGCCTAATCTCACTAGGTCTTTCTAACTAACCCTCTCACTGCAATTTCATCAAACTTTTTTGATGAGAAGGGAAGAGTATTATTTAGCTTGTTGTATTTGGATTACCCTCAAATTCATTTTATGGTAAGGGACAAAACCCCACCCATCAAAATGCTATTTAGGCGTTTCAGTGTTCTCTTATTCTTTTATGTATATTTCCAAAAGGACAGTCCAGCTTCACCCTAAAATAAGTCAGCCTGACCACCTGTGGGTGTAGTCTTCTCTTTCTGAAGAGTATCTCCAGTTTAACCCCTGAATTTTCTGCTGAATCATAGCCTCTACTTTGGAAGTTTATTTCCAAAGAAAACAGATTGGAGGTGGGGGTTGCTGAACAGGGTCCTTCTGGAAATGTTCTTGCACTAGAACATCAGTTATACAAAAGATTTCCAGAATGATGTTGCATATATAGGGAACAAGTCATCCCAGAAACTGGAGCACCAATAAGCAACTCTAGAGCAGATTTTCCCATTTGGCTTTTCCAAATTCCATGTTATGAGTTTGCAACATTATTGTCCTGAAGAACTCAATGTACTTTAGTTGTGAAAGGATTATTTAAGGTAGCTTTGCCTTACCCTGCAATCATAATCTGTCTCATTTTGTACCTAAAAAGCATCCTGGCACATCTCAGATAGTGGGACACACAAGTTCTGGCCTGAAACCCTTTGGGAGTTGCATTCTTCAGTCTCCCCAGATCCCTTGACTACTGGCAGTTTGACTTAGATGAAAAAGAAGTTGTAATTTGCATTCAGTCCCTTGATTTTGAATCATTAGCTCTTTGGACACACAAATAATGCAGTAATGAGTTCGGACTTTGTTTCAAAAGGAGATGTTAGATTTTCAGAATTAGGCACTGAAGTGACCGAAGTGCTGGGGATTTTTGTCCAAGAGCTTTATCAAAGTGACTGCTTGAAGCAAAATTGTATTAGTGGTCTGTTGAGGATGCAGGTGCATATCCAACTATTTCCTAAAGCTGAATATTTGCAAAGTGTGTGGCACCCAGCATTTGATCATTTAAATTAGTAACTTATTTTAATATTTTTAAATGAATTGTACCCTGCTACAGATGTTTACATACTAAAGAAGAAACAAAAAAATAAAATAAAATAGATAATATACAGTTTACAGTTTTCTGTAACGAGGCCTCAGTCAATTCAGTTGACTCCTACTTATTTCTTCTGCTTGCCTCTCATGACAGCACAGCTGGCTGCAGGGACAAAGGGACAGCAGCAGGCACTGTGTACCTTGACTTAGCAAGACTTTCAACCTTGCTGAAAGGAGGAGGGGGCTGAAAAGGTGGGTGAAAAACTGTCTGGTCTGCTCCAGCTAAAATCTAGCTGATGGATGGCTGCAAGTGCTGTTCCTCAGGGTCCGTACTGGAGGCCAGTACTGATTGATCTCTTAATGGCAACTCAGAAAAAGAAATCAAATACATGCTGGTCAGAGGGACCCCAGTAGGCCAGAGAAATGGGCTGATGCAAGCTGAATAAAGTTTGATGGTGGTAGGTACAAAATCATTCACCCTTGAGGGAACAGCCCAGTGCATTATTTCAGGATGGAGGCCAACTGGCTGTGGAGCAGCGCTGCAGAGGAGGCCCTGGGGGTCCTGGTGGAGTTGAGCGAGAACGTACCCTTGCAGCGATGAAGGCCAGGCACAAGCATGTTAACAGAGCATAGCCTGTGGTCTGAGAGGCATCCTCCTTAATCGGCACTTCACTACAAAAGGCCCTGAACTGTTTGGAACTCACGAGACCACATCTGGAGCCTTGCAGCCCAGTTTAGGTTCCCCAGTACAAGAAAGCTATTGCCAAACAAGAGCAGTAGTCTTCAAGCAGATCCATGGTAGCAGGGAAGAATATGTAACCTGTGACTTTAGAGAGAAGTAATTGAAGCTGTTATACCAAACTACCTTTAAATTCAACATTTCTGTTTTTCCTGAGATCTCTTTAGTGTTATAATTTTTTTTTCTTTTACCACAGTTTAGCCACATACTGTGTTTTAGATAAGTACATTATGGTTTGATTTCTAATACATCTTAGGTCCCTATTTAATGTTATCGTATACACCTACAGCATATGCTCATATATGCTCAGAAGAAAGAGGAGATGAGAAATAAAAGGAAATCAAAGCAAACTAACAAAAAACCCTACAACAAAACCACAGAGAGAAAGAAGGAATGAGTATCCCCAAAACCGTTACTTGCATCCATATCAGGTAAATATCCAGACTAAGAAATTACTTGCTGTCTTAACTTGGATAAGTCTATCTTTCTTCTCCAGAGTAATTAGCTCTCTTAAAAATAAACCAAAAAAATTTCAATACATCCCCTTGACAGGATAGTATTTCCTTCAGAAATCTCCATTCCTGGATCAGATATTCATTCTCACGTTCTTGAACCATAAATGGTGTGTAATGAAATATACTTTTCAGTCTGTTATCGAGGCGAATTGTTTAACTGAACTGTTAAGTGATATGAACCTGTTTGTTAAAGTTTCCTTTTTGTAATGCTTTAATTTCTTCTGTTGGGTGAATAGCATGGTTGTGCTACTCATTTTTTTGGGTAATTGCAGGCCGTGTTGTCTTCAAGCAAATGCACTCTATCATTGAACAGCTATGAAATTGCAACACTTAATGAGTTTTTTAATTGAAGGAGTCAATTAAATGATTTTTTTTTTTTTCTTAACAATGCAGTACTTCCTTTTGCTAACGCAATATAAAAATTGTCTGGAATTGTTGTGACACAATTTCAACAAAATGCATATGGACTTATGAAGTACAAACTTTTCATGACCTAGTTTTAAATTTTGTGAATGGTTATTGCATGCTTAAGCAAACCTCAAATTTAGTATTTCATACATATTAAAGAACATTGCCTAATATAGTAATCTTATAGTTTGGAATTCAAAATAAGAACATTCTGCTTGCCAGTGGCTTGGTCAAACGTCACAAATATAATCAGTAGGAATTCTTACAATAATCTGTATTTTAAATAGCTGATTTTTCATTCATAGACATATGACTATCTTGTCTTTTCAATTCCAGTGTAAAGTGTGGGAACTTTCCAAATCTGAAAAAGATTACACAGGACACAAAACCTCTAGTGACTACCTAATAATTTAACTATTAGTTTTTACCTTTTATAATTTATTAAGCATAGGAATAGGCTCAAAATTTCACAGACCCAAAGGAGTGGTGGGGTGAAAATGAAAGAGACATGGAAGGTAGAACAGGCTATAGACAGAAGAACTGCAACTCAGATTTAAGCTGAAGCTAAATCTAGCAGGGAAGCACTTCAGCTATTTTTTCATAGAATCAAAGAATCATAAAATGGTTTGGGTTGGAAGGGACCTTTAAGATCATCTAGTTCCAAGCCCTCTGCCATTGGCAGGGACACCTCCCACTAGAACAGGTTGCTCAAAGCCCCATCCAGCCTGGCCTTGAACACTCCCAGGACTGTGTTCCACAACTTCTCTGGGCAACCTTCTCTTCAGAACTTCCTTCTACTTTCTTTTTTTTTTGGACCCCATTAGTAGAAAAAAGGTATCCTCACTCTAGGAAATTACATTGAAAATGAAAGCAGTGATAGAGCAGATAGTATGTGAGAAACTTTTAGGGGAAGAAAAGTTACGTACAGATGACAGATAAATGTTGAACCATCCCGGCAGATATTCCAGAAGCATGTAGTCATAGCCATCTCACATAGATATATGCCTACTTCCAATTACATTTATGCAACTTTTACAATTTATGTATTTTTCTATTATAAATATTTTCCTTCAAGTGACAGTCTTTAACACATAAATTACTCTGCATAAAATAATTTTCTTAAATATTCATACCCTCCAAATATAATTGAGTGTAAAACTTTTTAGTCATATGTTTTCAAAACACCCAGCTATTAAAGTCAATTTTCTTGGGTGTAATAGGTACCTGTCACTTAACCATAACAGTTTTTAGTGATCTTGAAATAAAATCACAGCCTTTCCAATAAAGCTGACCACACCAGGAATGACAGAGGCATTGGATCCTTTCACATTATATCCTTGAATATTTGTTCTATTGGCAGAAATTGGTATCAAAGCACTTGCACAGCTAGTTTCTTGACAAAGCCTGACCACTGCTAATCTTCAGGCTCAGCTTTTGGTTTTTTGAAACAAATTCTATGTATGATAAAAACTGCAACATCAAATATTTCAAAAATGTAAATACCCTGCAATACTTAAATGGCTGCGTTTTCATGACAACTACAGTAAGTACACAAAGCTTTTTTTATGGCTATGCTTAGGACATGGTGAAGTGCTAAATGTGCAAGCAATTATGAACTTGGCACAGTAGCAGTATTTATTTTAAGCTCTACTTGTGCTGCTTTGGTGGAGGATGTTTACTTAACCAGACTCTATTAAACATGCTGAAGACTTTGTACTCTAAAACATTTTTAATTGATGAAACACAGAAGCAATCAATCATCACAAATGGTAAAGAAAGGCAGACAGGCCCAGGCAAACAGAATAAGATCTGTAGGTGTCTTTTTATCTTTTAAGGGGGGGAAAAAAAAGGCCTATTTGTGCTGCTGAATTAAGTGTTTTTGAAAAGAGAAGACTTGATAGTGGTGGAGACTGAAGTCTTCTATTTATTTACAAGTAGGGCATAGTGGTGGGAACTCTTGCATGGTCTCTTGCCTTTCCTATTCAACCTCTGACCTAATGGACCTGATGAGCTTATCCTCTCTCGTGACAGGAAAAATCCATGCTGAGTATACAACCTGTGGGTCTAACTTACCCAAACAATGCTGAAGGATGATGCTTTTTATGCACCATTTGTAAACATATGAAAGCCATTGCACTGCCTCACATTCCTGCTCCAGGAGGCAAATTCAATATAATCCTGAGCACCCGTAGATGGGAAGTGTTTCTCCAGCCACCTTACTCCCAAACTGCATCTGTTCTGAGCTTCCAGATGTTACCTTCTAAATTATGTGCTCGCAGACGTGTTTTTTAGGTGTAAGTTTAAAAACAGTATAGTCTTTCTTTGAAAAGGGATTATTGACAGCTATTTCTTAATAAAATGCTTAAACCTAAAACACTTGCTCAGACTAAAGTTCTGATTTCAGTGGGAATATTGTCTGAAAGAGAATGACAGGACTATATCTGTAGTAGAAAAAGATTAAATACTTAAATCATACAGGGAGGTATCCCAAAGTGGTATAGTCACTTGTGCATCTCATAACTACGAAGCTGAAATATATTTATACTAACTGTATATAAATGTATGTATTTCCTTTCAACCTCACATAAGTATATTTATATTGACTATAACAAGTGCTTTAATTTTTTTTTCACAGATTGAAACATAGAAGACATACACATATATATATAAAAACACATACAATAATGCATAACTACTTTCATACATATATCAAAAAAGAGCTTCCATATGAACAAATAATTGTACTCTAAAAGCAAGAAATATTAGTGATTTTTCTTCAGTTTCAAAACACATAATACAATAAAGTCAGTCTGCTTAAAATGTATGTGGATCTTACTATTTTACTGTGAGATTTTGCTTTGTATTAATATTTTTTCTTTCTGTTTCTCTTATATATGACTTTCACAGTACTTACATAAATGAAAATGTCCTTTTACTACCTTCCTAGAAAATTAGAATGCCCTCTGCTGTTAAACACTCCTAAATTCTTGTAAAACTGATTGAAATTTATATTGGAAAAATGACTTTAATTACTGTCTTCTGTTTTAACGTGTCAAATATACCTTGTCAAAGGTATATTTGTTACTGAACTTTACATTTTTTTCTTTATGACAGCTTGTTATTTTTGAGATCTTGGTCTGTGAAACTGAAGAGCGGTAGTGCATTTTGACTCTACCTCTGTTCAGAGTTCAAAAACATTAGAATTTTTTCAGTTTTTTCAGATGCAAACAAAATTTCATGTATATGATGGATTCCCCCTCCACTGTGGATCACTAATTGAGATCTTAATATAAACAGCATTGTTTGCTTATGTTTGGGTCAGTAACAATACATGAGAAATTTTTGAGAGCCTTTTACTCTTTTATTATGGAAAATTCCTATCATGGAATAATTATAGATAATGAATACAATATGTAATTTAAACTAAAATTATGTAAGGTACTGATTCATACTTCTGCTTTTTAAAAATGAAATCTACAATTTAAAATGACATCCCATTTCAGTTTGCAAATGGGTGTGACCTACAAGCATATTTTCAAGGGCAATAGGTTTTGGTGTACTGGCCAAAATTAAGGATGTAATATAATATTTAGCATAAACAGAGATAACTGATTCAGAGATCTGTTACATATTAACATGTAGGCAGTTGTTTTTAGTTGAGAAATTGTTCAGCCACTAATTTAAGTAGACCGCATATGTGGGTGCAGTATGAACTATTATATCTATGTTTCATTAAATTTGTATTAATATGAATCTTAGGAAGCAGTGATATTGTTAAGTTAATGTTTGATATTGTTAACAAAATTATTTTTTGAGAAGAATTAGTAACATGTCTGTATTATCCAAGATTTAGCCTATATAAGATAAGAAGAACATAACTTTGAATATTTCATGACTAAATGTAAGTACTACTCTCAAAAACTTTGGTGCTGATGTTATTTTAAAACTATGAATTTCCATTTTTTGGCCTAAATACATAATATCTTCTTTTTTTTAAACACACAGGGGAAGTGTGATCTGACCTGACTCAATTGAGGCATATAAGAATATAACATGAAATTAATTATTACCTCATATTGCCTTGATATTTTTCAGGCTTAGAGACACCAAAAATTTTATAGGGATTAATTTATTTAATTTTACTTTTTTTTTTCCTCAGCACGAGTCACATAAGAGCCTGTGGCACTGTTAGTCATAAAGCCAGGGGATATTGACCTTTAAATCTCTGTCCTCAGGGCAAAACTACCCTGTTCATTTTTTTCTCCAAGCAAAAGTTGAACATCTCCAAAACTTACCATCTTTAATAAATCTTGACATTATCAAATGGAAGGACAATCCCAGGTCAATTAATCTAGTTTTCTGCATTTACAAGTGACAGTGTAATAGTGTGCAACTGCATTATAATATTATTTACATTTATTTTCTATTTTGGCAGAAACAAGCAAGCAAAGCCAATCCCCACAGAGTCACTGTAATGGTTTCTTGACTTTTTATTTAGTTAGCCTGCCAAACAATTATTTGAACCATTCTATTTCTTGGACTAACCCATCATCTGTCATTTATGTCTATAACTTTTCCTGTACCGTGGCAGCAGCGAAATGAAGACTGTGAGGACACACATTGACTACTTCTCCCTCATGGAGCACAGATTCCCCCTACCAGGGGCTAGTACCCTTGGCTCTGCTGCCCTCCCTCTGAACACACCTGTGTGTCCTTGTATCCAACATGCTCCCCCAGCACGAGCAACACCAGGAGACTGGACTGTGAAGCACGCGTGGAACACGCCTATCTCACCACCGAGACACGAGCCAGGAGCTCGAGACACTGAGCAGCCTGGAGCTTTAGGGGAGTAGCTTTAACAGGATACGTCAGGAGGAGGCAACCCCAAGAATGAATCTGCTCCTTAAACAAATGTACCAGGAGCACATGAACAACAGGCTTTCCACTGCAAACTGATTATACTATTTTTTGAATGTTATCTAACATAACACTTATATTTTTCAAAACTTATATTTTTTAAAAATGTTAATGAACCTGTGTAAACATCTGTGACACATGTGGATTAGCTTCTGAATGACAAAAAGAGAAAGAGCAACTTCAAGGAAGGTTTATAATGGAAAAACTGTGACTCCTTAACTGACAGATCACAACTAGTGACCTGTAAATTAATACAAGCCAATCTGTGTGACCGACAGTATTATATTCTTCCATTATATGATTTTAAATGTGTTTCCTGTGTTCAAATCCTGCAAGAGCGATACAAAATAAATGTTAAAGGCACTGAGTTTTTGTACAAGGACATGCTGGTTTATGCTTAAAAATCAACCACTTAAGAAAAGGGATAGTCATTTATTAGCTTTTAAGAAAGATTCGGCTAGGGTCTAGTTCACTGTGACAGAATATTTCCCACTGTAAGAGAAAAAGAAATATATTTTATCTATATAATTCTGAAAAACAGATAAGCTTACTAATGCTGTTTATTTATATACCACCCTATAACCAGCTTCCCTCAAAGCTCTGAGTTTATTTTCCTTAGCAATCATATCTGTTCATGGTTACTCATGTCCTTATCTGACCTAGCTGTTTATGTATCATCTATATTAAATAATCTCAATTCTCATTCATATCAGCATGATATAAAAATAAAAGCTTATAGAGAATTCATTTTTTCTGATATGGTCAAGACAAAAATCAGATTTAAATGTCAGACTTTGGTGACTTACTGAACAAAAATTTTAAAGGAATCTCCGTAAATTAATGTTCTCCCTTTAATGTTCCTTAACATAATACAGAAAACGGCTGCAGAGAAACACATTTTCTAGCTGTTTATTTCAACTGACAGAAAGCAGAACACAAACTTTGTCAATAATGCAAAGAATTCCTAGCCAGGTCCTCTGAAATTGTAAACTTTACTAAAAATCCAATTAATGATAATCAAATAGTCTGACATCTATTAATGTAGACATTCATCACAAAGTAAACTCTCAGCAATATTTGAGATTGCTATTTTGCTTGTATAACTTTTTTTGTGTGTGTTTTGCAACATTCTATAGAACAGGCAGAAGTGAGAACTGAATTGAATAAAATATATTTTTATAAGGGAGAATAAATGAACAGAGTTTTACAAAAATCATTAGTAATTATTTCAAGTTTTCACTTAATGCTGCCTTCCGTTTCCCTTTTTGTTTCTCACTCAGTGTTTGCTGTTTTGTCTCTACCTGCCCAATTAGCTACATAAACACATTATAATTTAGATTCATATCTAATAAGACATTTAGGCATCTGCATCCTAAGTTCTGAAGGTATAAGGAATGTTTGAACTCAAAGACTGAGACTAAGTTCTATCACTTGAGACACAGTACTTATTATTTATCAGGAAATAGTACAGCACAGAAATATGTCTCACTCCTTAGTGGTGTTTAGATAGTTTGAATCATGTGTGGAAAAGATGTACCCTTATATCCTTGACACCATCCCTCAGTCACCATCCCTGGAGGTATTTAGAAGATGGGTAGACGTGGTGCTTAGTGATGTGGTTTAGTGATGGTTTTGGCAGTGTTAGGTTTACAGTTGGACTCAATAACGTTAAAGGTCCCTTTCAACCTAGATGATTCTATGATTATACAGTTGTATGATTCTATGACATCAGGATCCCAATTATATTCTTTTCACAACATACAACCAGAAATATTCTTTAAAAGCTGTGATTAGGTTTTATGTACTCTATTAAATGCCAAAGCTGTGTTGACACCAGTCTGATCTTTATAAATTGACCCAATGAATACAACACTCTAACATAAAATATGAGATCTTGAGCACCTTCTCAGCAGGAGGGCATTTGGTTCTCCATCTTCTATGTCACACCTTACCAGCATAGAGGTCTTTCTGCGTAAAGTTCTTAAATAGGTCTTTTTAAATGATTCAAAAGACTACAAAATCAGTAGATGTTTTTGGTTAATAAATTGTGAGAGATGTTACCTCTGTTTAGGAATATTTTTCTTGATTAGGAGAATGTAGTCTCATATTAAAGAGAAACCCATTCAGAACAATAAGAACCTGTTTAAAATGAGGAGGACCTTAATCACTGGTCCTTCCATCTACACTTGTATGCAATCCTGGATCCACTACAGTCATTATATGTTAAACTGTTGCCCTCATTAAATATGCCCTATGTGTTAATCTGTAGTTTAAGATGTCCTGAGTGATCACCTGAGTGATTTTAAAGCTAACAACTAACATTCATTGACACTTTTGTAAGAGAAGACCATCATGATTCTTAAGCATATTAACACTGAACTTTAATGTTGTTGAATAGAATCTGAGCCAAAAAAACCCCCAAACAAGTAATAAGCATAATAGTTTCTGCTTTATCTGAGACACTTCATCTAGCTATTTATAATATCCTCTCTTCTGAAAAAAAAATGTATTCTTTTGATGTTTCCTTTTCATATCCGTCTTAGTAATTGCATACTGTGACATGCAATTCTGAGACTCTCTATTGAGCAGCAAATATATCTCTATTCTTGGTAATCCAAACATGGACTGTATTGCTTCCTTTGACAGCTAAAAAAGTTTATGATAGGAACTCAACCACATCACACTGTGGGGATTTTTTCTACCTTTTTTTCAAAGGTCGGGTAGGGTGTCTGAATTGATTTCTCTGCCTCTCAAAATATTTAACTGTTTTCCTGCTTACTGAATTTTAGCAATATGCCTGAAAATAAAAAAAAAAAAAGGGTTCTAAATCTTTGCCTCAAAGGCTGTTTTTCCACTGCACTGTCCTATGCCAAGAAGCATTAATTTCAGTTAAAAAGGTTTAACTGGCATATTTAAGGAAAGGGTGTAGCAGAGCCCTCTCCAATGTGGTGCATGCTTTTAAAGCACAGCCCCTCTGATCACACAGAGCTCCTCTCCAGGACCTCTCCCTTCTTCAAAGAAGATGGCTGGAGAGACCAAGGCTGTGGCTTCTCTCTCAATTCAGGACTGAGAGAGAGAGTAGCAGAGTGGGATGATGAGTAAGTTTTTCCTAAATAACAGGTGGCAGTGCCAATACTTGCTGCCCTGTGTGCTAGGGCAGCGATAGAAAGTCAGGACATGCAGTTTTGTACAAACAGCCACTCCCTGGCTGATCAGAATACCCAAGAGTCCAAACAGACCTGACAAAGCAGTGCAATATCTAGCCTTTATTTCCCCTCATATTAGATCATCCACGGGAAAGTTCAGAAAATTCAGAGCCTGGTAAAACAGAAAAAAAATCTGATAGAAAGATTGTTTCACAAGCTTCCTGGCTCCTCAAACAAAAAGTATTAGACATCTTAAGGACAAAATACTATTCCAGTAGGATTCTTAGCCCAGATTTTGCATAATAATGAAGCTAAGATAGTTCTTACCCAATAACCATTCAAATATTAAGATACAGTATGGATCTGAGTATTTGGAGAGTAATCAAAATTGAACTTGAACTCTGACCTTGTCACTAAAAGTGACTTTCACTCACATAAGTTTCTGGTAATCCTAAATGCTAAGGAAGGGTAACTTTCTGAATCTGTAGCCAGACACTAAAGATGTATTTTATTCTTTTAGGAAAAAAAAATAAATTAACTGAAACCAGCAAGCATCCACATTACTGGAACCCTAACAACCTTGTCACTTTTTTTCTAGAATTCTTTTTCATTTTAGTTTATGTCCATACACTACACAAACCACATTCCAGTTTTAAAAAGCAACAAGCCTCATAACCATTATGAAAAGACACAAGCTCAACATGCCAAAGAATCTGTTTATTTCTGAATGAACATCCAATTCGTTTTAACTGAAATCAGCTGCCAAACTCCAGCTGATTTTAGGGAAGTAGAATTATGATCATTTTGGAATTCCAACATAAACACATACTACACACGTCTGCATATACCCTTATGTGAAAATAACCTTGGAGTCATCAAAAGTCAAGGACACATCTTGCTCTCTAGGGCAAATCCCGAGCAAGAGTTGAAATCAAACTTCTGGAGACATTGCAAGATACCCCAAATGTTCTTCTTCCACATAACAGTGTTTCCAAGAGCAAAACATTGAGAAATTTGCAGAGCTTAACTTTGATCTGAAACTGTTTCCCCTTAAAACAATTCCAAATTATTGTTGTAAGAATGTTTTGTGAATGGAGTTAAAACACAAACTTGCAATGGAAACCTGCTTTCCAGGCAAGATTTGTCACCTCCACTTCCAGCATCCTGTGTGGCCCACCACAAAGAATTTCAGGCTCCCAATTCCGCAAAGAGCCACTGAATGCGTTCACAAGGACCCGTGACACAGAAAGTCCTAGGATTGCCAGCTACAAAGGTCCAGACTCCCAGGGCTTCCAAGGTTAGCAAGATCTTGGCTCAATTTCAGCCTGGACAGACATGAAGCCAGGAGTTTTGAAGCTCGTGGGAGCCATAGCATCTAAGTGCCAAGGTTTTGGGGTCAGCTTTGACTCCTAGGCACTCCAGCTCCTCCGCACCCTGGGATCTCAGGGAATCCAAGACCTGCAGCACAAAGCCAGCTCATCAGACTGGCTGTTTCTGAGCCAGGATCACATTTCCTTTCACAGATAATTATGAATAATAATTCCTGATCAAACTGAAACCAAATTTTAAAATGTTGGAAAATTTTTGAAACTACCTGAATAATAGAGTGAGAATGGGAAAGTTACCTATAATGAGTGACCAAAGGGAAAAGCATATTAATGAGGAAATAAAACTATGCCATGAAGAACAGAGGCACTTAAATAGATCATCTAATGTGAAGTTATAATAAATAAAAGGAGAACCAGGAAGAAAGAAACAAGGCAACTGGCTGGTGAAGAAAAGGTTGAAAAGTAAAGGCAATGTCTGTATGGCCCTACAACTGAAAGAACTTTCTGCTTCAGTTTTCCACAAAAATATTTATATGGAGATGAGGGATGCAGGTGGTGGTCTAACATCTAGAAACAGAAGTTTATGCCGCCAAATGAAAACAATGCCCAAGTGCTTTAACAAAGGCAAATGGTCACAAATATTCCCTGTCTAAATTCTGAAGCAATTTTTACATTAAATGTAACTTAGGAAATATAAATTTTTATACCTTTACCAATTTAGGAGGGTAACCCCATCATTTTTGGGGTTAAATGGAGACTAGACAAGCCCATGACAAGACCAGACAAGAAGGATACTCAACAAGTACTAAACAAGAAGCAAAATCCAGTTTGTTACTAAGTATGTTGAAACAAAAATCTGGCTTAGAGTGTTTGTGAGGTATTTCTGATATCCCCATTGTTAGGAGTTCTGAGACTTCTGGTAAAAAGTCTCTTCTTTAAGTCTTCTATTTCTTAGGCTCTTGCTCTTGGAGAGAGCACACTGAGGTAGATGTAGCTTTGATTTCACTCCGTATAGCTGCTGTCATGCTTCTTATTTTTAAATAGGGAAACTATTTGAGAGAGAATGAAAATGGTCAAAATAATTGTTAGTTTTTCATCAGTAGTATCTTTGGGCTTTAAATTTTTAAAATTCGGAGATAAATGGAGAAGAAGTATAATAAAGAGATTGTGTTTTTTAAATTTATCCTTCATAGCTATCATTTCTCCACATGGGAAATGCAATAAAAGTAATTCACACTGAATACCCTAAACGTGTAATATTTCAGCAGATAATAATGATAAAAATATTGATACCAGTACAACTTTAATCATTTGTTAAGGAAATGACTAAAGATACAAGGCCTTGGGTTGAACTAAAAAGAAAATACAAAGTGTTAATAGAGTTCTTAATTGGTTAATGTTGAAACCAACCTTTCTAAAGAAGGAAAAATGTAGAGAGAGGACTAATCTGTACAATTCTGAATGTCTACACTCAGGTTACCTAAACAAGTGCAGAGAAGTGCTACTGTGCTGACTGGAAGCATAGAGAACTAAACTGGCAAAAAGTTAAAAGGGATCAGCCTATTTTATTTTGAAAAAAAAAAAAAAAAAGTCTGTTTGTTCCCTGTAGAATGAATTGTCCTTCCTATCTTTAAAATCTTGTTTCCTATTAATCTTCCAGTTTTTCAGCAAAGGTGTTGAAGTTCAGTGTGTGTTCGTGTCTTTGTGCTGTATGACCTCTTGATAGATGTGAAGAATAGGAAACTCAAGACTTAAAGCACCCTCTTAATTCCCCCAAATCTGATAAATTGAGGATAGGATTTAATGACAAGAGAAAACTGTGATACCCTAAACAAAAATTGTGTAACTAAGAGCTATACCTTGGCCTCAAAGCAACAGAGGTCAGCATTAGTATCACGAATACATATAAAATTGTCAGTGCTTACATCAGAATTGTTATATGTCTGAATTTTTACTATTGCCAACTAAAATTTTGTATTTTCTAACAACATAGTTAAACAGAACACCCCGACACATTATTTCTGACAATTTTAACGTTATTTCAACTGAATCAGCCTGTGCTGAAGAGATTCCTTTTCATATTTGCAATGCAGTTAGCATTAGCAATTGACTGAAGTCAATTTTAGTGGATTCAGTGACAGTAAATAATAAACAAAATGTGATAAAAGTATTCTTCCAAGATGTATATCCTGGCATTCAAACTACAGATATTTTGAGTGCTGTTCAATATCTTTATGGTACCACATTTGTGAGTTACTAGATGAGCCACAATCCTTTTTGCATCTTACTCTTCAAGATATCATGCTCAACTAACACAATTCAGGTATTTCTGGATCATAACTGGAAGGCAAAAACGTTTATATATATCTTAAATGTTGTCTTGTGCCAAAGGGATACAGTAGTCTGCCAAACTGTCTTTGGATCATGTGTTGAAATAAGAGGAAAATATAACTTTTTCAGTCTCTCCCTGGTATGCTAAGTATCTGAAGGAAAAGTTGGCCTCCCCAGAAGTCAAACTACCTTCAGATGAAAAATGATTTGATCTCTCAAAATATCCTGCGCTAGCAGTGGTTGCTAATTCAGATTGTATTCGCCACCCCCAGTCTCACTTCTCTTGTACCAGGCAACCTAATTACCTTTGGATGACTTCATACAATGGAGTTTTCTAGCTGTCTTCTTGTAAGTGCTTCTGGGTGTTGCCCTAAGAAGGAGCCTTGCAGCTGGCTATGAATCTCTTGGGCAACAAATGTAAAACATAAAAGCAGAACAAAAATGAAGTATAAGCATGCATTGAAGTTAGTGACAATTTAAATCATTAATATGCTTGGAACCATATGTTCAGAATTATGTGTACATAGGCAAAGGAAAACAAAATCTATTCTGTGTGTAGTTACATTTTGTTGAACTCAGAGATGCTATACTGATCTACAGCCAACATAAGTGGAAACAGAAGCAGGCCAGTGGATATTCCAGGAAGTATAACAAAAAAGAGAGAGTATCTTAAGTCACTGAGAGAAATTAATCAAAATCAAATTAGCATCAACATTTTCTAGCCTTGATAACATAAGAAATCATATTAAATACAGATAATCCTACAAGTTCATATAAAAGCTTCTTTTACTGTTAAAAGGAACGTTCAAGGTATTGACCAACTCATTTATCTTTAGTGGAAAAGTCTTCTACAATTTTTCACAGAGAATAACATTGCTCTGTGGAATTTTCTTATCTTTCCTTCTTCCTACAGAAAATTTTGTGCATTTCATACTCAACAGTGGAGTTGTGTCTTTACTGCTGATGTTCCTTACATATTATACCAAATTCATTTGTGCTTACGTATTTTAATAGTTCATTCCCTTACATGCTATGTAACAGAGATAACAGTGGCTTGACCTAACAAGCTAGCTCCTCCAAACCAGAAGACATTTGAAAAAATTATAAATCAAACAAAAGTATGCTATTCTAAATATTTATATGAAGACAGTTTTTCTAAAACCTACAGTAGAACACATGCGGAAACAAGTCAGCTAAAATTGTACACAGTATAGTAAACATGTTAAATTTGAAAATCTGCAAAATAGCAATATAGAAAAACACACTGTTTTCCTGTATGTGTCTGAAAATTCACACAGTGTGAGTTTAGGCAAATGTGCAGCAACATCAGATTCACTCATAAAAAATCAATTAAATATCCATAATTTGTTCTGCAACAAATGACATTTTGTCTGGGAACCAGGTAAAAAATATGTATCAAACACAAGAAGAGTGTTGAGGAATTTGGTCCAAAACACTGTGTAGAGACAAATCCCATTTGAAAATGTTCATATTTTGTAATCATTTTACAACAAACTCATCTCTGCTGTTATCCCACTCTCTCTGTTAGAGCTGTGCTCCCATAAGCTTGACGCAAAATGAATGCATTTGGTGGTTTTTGCACTGAAAATGAATCCTATTCATGGGTTCAGTTTTTCCTTTCAGTTGTAAGTGGAAAAGCAGAAGCAAATCTATTGATGGGATGTGTACTGGGAAGGAAGCAACTTCCCACCCAGCTCTGCAGCAGCCCAGACTCATCCTTTGACTCTGCTGCAGGTCTTCAGGCCAGCCTGGGACATGCAGGTGCTTGACTTACCACAAGCAAAGCGAATTTATCTCAAAAGCAAAGAGACTGAGCAAATAGCTGAGCATACAAATGTATGTGTACTGACTTTGTCTTAGATTCATATAAAGCAGATTCATTCACAATGTCCAGACTGGTAAAGAGTTTACAGGTCCTGTTGAATGCTTGTTTTAGTCCTTAAAAAGATTAAGGGCAAGTGAAAAATTAAAATAAAATAAAATAAAATAAAATAAAATAAAATAAAATAAAAAAGACTGTAGAGAAACTCCCTCATTTTGCAACCTGAAACCTGCCTAACAGTGTGGAAGTTTGTTGTCTTTGTTGTCTTAGTATTCACAACGCTGCAGTACATACTGTCTTATCTGGAACTGCTCTCATTTTGGAGAACTTTAAAATTTCTTAACAGGTCTAATTTTCAACATCTGTGGGTTCTGTAACTCCTAAGAGACAAACATTGCAGCTTGTGCACCCTGATTACTAGCCATCTTTGAAAATGTAATCTATGTATGGATTTTCCCTGACACTAAATTCCCACCTGTGCTGTTGAAGTCAGGGGTAGCTGTCACACTTCTAACACATTTCTGTGTTCTGAATTTACAGAATTTCTATAAAACAAATAGAAAAATGCTTGAAAACTACTGTTACACTGTGTGCTTTTCCTAATGGCAATAAAACAAAAGGTTTCAATATACGTTCTTTATGTGGAGTAATACAAGTTCTATACATTTCATCAATCATTTGGATAAGTTTCCAGTATGATTTATACAAGGCAGCACATGCTCTATATTTTTACCTGTCATCACATTGAGTCCCTGTGGAGAGTAATTTTGTTACTAATAAATTATACAGGACATTTTAAGGTATTTTCAGCAAAGTCTAGATTTTACTTTTGATTTTAAAAATTAGTGTTAGATGTTTCTGTACCTTCTCTACCATAATGGGAAGCAATGGGCTGTACCATAACAACATCTTTTCACTTCAAGAAAGATCTTTACTTGCTAAAAAGAGGAAATGGGTCTCTTGGTGTAACAACTAGAAGCAGATTTCATTGCTGTATAGCATCGCTGCCCCTTTGCACATCAGGTTGCATCATCAGGGCTTACAAAAAGCCAAAAAAAAAAAAAATTGAAATTGAGTAAGAAAATGAAATAGTGTGCATGTGGGCGTGTGTGCAAGAGCTCTGGCCACCCTTCAGTTTTTATGCCAGTAAAGGGGGTAAAACCACTAAGGTGCAGGGTTTGATGCACTGAAAATGAGATTTTGTTGCAAGCATGACCATCTAGATGCCATGTTGATTTAAATCAACACCATTCCACCACTCGAGTTTGAGCAGTGCCAATTTCCAGCATCTATGAAATTAGCCCATCATTTCCTGCGACAAAAATAAAATTTCTGGACAGCAATGAGGCGAGTAACCTGACAGACTGCTGCGTATTTACCTATCTGTATCAGTGTGAAAGATTCTGATAACTATCATATAAACAATGAAGCTAACCTCAAGTCTTGGTTTTATCGTCGGCTGTACTTAGATTTCCCAAGTGTCTAAAGGTATATCAGCTACCCCTTGTGTACCTTGGGTTTTCCACTGGATAATGAGAACAAAATTAATGTCCTTGCCAAACCTTGTGACTGCTAGATCTTTTCAGTGATGTCTGTAAAATGTGTTGAAATCCTGAATTTAAAAGGTTAGGGAAGTATGAACAATTGTCAACATTATTTAAAAAATTAATGCAAGACTATCAAGCAAATATGGAGCCTCTGTTAGTATTAAAATACTAAAGTATTTAATACTTTAAAGTATTAAAGTATTAAGTATACATTACTAAAGTGTTAAAGTATTAATTATAGCACTATTAGTGCTATAATAGATACGCACTGAACTTATGACATGAACACTACTTCTTTCCTAGTGCCAGAAATTAAACCAGCAGAGTTTGATATGCACTCTTGACTGTACTGACATTACTTAAGTTCTGCCTTTGTCATCACTATAGCTAGGATTTCATCCTAGATGCTTTATTGGTATTTGAAAATGTAAATAAATTGCTGTACATAATTTGAAACATAATAATTTTAAGTTTGTCAGTAATTCTATAAACTTTGTTGCAAGATAAAAATCTTGTGTTTACTGCAAATGCATTTCACCTGTACTAACAACAGGTGTGTTCCTGCTCCACTGCATGTTGTATTTAATGTACATTCTTCAGTTATGATTAATTGTGAGGGACAAGTGGTTTTTTTCTGATATTTTTATCTGTGCTCTAAAATTAAGCTAAATATTGAAAACTTTTATTACTTGCTTCCAGGTAGTAATACTACAGATTAACTTTTGGATTTAGAAATCAGGCATACTATTTTCTTGCATATACAAAAGAAATCCCAAAGTTAGGCAATAACAGTAAAATTTTGCATGAAAAGTATATCTTTAATGAACAACCATTTAGCAAAAAGCATTATACAAAAGAGTCACAGACACGTGAATTTCCTCATTTGTTAACTAATATAGCACAAGCTGAAAATAAGAAAAGGTTAAAAATTCAAGCAAACAGAGACATCGTTTATGGGAAGGGTCACTCCAGGTGCTCCTGTCATTTTTCAAATTTTATCTGGCCACCTTCACAGTAACATTTTTTGTCAGAATGTTGCAGTGTAGAAACACAGAAGTCAAGTGTACATGGGCTTGGTGACTGGCATACACTATTAAAAGGCATCATCATCAGAAGATGCCAGAGGGATGACATATAGCCCTATTGGCCAAGTCATGCAGCCTCCATCAGGTTCGGAAACAAAGAGCCCCTGGTTTTCGGATCATCTCTGCAACATCCAGATATGTATTTCTAGCATATCACTAAACAAAACAGTGGAATATTATCATGTGTTCAGCATGGATCTACTTTTTTTTGGTTTGCAACACAATTACTGTAATAGCTTTTTGTTAAGCAGTTTGAAGATTTTTTTTTCCTTTAGCATGAACTAAATTAGCCAGCTAAAAAATATTTTTCTTAATTAAACCAAAACCCAGGGCAGTGGAAGAAAAGTTACACATAGTTCTCTTTGAACTCAGATGTCTCTCATTCAGTGGGGACAGTTTGCATGATCTTTTCTGTATCAACAACATTCCACATGCATATTCTCTCTATCTTTTTCAGGAAGAAAAAAAAAAAGGAACTGCAGAGGCAACTGTTCCCAGAAAAAAACCAGGAGGACACCAATACAGTGCATCCCTTTTCTAACATCTCCACTGTGCCTGCACATGAATGTTACACTTGGGCTTCTCATTCATATCCCAAGATAATACTGGAACTTGGTTCTAGTTTCAGTCAGTTTTATTTTTAAAATAAAAGGAAGATTAATTTTTAAATAGGTAAGAAAGAGACAGATAATATTTTTTAACCAAAAATTCGAACCCTTTGGCTGAAAAGCACAATGTTTGCAGATGTTGCCTTCTGTCACATGGCTACTTTTACCTGAGGTCTGAAGCCCTGAGGTCTCTACCTAGGTTACACCTCCACACAGCAATTCTGTCACACAGACATCTCATAGAAATGTCCAAATGATCTGCATAAAATGTCAACAAATACGATTTTTCTATTTTAAAACATTTCAGAAAAAGAAACCAAAGCATTTCCTGGCTGGCTTCAGCAAAAGAAACCTGAAAAACACAAATGTCCCTGGAAAATACAGGGCAGATCGAATCCAGGTTTAAATTAAGATAATCTGCCTGATGAGTTTAAGTGCTCCTGTTTCAACAAGTATCTCCTTCTTTGGTGTATGGAGGGACTGGAGAGAGCAATATTGCTGATAGGCAAAGTTGTATTTATGTCCTTTTTCACGTAAGCGAAAAAGGAAATACTGAAAATGTCTTTATAAAATTGTTCTCATGAGATGTACATCCCACTTTCAGGACTGAGGAGCGCTGGGAGAAGGCTGTGCAGAAAATAAAATCTGTACACAGAATCTTATCCTCAAATGAACAAAAAAATCTGAGCATGTCTGCTTCTCACAGACTGGGCTCGAGTCTTCTTTCAGCTGCAGCAGATTGACATTGGCATCGCTCCACTGATGCCATTGACATGATTTCTGACTTACACTGCTGTTCCAGATCTTTCTAAAAGTGGTCTTTTTTTTGTATTCTAAAACCACCACTGCACACAGCGTTAGCTGGTATCTTTCTAGGCATGCAGAGAAAAAAAATGGTTGGGGATGGAGACCTTACTATCATCTCAGTTCTTGATGTGGTACCCCACAAATTTATGCTGACACAATGCAGTGATTGTAGAGCATATTGTGAGGAAGCACACCATCTGTTTTCTGCCTCTGCTTTTCTATAAATAACAGACTTCGGTCTCCGTGGGTGCCAGGCTGGCGTTTTGCAACATACCCCTCCAACCCTTTAAAATTCCTCCTGACCATCTGGGAATTTCCTGTTCTGCCAAATAGGTTTTGCCCGGACAGAACTGAGGTCTGTCTCTTACCGTTAAGAAATCCCCTTACATTAGGGCAAAGATGTTTTAAAGTAGGTGAAACTAGAAAGCCAGTGCCAAAAAGCAGACCTGGAACTTCTGCCACCCCTGAAAGCACCAAGGAAGGAGGGGGCAGGGGCTCAGTTTCAGCCGAGTGGGCCTGAGGTTGGGAAATGCCCTTTCCTGGACAGGAATTGAGCTCATATTTTTACCACTGATTCACTGTGAGCAGCATCAGGCCAAGCTCCACAGGAATTTGTTAGCATCACACTCTGGGTGAGAGTCGAGAGACTTTTTTTTTTCAGTTTCTAATCCTCTCAAGGCTGTTTAATGATAATGGTTTGAGTTTGTGGAATGTGTTGAAAACCTCCTTTGGGCTCATGTTCCCATAGGAAATTACTGTTTTTTCTAGTCATACTTTTTTGGTAAGGGCTTGTTCTAGCAACACCTGGAAAACATATGATAGCAATACAAGACTAAGCTTGATTCACTCTGATAGAAAAAACACTGAGCAACTCTGACTTAGGATGTGAAGTTCTGTCACAGTATCAGGCTTGTATTGCGTTATGAGTAGTATTCTAAAAACAACTTTGCTGCAGCTTTCTTATGGCCTTTCAGAAGGATTTTACTCTGGAAGTGAAAAAAATGGCAGCATTCAAAACCACACTGACATAACTAACACTGAGGTATTGTCTTAAAACTTAAGAAGAATGAAAATGGGAAATTTATGCTAAAACACATTTCCAGTGTTCCATTGTGGTGAGTTGTAGCGCACAGGAAAAAAAAAAAAACAAAACAAGACTAATTTTAGTAACAAAAGACCAAAGAGCTTTGATCATAATTTCAGGAGACCTGCATGATCTCAGCAACAAAAGCAAAATAATGAATGAAAATGTTAAAGCAGTCTTTAAAAATGCACTAAAAGGAAAAGGATGTCATACTTGGTTCATATTTTACAAATTGAGAATTCATGTTGTATCTTCATACACATAACAGTACAACAAAAAAATTTCAGTCTTGCTCAATTCAGCTTCTAGGAAATACCCCAAGGGGTCAGTGGCCAAATTACTTGATGTTTCCAAGATGTGTAGGAGTGTCAAATCCTGAAATCCTGGATCAGGGAATGTTTTTCGTTTGTTTTTTTTTTTCCCATTTGTAGGGTTCATAATGCTTTTTTTTTTTTTGCAGGGAGCATTGGGAGGCATTAAGGTAGAAGGTAACAACTGCAGATTCTTTTGGCTTACTTATTTAGCATGGAAGAAATAAAATCAATAATCTTAGATTTAAGAATCTGAATCCCAGATAAATTACTTTATTTCTGTTTGTATTTAATTTTATATCTCTTATTAATGTTGATGCATCTGTTACACTTTAAAAGTCAATATATAAATATGTTTTATAATCACTTAGAATCCTACAATCATAGAATCGTCTAGTTTGGAAGCGATCTTTCAGATCATCGAGTCCAACCATCAATCTAACACTGACAAAAAACATCACTTAAGCATATCTTTAAATACTACCCGTCTTTTAAATACCTCCAGGGGTGATGATTCCACCACTTCCCTGGTCAGCTTGCTCCATGCTTGATAACCCTTTCACTGTAAAAGTTTTTCCTAATATCTAATCTAAACCTCCCCTGGTGCAACTTGAGACCATTTCCTCTCGTCCTTGGGTAGTTGGGAGAAGAAACTAACCCCCACCTCTCTACAACTACCTTTCAGGTAGTTGTAGAGGGTGATAAAGTCCTTTTCTCCAGGCTAGATGATCCCAGCTCCCTCAGCCTCTCCTCATAAGACTTGTTCTCCAGACCCCTCACCAGCTTCGTTGCCCTTCTCTGGACCTGCTCCAGCACCTCAATGTCTTTCTTGTAGTGAGGGGCCCAAAACTGAACACAGAACACTGAACTTACTGAGGTGCACTTGATCCCCTTGCCCAGATCATTGATAAAGATGTTAAAGAGAACCCAATACTGAGTGCTGGGGAACACCACTCGTGACCACCCGCCAACTGGATTTAATTCCATTCACCACCACTCTCTGGGCCTGGCCCTCCAGCCAGTTTTTTACCCAGCGAATAATATTCCTGTCCAAGCCATAGGCTGCCAGTTTCTCCAGGAGAATACTGTGGGAACCATGTCAAAAGCCTTACTAAAGTCCAGGTAAACAAACTGAACTTACTGAGGTGCACTTGATCCCCTTGCCCAGATCATTGATAAAGATGTTAAAGAGAACCCAATACTGAGTGCTGGGGAACACCACTCGTGACCACCCGCCAACTGGATTTAATTCCATTCACCACCACTCTCTGGGCCTGGCCCTCCAGCCAGTTTTTTACCCAGCGAATAATATTCCTGTCCAAGCCATAGGCTGCCAGTTTCTCCAGGAGAATACTGTGGGAACCATGTCAAAAGCCTTACTAAAGTCCAGGTAAACAACATCCACACAGCCTTTCCCTCATCTACCAAGCGGGTCACTTTGTCATAGAAGGAGATCAGGTTTGTCAAGCCTGTTCCTTTCATAAACCCATGCTGACTGGGCCTGATCGCCTGGTTGTCTTTCATGTGCCACATAATGGCACTCGTGTGGCACATGATCATCTGTTCCATGACCTTCCCTCGCACCAAGGTCATACTGACAGGCCTGTAGTTCCCCAAATCCTCCTTCCAGCCCTTCTTGTGGATGGGTGTCACAACTTAAATAGGTAATTTATTGGATGGGTGTCATACTGAAATACATAATTTATTCACTCAATGTATACATAATAATATTCCTGTCCAAGCCATAGGCTGCCAGTTTCTCCAGGAGAATACTGTGGGAACCATGTCAAAAGCCTTACTAAAGTCCAGGTAAACAACATCCACACAGCCTTTCCCTCATCTACCAAGCGGGTCACTTTGTCATAGAAGGAGATCAGGTTTGTCAAGCCTGTTCCTTTCATAAACCCATGCTGACTGGGCCTGATCGCCTGGTTGTCTTTCATGTGCCACATAATGGCACTCGTGTGGCACATGATCATCTGTTCCATGACCTTCCCTCGCACCAAGGTCATACTGACAGGCCTGTAGTTCCCCAAATCCTCCTTCCAGCCCTTCTTGTGGATGGGTGTCACAACTTAAATAGGTAATTTATTGGATGGGTGTCATACTGAAATACATAATTTATTCACTCAATGTATACATAATGATAATGAAATATTTCTATGTTTTTAAGACTTATTTAAGACTACATGCCAGTAGAGCATGTGCCATAATGGCTATCATACATTGGGGGAAAAAAAAGGTATCTAAGGTCATATGATCCTCAAGGTGAATAGTGCTAGGAATTATAATTACTTTTTTTTGATGCTTTGAATTATTGTGACATTTTTCTGTCTAGAAAAGCTTCTATAGGAAGCCTCTGGACTTCCCATTCTCATCCACTTATCCAAAAATATAAAATAGATGTGTGCTTCTTTAGAGTAACAGAACAATTCCCAATCAGTTATGCCTCCTGTTGAAGTCTACTGAAAGGTAGATACATGCTTGTGATAACAAGCTCCATGGTGAAATGAATCCAATTTATTTTATAGGGGTAAATCTTGTAATGTGCCAGATATTTCCTGGAAAATTTTGAGTACCATCAACTCAAAGGACACTTGACTCTTGCCGGGCCATCTTGCAAAATCTGAAGCTGGTAAATTTCAGCAAAGGTCTTTCTAGAATTTCTGATTTCTAGCCCATCACAGACTCTCCATGGTGCTTGCTTGATGGTAGTAAGTTAGTTCTTCACTTAGTAGTCAAGTATATACAACAAACACAAGCCTTACTTTTGAGGTTGTCATTGACAGTTACAAGAGTGTTCCTGGTAAGGGAGTGACATGTTGGTGACCATGCACTGCCACACATGGCATTCTGGTTCTACCCGACATTTCAGCTGGAGGCCATTTGCATTTCAGATACTTTAATAACCAGCAAAATTTGGAAACTTCATGATTTCCACATTAAACATGGTGCTGAACATTTTATTTGCCTTATACTCCTATATTTTTCTTAAATTCAGAAAGATAATTTTTCCATTGTTTTTTTTTTAAAAATGAAAAGTCTTATTTTGAATAAAATCTTCCTCAGCTATGATGAAGCTTTCTTCAGCAGATGGTAATACTGCTGAAATACATAGTTTTAAGAACTTTGTAGGCCCATACAGAGAGTAATAGTTTACAACTACATTGTTTCAGGGCATTTTACTGAATGCAGTGCTGTACACCAGAGTAATTTTTTAAACTTTTCTGTCGCTGCAGGATAAGTTGTCTTATTGTGTGTGCTTTAGTGACATGTTGAAACCTTGGGCAGCACACAAATTTATGGATTACAACAGCAACCTTCACCCTTCCTGTCAGACTTTTAATGAAAGTCCTCTATGAATCTCAAATAGACAGACTCTGAAGCACCCCACCAGCCTCCCACCTTATATTTAGCCTTTCCAATTTTTTCTCCAGGTCCCTCACACTTTCTTTGAGATGACCCTTCCCAAGAGGCAGCAGTCCGCAGTCACAAAGTCATTCTTCAGTTTCCTTGGGAGTTACCTGTCCCATAACTATTTTATGGAATTCAAAATCATAAAAAAGCACTTGAAAAAGCTACATATATTTTAATTGCATTTACAGTTTATCCAGCCCACAAACTCATCACAGATATTTCACATAGTTTACCCAAGCATTACATTGTGTGTATGTAAACATGTAATGTTTACATACATTGTACGTGTAAACAATTGTATGTGTAAACATGCAATGAGGTGCAATCATTCTGTCAGTGAGATGCAGAAACCCAACTAATACCCTGGTTTCAGGGAAGTCAGTGGAGTGTGAAACAAAGCCAGCTTTCTCAGCAGAACTCGGCTAATGAGGACTTGAAATCACTCATTCAACAGGATACTTCTCAGTTGCAGGCAGAGCCACATGTTGTATCTTTGTACAGTGACTGGCACAAAGGCTCATCAAGTAGATCAAACTATAAAATTTTATCTTTTACCAATCATTATTGAATTCATTCAGCTGTAATAATCCTTCACCTTTAGTAACCCTTTGGTACTTGGCAAACTCCTCTTGCCTTGTTTCCTTCTGCAAATATAGTTGTCTTGCTTAATCTCCCCAGGATAAAACTCTGGTATTGTAGCAGGTACAAATAATTCTTAACAACTGACATGAAGGCAGAGGCCATAACAGTTGAGCTGTACGATGTCACGGAGGTAAACAATGTCAGAGGAATATACAAAAGGATATGTATTGCATCAGCCAGAATTCTTGGAAAACCAAGAGATCAAACTGGATCATTCAAGAAAAATGTGAAGAGAAACAACCTTAATCATCGCCTCTGTAGTTAACAGGCTAAAGTGATAAAGAATTTTGCAGTCCATATCTCCTCTGCACGAAAATAGTAACACAGAAAAACTTTCTAGCAGAGCATTGATGGCCTTTCCCATTAACAGGATAGAAGTGACGCAGGAAAGATAGGTGGCCCTTGACCATTTATCTCTACTATGGTAAGTCACCCACAGAGTGAAGTATGAAGTTTTAGCCAAGGAACAAAGGGGAATAGTTCATTCAGGAAGAGATTAGGTCATCTCTTTGAGCAATTTTCCCTCTCAGCAGATCCTCAAAATTCCAGGCACAGCACCAAAGGCATCATGGTTTAGGGGCTGCCCGTTACTGTGTTGACTTGCTGATGTGGCCTAGAAGGCCACAGGAATTTCCTGATGAATTAAGACCGTAGAGGGTAAATATTTAACTATGACATGGATAAATATACTTAATACTTAAACGATAATGGCAGTGATCCTAAATCCTCATTTCAGCTACTTTTATCTACATATGAATGCCCAATTTTCAAAGACTGTAGCAGTCTTCATTAAGTCCTTTGGTGTTGGAGGAGAATTCAGAGAACCAGGTTGTATATAAAGTATTTGTGTGAAATTTCAGAAATACCAAGTCATTTCTACACAGGTTTTTCATAGAAAATATTAGGTATTTAGGAGTAGTGTTCTGACAGCGATAGGAAGAGAATTGTCTGAAGATCCTTGCCTTCTTGAGACATAAACATGTGACTCAGAAGAGAGGACAGAAAGGTCACCCTCACTGTTACCCACACACCAAGCTGAGGGGAGAGTTTTAAAAAAGGAATGTATTTAGTACCACTCTCTTTCCTGCAGAAGACTTCTGAATGAGAACTAATACTCCCAGAAGATAATTATAGCTAAAGCTATTCAAAGCCGAAAATACGAAAGTGAAAATCAGCACATTTATATAGAGTGATAGGTGGTTTAATCCAAATTGAAAATTCATTCAATACAATGCTTAGGAAAAAAAATATTACAAAATCATAATTTAACAGCAACTGCATTATTTTTTCCTAAATCTCCACTGTGCAACACCAATTTGCAGAGGAGAGATTCAGAAAGAAAAATAAACTTTTATAAGCATAGGCTGACAACTGTAAAACATTCATAAATAATATGGTCCAAAGGGCAGGCAAGTCTACCGCAGCCCTGAAGATAAATGTAAAAGCATCTCTAGAGATTGTACTAGGACTGCCTCTTTGATTTTTGTGGGTATTTAAAATGTGTTCTGTGGATTTGGAGTGCGTTAAAGGACAAATATTGAAATACATCTTAAAATAGTAAATTTACACATTGAGAATCAGATTTTTTTCACCTGCAGTCAGGAAGTAAGAATCCCACTTTGAAGGCTGGACAGCCTTTGACAATGACTGAAAGTTTGTTGTAACATTTAACTAGTGAGCAGGAGCACTCAAATTACACCGGTGCTTTTCCCTTTGAAACCATGCAATTTCTCTCTGCAGGTTTAGACTGGTGTGGATCACAGATGAGGAAACTAAAAGCATGGCCTGCTAAACGATGTTAACTCTAAGACAGAAGTTTTGTAACATAGATAGTATCTTTCAAGAAAATCCTCTTGCACACAGAAAGCCTTTGAAGGAAGTTTAGATGGGAAAGAAGGCAGGATCAGTCTATAAATGGCATATCAGCCTGCAGCAGAAATAGTTTTTAGATTCAAAATTGATTAGCACCAATCTGATCATCTATGCTCTAGTGTGAAATAAGCCATGCCGTTGAAAAAAGTCAAATTACCTTCTAAGGTTGTCTGCTTAAACTCCCAGTTTTCTCCTACAGTTCTCTAGTTTTAACTTAATTTCCTGGCAGGGATGCTCAGAGTTTATCCTATCGCTAGAGTAATCTCTCAAGCCTATTTTCCTGCCTGGTACAGAGGGAGAAGAAGGAATGCCAGGACCCAGGTCCTCGGGCAGAACCGAGTCAGAAGGAAATTCTGCTAACTGGAACAAGTGGATTTTGGTTGTTCCCATACATTCCGATTGCAGAAGGAACGCCTGGTACATTATTTGCAACAAGACAACTAGACAAAACATGACAAATGGCAAGATTTTACTCCAGCAAATGAAAATTCCCAGAAGATTTGACGAAAAATTATAATGATATAGTTATGCCAACTCCTATTAAAGAAGCAAATGCCATGCGTGCATAATGCACAATCAGGTTTGTCTTGTAACATATGCACATATAAGGACAGAAACATGTTTGGGATGGAGAGTACAAAGATCCAATATTTTTTCCAGAATATATGAAAATTCTTGCTTCATACACATTCTGGAAAGGACAAAAGCAAAGGTAAGCTTATAATTTACCGGCAACGCAGTATGGGGGCTCGTTCAGAAAGAATTAATGCATGTACAATACACAAGGTTTCATCTTGCTACCAACTCTTCTAGGTTTTTTGAGCCAATAAGTCAATTCCAGGAGAACAGCAGATTGCCAGCAGGTAAGCAGGTATAAAACATGAGGATGGATTTAAGACACAACACTTAGAAACTTATTTCCTTAAAACCAAATACTCAAAAAATGTAAAGCATGTATGTGTGTATGTATGTACATGCACGCACTCACACACAGGGGCAAGGTGTCCAAGTGAAAGTAATTCTGCAGAATTTTTACAGAATTTTTGATCAGCCGATTTTTACTCATGAGTCTTCAATCCAGATTTTCCAACCGCAAGTTCATATCTGCACTTTCAGCCTATTTCTCTCTCTTTTAAGATGGGAATAGTAACACAGATCATATGACTGTCCATGTCCTACCATATAGGAGAACTTTAAAGTACCTTTGCTAAAGGCACACCTATTCGACTATAAAACTAGCACAATTCTCTAACTGTTAGCCTTTTCTTACATTTCCGCTTCTACAAGCTAGTCAAGGGAGTCTAAGAAATTTCTTTCAATCATGTAAGAAATTTCTTTCAATCTTTCAATCATATTCAGTGGCCCAGAATACTGATTTTCTATATGACATCCTCTGAGGGATCATAAAATTATCTTAATCTGTTCTTTTTTGCTTGGTTGTTTTGTGTTAATTCTGACAGCAAACCATTTTTAGAAATGTAGAATAGTGCAACTTGAACATCTTTCCAGCTGACCTGTACCTGTCTTGCTTGTACCCATATGCTTGTTCAGTGATGAGCATAGCCCCACTGTTAGATCTTGTTTAGGCAAGGAAGTTGCACCGGTTTGATTTGCATTAGTTTTAAACAGTGATAATTAAACTGGTGCAAGTCCCTGGGTAAACTTCTTATCCCAATTTAGGAGTGACTTACACTGTTTATGATTAACCTGATTCCTAACTATGGTAATACAAAGTGAAGCTTGATCTGGAACATTCATGAGAATGTAGCGCAAATGTGCAACAATTTATGGCATTTCTACATTACCCTTCCAAGTGAATACTCACCACTCTGGTCTTTCATAACACTGTCTAAAATACACACATGCAGTTACACAAGAATAAACTTGTGTTAAAGTACAGCTTGTTTCATAAGAAAAAGAACCCTTCCTACGATATATGAAACTATTTCAATTTCCTTTTCCCGATCAAACTTCAACCTTTAACAAAAGAGGAAATCCTTATGCTACTGGGAAGACTTTTACACCAGGGCTGTTTATTCAAGACACTTGAACTGCTTGTGCTGAAGATGAGGTTTGCAGCACAGCTAAAACCATGATAGTGGTTCTAGGAGGTCCTTATTTACTAGCTCTCCCTTGTTTGCATCTTGTTGCAAATATAGAGAAAAGGACTGTGAATGGAGATGAATACAAGGAGATTGTTAAGTGTCTTCACCTTTCAGGACATGCTTGCAATAAATCACACAAGTGAGCCCAGTTTTGATAATGACAAGTTTATACAAAATGGCTGGTAACAATAGCTCTGAAAAACAAGCCATTCCTCAGTGGTCTTCCTGAGAATCTGTACAAGACTAAGCTACACTCCTATTCAGCTTAGATGAATGTAGGTTGGGGCAGCAGCTGCTCAACAGGTTTAAGAACAATGCAAGAAAGAGGACCATTCTCACTGTTACCAGAACATGTATAATCCATTTACTCCACTGTAACCTGCAAAAGATACGTGGCATTATAGATTCCTATTCTTTGCATTTATCTGCTATTTTTATTAAATTAATATAGTTAATCATTTTAAAACTAATTTCCTTCGAAAAAAGATTTTTTTAATCTCACATCATTTTCTGTAAACATTTAAACTATTATTGTCACACATAAACTGTTAATAGCACAAAATACCTTCCACCAGAAAGACTCCAAAAGCAACTCAAAAAATAACATATTAAGCCTCCCAACAGCCTTGTGAAATTGAGTAGTAGTACTATATCTGTGTTAGAAAAGGGAAACAAGAATACTTAAATTTTATGATTTCCTTGCAGTCACAAGGAAAGTCTATGCTGCAGCCATGGACAGAAGTAAAGCTTAAATCCATCCCACTTAATTGAGGCATTTAAATCAGGAAGCGAGCTGCTCAGGATTTCCCTAGAGTCAATGAAGAGAATTAGGGACTTCCACAGGACAGTTCAGATGCCTGTCTCTTCCTCTGGGCTTGCTACTGTCTCTTGACGCAGCACTGAGAGATTTACCCACAGCAGAGAAAAACCTATCTTGGGTATCTCTGGGTTTTGGCCAGAAGTTTGGGTGGGATGATGCAGGCCTAAAATACCCAGCTCTATACTTTTCCCACATGGACTGACTTTCTTTTTTCCAAGGCACCCAGCACTGTGAAGCAGAGATTGCTTCCAAACCACAGAAGGGAATGGGAACAACAAGTTCTCAGCACCCTCAAAATGACACGCCATTTACTTTATATCAGTTTCATTTAGAAAAGCTCTCAGTGCTCCAAATGAGATCTCCCACTGGGCATGTTGGTTGGGCAGTTCTGATGACTAATAAATGTAATATTTTATTGTTACCAGAAAGTTCCTAATTACAGCTGTCATCACTGAAAATAAACACATTCAGGTTCTACTGCACATTATGATAAAGCCTTCTGTCCAAGCATGGGAAATATTTTTTTAAGTCATTTGCTACCAAATGTGGCAACATGTGAGACTGCCCTTCAGTCTGCTTCTCTGATTCTTCTGCTTCTTAAAAAGAGACATTGCCATATAGGTTATCCCCCAATAATGTAAAACTTTCAGGCATTTCCACATTTGAAGTCTTGTATCTTTCTTGTGGGTACCTCAGAATATTCTAAGGACTTCAGTAATTTGATTAATAAAGCTTTGAAATGCAGACATATTATTGGCCAAGAGATTTTTTGGGGGTAAATAAGGAATTTTGGTTTAACACTCAGACATTTTCTTAGAACCAGGTTGTTTCTGTGAACCTATTTTCGCTCCTTAGATTTGGCTTTTATATATACTTACCCACTGAGTAGTACATACTATGTAAGTAATCCCACTAACTTGAGTCCTGTCATTTCTTTTGCAACTTGTTTGTGGGAACTGCACTTCAAATGTCACTAGGATGGGGCTTTGCTTTGGATATGAAAATTCTTTGACTCCAAAGCAAAAAGGAGCACCTAGAATGGTGAACAGCCTCTGGGTCTGAACAAGAATTCCAGGTTCAAGCTGGATGCCAAATAGAAGGCTAGAGGCCAGTTTTGGATGAAACTTTCTCACTGTTTCCTTCTAGCCCTGGTTCCGCCATGAAAAATGAAAGATTTACTGGAAAGCCATTCCTTACACAACTCTGTTAGTAATGCTCATACAAGCACAATGGCAGATTCCAAATCTAATGACCTGCTTTTATTTGTGAAAATTATCAGGAGTTCATCATGGATCTCCTGGTTGCACTTAACATCCAAATATTATGTGGACTTTAAGGTCACATGTTACATTATAAAATGCCCAGTGAGACATAATAATAAATAAAATGGAATTTTTAGTATTTCTTGTAATAGTTCAACCAGGGAAAATTGGTTTCTTAGTGTGACAAAATTTTACATATGCTATGGCCACCTCCATCTTTATATTACTATAAATTTGCCCTATAGAATATTGTGACAACTCTTTAAATCTGTCCTCTTCGGGGCAGGCTCTGTCACACTTTCACACAGCTTCACAACAAGAGTGACATGTAAGGGGTTTTCCCATATTTAGCAAACCATAAGAAATCCAAGGCAAATTCCAGCCACTCCACACCCATACGCATGCTATTGCTATTTAATTGCAGTGGTAGGCCCTGCTGGTAAAGACAGCAGAGAGGGGCAGCTTCCAGTCGAGCCAGAGCACACAGTGACAGACACTAGTCTTTCCAAAAGCTGTTTTTTTTCTGTACAATGACTTGTGCCCCTCAAAACCTAGATTCCTTACACGTTTAAAACCCAAGTGAGAACTTGCGATGTTACTTCTGCAAAATAAGAAGTCAACAGAGTGCACAAGGAATGCTGTAGACAATTTATCAAAACCATGGTAAGAATAAACTTTAAAGTAGACTATCAAATGGCTACAGGTACCCCAGAAAAATTGCTCATAATTTCTTTCTTTAATGAGTAAATCCAGCTTATCATTTTATAGTTCTGTTATAGCTGGTGACACCACAGGCACTTTGAATAGAAATAGAAGTGAGTTGAAGCTTCTTTACTTGGTTTAAGTGTAATGGTGCCATGAATATTTGCAGAGGAAAGGAAAAAAAATAATCAGCTTTGGACACTGAATGACCAGAATTATTGAATATACTTTCAACTCAAACTTGTACGTCTGTGTTAGCTTCTTATAGTATACTATTATTAAGCATTCATTTAAAACTTTCATGGTATTCTGCTTAGGTAATTGGAAAAAAAAAAAGAATGGATCATGAAAAACTCATTACTGTAATGACAATTAATAATACTATTTGGGTTGAGGGATAAACATATGAAACATTCATCTCTATATCTATGCTGATTGTATACTGAGTCCATCAATACAGTAAGTTCACCAAGCTGACTAGCAGAATGTTCTGCAAGCAAGGCATGATGATAACATTTCATGTAACTCCTCTTTGGCAATACTTAGACACTGCAATTGAATACCAAACTGTATCACGTGTGCCAGTCAGTTACTGCAAGAAAGAAAATGTGATGAACTGTTTGTTTTGAACTATTAGTATAAACATATTGCAGAAATGAAACCCAAGCTTAAACAATGGGGAAAGTTATCCGGTATTAAAATAAACAGTTCTAGGAAAATCTCTAAAAATGTTTACCCAGTCATCTTCTTCAGAGTAGTTTCTGCGCAGACCGTTTTGCCATGTCCCTTGTTTGCCAACCAATCCCAGTTACTCTGACTATAGATATGCAAATGCTAATGTACAAGGCTGGGGCTTAATTGCCTGTAATTGGCTCCCCAAGCAAAAGCAAATTCACCCTGCCAAACATTGCCTATGTACAATTTTAACGAAAATTATATATGTTACCTGAAGTAATAAACATATTTCCTTCATGTAAGTCAGAATATCTCAAATTCTTAAACATTATTTCTTATTGTAACTATTCACTTCCAGTCATAGACCTATAGCCATTAATTGTTCTTTACTTTATTCACAGCAGGTGTATTGCAAAATGCTGCTTAGTGTGGCAGCAGTTATATCTGATACTACAAATCTAGGGGGAAAAATAAATGCAGGGTATAAGAATGAGATGTGAGATATCTGCATAATATATCCATTACACTTAAGCATTATGCTTGTTTTGAAAGGAAATGAGTTATCGCTCAGATCCTTTGTAATGGCAACAGCAACAAAGCAAATTCGGCATTCAGAGATGCTTTAATGGACCTGCATCAGCCTCATTTGTTCAGAGTGAGCCACACTTCATCACAGAGAGAAATGGGTCTTTTCATTCCGGGGAAAACTGACACATGGGGATATGGGCACAATCCCAGTTTTATGTAAACCCCTGGGAGCAGAGGGTTGGGGGCTGGGAAGGAAAGGAGGAGGGGGATGGTTTTGCCCATAGCAAGTTTTACAATCACTGCAGAAGAAAACAGTCCCCAAATATAAACCTCTTTCATTGGGCTTCCTACCTGTTTAATTACTTCCCCCCAAAGTGTGAGAGGACTAACCCTAACTCAGACCTTCACACTCGAGAGACTCAAATTTCCTCATGTTCAGTTCACAGTGAAACAGTGATCTTAGTTCAGTCTCTAGTGGACAAACACAGAATAAGTAAAATCTTATAAGCATGATTCAGCAGGCAATTTGCTCAAGTAAGATCATGTGTGCATAAGCACAGATAACAACTTTCCCCTTTTTAGTGCTTGCCTCAGACTCCCAAGCTACAGCAAAATAATTTCTTAAGAAATGCTTTCCTCTACAAAAGACCTCCCCACATTTCCAGCCTTATATTCCCCAAAGCAGACCAAGATAATAAAAAATGAGGAAAGACGTCTAAAAAAGAACTGCTTGCTAATATTTTGGTTTATAGTCACATGTTTACTGGACAGAGTCTTTTCTCTCTTACTGGAGCCAGATAATGCGAATAGAAAAATTATTTTACCAAGAGATCAGGAAATCCTCTCTAAAGATTTCAGTAGGGTTAGGGGGATGGGGATGGCTGTATATGTGCTTTTTAACATATTTCAGTCTTGCACGCTCTCTGGATGAAACAAAACTTGGAAATGAGATAGGCAACATAACTATGCTATTATGAAGTTTTAGCTCACCAAGTAGAGTCTTCACTAAATTTTTATTGATATTCATTCTTAGTATGAACTTCTGTTGGAATTAAATCATGTATCTATCAAACGGGTACATACAGCAGTTTTCTTGTGCCATCTTACATGACTAGTTGCAACACTCAATTGCTCAATTTTCTAAGTTTTGCCAGGTCAAAATGCCAGTGTGGGAACGGGAATATTATAAATAACTGTATAAAAAGACTGTTTATTTATATTTACTGCTCAGCTACCCCAAGGCATTTTCATTACCAAGGCATGGACAAGATCCTGCAAGGTATGTAATTTTACACAAGTGAGTAATCCTGTTAAGGTGAATGAGAATGCTCATATGAGTGAAATTATTCACATATTTAAGTCTTTTCAGGCCCCTTTTCAGCTCATACAAACAATACTGAAAAGTTTAGAGCAATTGCACAAATTCTTAAAAATAATTACTTCTGCTAAGTTACTGCAACACCTTCAAACCTATTTGTCCCTTTCTGTGACAGAATGCACATATACACACGCAAATTAAAACAGTCTATTTCAAGTCCAGTGTAATCTATACAGTTAAAAAGTTTTACTGTGATGTTTTAGAAGTGTGAATGCCTATTCACTTTCTCCTTTCTTCACAGCAATTAGCTGGGTAGAATAGTATTACAGGATCTGTTTATGGAGGAACAATGACATTCTTAACCCTGTGCCTTTAAATGCTGCTTTTTTTAAATGCTCCCTTTTGCTGTCAGAGTAGCAGGTAACCTGCATGCCATCTGATCTGAAGCTGTGAACTGTAGGTAGAGCTTATAGGAATGCTTAGTAAGTTCTGTCATTAGAGTCTCTGGAGGATTTTTGTGTTTCCTGGCTCACAAACATCCATGGTCTCTTGAGCAAAAGCTTTAAGAAGTTGCATCTTTCAGTTACTTAAAGAAAACTCTGCTCCCAGGAGCAATGTCCCTAAGAAGGGTGCACTGTGGCTGAAACATTTCTCCCCTACGCAGCTACAAACTAGATCAATCGTTACTACCTCAGTTCTCATAGAAACTAATGAAAACTTTGAACAGCATAAGCATCACCAATAAAATCCATTTAGTGAGAAATGAAAAAAAGAAACACTTACTTTTTGCAGCCACTGAGTGTAATTTTCCATCACATGTTCCAGATGTTGCAGTTTCTGGGAAGAGAAATCCTGTTCCACGTGAGGAGCATCTCTCTGAAGAGCGTTTGTGTTGTACTGGTCTGTCGTGCTTTCACGACAGTTCCCGTCCTGTTCTGGCAGAATGAAAGTATAGGTGCACTGCCCATGCTGGATCCGGTTAAATCTTCTCCCACTGGCTTCTGGACCCCGACGCTGGTTATTACAGCCTATATGAGCAAGAATCGCTGCCAGGAAAGCAAAGGAAAGGAAAATTGACATGTTATTACTACTTTCCTTTCCTGCTTTAAGAAAAACTTTTTCTTCCTCTTTCTTTAAATTTTTTCTTAATTTCCCTTAAAGTCTTTGCAAAAAAGGTCTGGAGAAGCACACTTTAGTAATCAAGCTTGGATAAACTTATTTTTTTAATTTCACTATGAGGATAGCTTCCTTAGTTAAAATTGGGAATATTTATTGCATAGTAGTTAAGATTTATTGTTTCCTCTCTGTTACAGTCCAGCATGTAGCCTGCTTTAGTCAGCTGCATATGCATGTCCCAGTCTCTTTCCCCTACACTATCTGCTGCAGAACTGCTATTTTCTCTCAGACTTCAGTGAGTTTTATTAAGGTTGCACTTTCAAGCCAAGCTGGAAGCAAGCAGCCTTTCACAAGATGACTTGACAGGAATGCGTGTATGAGTGCGCCCCTATGCTGAGGATGGCTGATGGCTCGGTACGGAGGGATCATCTTACAAACTGGCTGGATGCATGACCTCAATCATGCATGGCTTTCCAGCCCCTATTGCATACAACTGCTAAGGGCTTTTTGACGAATTCACATAAGTTTAATAAGTAAGGCAGTCCACCTTAATACACTTCATATGTTCACACTGACCTATTAAAATGTAGATAAAGTGTAGAAGCTTGTTGTAATCCCTCTGTAAATATACAAAGCACTGAAATTAAAAATACTTTCAGTTCTGCACTGCTCAGTATCTATTAAAGAGTTCTAAGTCGAGCAAATGAGACTTATGGGAAAAAAGTTACGTTTAACCCTCACATGCTTGAGCTACTTTGCTAAGACAATTGTGTTTCTTAGCAGAGTTTACAGAGAGTTTTTTTACAGCATGTAATGAAATTAAGGTTGCCAAATAGTAATGGGAAACGGCAGTTCAGAAGGATAATCATTTTGCGTGTTTGGCGTCTAAACTAAGGTAACTAATTATAAAACAGTGAGGAATGGTAGTTGAACTATTCCAAACTGTATTCTGTACTACTGCGTAGTTATCACATGCAAAACACTTCTTCCAATCTGCAAGTCTGTATGAGTTATACAGGCACCTCTCATTATATGTAGAAACTTTCTCGGGGGCAACTTCCTCAGATTGTGGTAACTATTTAAGAAACTATCTTATACTTAAATAGTGCCTTTGGTATTTGCTAGAGACAAATCAAAAACGCACAGATTAGAAACAGGATTGGAATATTCCTGAAATTCAGAGGAATTTGGATCTGAGTTCCTGCTCTAGTATTTGTTGTTGTTACATAAATATCAGCCAACACTTGTGCAGACCACTTTGTACAATTTTTCCCATGAAAGTAAGTAGTCTTCTAAATAGCAATAGCACGTCGCTAAAAAAAACAGCCTGCAAGGCTGTTTTAGCCACGAGGAAACCTACCCGCAAGAATACTGAGTGCAAGCACCTTCAGTGCTCATGCAGTTGCCACCTGTAACACAATACAATTTCATTCTAAAAGAACTGCCTGGAATATTTAGCCAGGCATCTGACCTGCTCCTGAGGAAGCTATTCCTACTAAAAACTAGGGGTGGAGGCTTTTCATCTTGCATCTGGAAAGAAGCCACTGCATTTGAGTCAATAATAAATATCCCTATTATAATACAGAGAAAAGAGAGTTTTATCTTGCTTGAAAATGCCTTAATGTCTGATATATGGAGAAAAAAAAAAAAGGAATGAATACAAAGCAAAGAGCAAAACATCAATGCTACTGTTGCTTTTAGCAAAATCAGAATATTCTTCTACCTCTGAACTGTTCACTCCACCTTTGCACTCTTTTTCTGCCTCTGAAAACCAACTTCTTATGGCTTGTTTTCTTACTATCATATAGCACTTCTCATTCTCCATCATCACCAGAACTGGTTCTGCTGTGGTTTATTACACTGTCTTTGCAGTTATTGTGAAATGTAATTGCAAGATACTTGCTCACGTAAGATCAAAGAGCCTCAGTCAGGAAGAAGAGTGTAGGATCAGACACCGAGCTAAAGGCTTAGCATAAAAACAGCTATTCCCTACGAGGCAAATCAGAAATACCAGAGCACTAACAGGGTAACACTACATGCTTTTTTTAAAAGTAAAAAGAAAACTTTATGAATGGGCCTCAGAGCAGTTAAAAGGGGGATAACAAAGGTGGATGTACAAAGGCCTCCTACATTTTTAGTTCATATTTTAAAATTCTTTTGTTTACACAAATGCCTCATTCACTTTCTGCAGAGTATTTAACAGACTTTCTCATGCAAACATGGAAAAGTGAGACTCTAAACTTACTGTTGATGTTTTTCAGATGAGGAAAGACCTTCACAGAAGAGCGGGCTCACTTTGCTGCTATTGCATGGCCCCTTCCCGCTGGCATAAGGTGACTTCTCCTTCTGTCGCCTTCTTCCTGAGGGATAACAGCCATAAGGACCTTCAAGAAGTGCTCAAAGTTATCGAGCATCTCTAGCATTTCCTCATTTGTCTCCAGCTTAGTTCCCTGCCACAGCACCTGCTTCTCAAAGCCAGGTTCATCCCTGACCCCAGGCCCCAAACTAATGGGTCATGGGCAGCACTGTGGCAGGTGTCACTCTGGAGAGACCTGGCAGAGCCATGCAGCAGCCAGAGTATCTCCTTCCAGCACACTGCACTCTAGGTTTCCTTACTAGAGAGAACCAAGTCACCCCACTCACTCAGTGACCACTGCCACATCTGTTTTGTGGGAGCAGTGCACCTGAGACACCTTGTGTGCCCGACCACGTGAGGTTTCATGAAGAGGTGAGGAAGGGATGGCCCAGGAGCCATTCTGTTGCTCCCAGTTTGCGGCCTTTCTAGCCCACAGGGAGGCAGAGAAAGGGACTCATGAACCGTGCTGGGATGCACTTAAATCTTTGCAGGGATGCAGAGAGACTGCTGAAATGGCAGCTGCCCTGAAGGTCAGCATGCTTTGGGGCTGCTCTTGCTGGTCCCAGAGCCTGAGCTGCCTAGCAGGGTACCTATCTAGAAGCACAGACACTGCCAATCCTGTGACACAGGGATCATCAAGGTCAGTTTGCTGTTCCCCCAAACACATAGCAAAGACCTTTTGACAAGGACATTGAACTGGCCAGGCCAGGTTCAGTTTATGCTTTCCCCTAGTACACTCCTGGCCCCGTGCATACACTGGCAGAAGGACAACAACAAACACAGAAAAAAGGTTTGTTTCCAGATCTATAGCCAGTTAATTCCACGGTGTAATTTTCTAACGAACCCCATTTTATGTAAGGTAAACAGGTTCAGAAATGAGAAGAGTTTTTATTTTCCAACATTCCCTATTTATGTTAAAGTATCTGCTTTCTCCTTTCCAAGACCAAA
Source organism: Calidris pugnax (assembly GCF_001431845.1). Classification (NCBI taxonomy): domain Eukaryota; kingdom Metazoa; phylum Chordata; class Aves; order Charadriiformes; family Scolopacidae; genus Calidris; species Calidris pugnax. The sequence continues at coordinate 13,493,685 of NW_015094509.1, forward strand.
TCAACCAACAAAGCAACCAACCAAACAAAATATCTTGCTGCAAGGATTTCAATGGTTTGGTGTCTTCTGCCAGATTTGATAAATGTGCAGTTTATTATCCCAGTACCACATGATCTATGTGACCTATCCTAGCTTTTTAAGACCTGAAAATTTCACACTTCTGCAGGATCTTACGTTACACACTATAGATATAAACTGAATGATTTGTCCAAGATTTCACAGTAAATCAATGGCTCAGCCAGAAACTGAATAGGGGAATGGTAGTGTTTAAAAGTCTGTTTTCTTAAGACCACTTCCTCTGATACAATGACTACTTTCTTGTTCCTTGAACTCTTCATTCTGTGTAACCGGGAAGGGATGGATCCAGAGGCTTCCTTCCCAGACCATGCAAAGTCTCATATGCATTGTTTGTTTAGTGGCTATACAAAATTCTGTAGTTCATTATGCAATCAATCCTACAAGGCAAAATAAATGGAAATTCAATATCCAGGTAAAGGTTACTTTTACATGATATCAGTTCCCGCATATCTAGCATTAAAATAATTTAATGGCTTTTGTCACAGAATCATATGTATGCTCAGAGTTCAAATACAAATTCTAGGAAACCACTATCTATTTCTGTTTCTTTACATTTCTGCCGCAATATGTGTTATTGCTGCACACGACTTGCAATAAGGTTGCATCATATCACACACTGTAACTGGAGTTACTCCAGCTCAACTTCCTCAGTGTATAGGGGAATTCACTGCAGAGTGGCCCCTAAGTATAGGCACAAGAAACAGTCTTTTATCTCTAGGTAAACCAATGCCATACCGTAGGACACAAAATGTTTATTTTTAATGTAGCTCATTCCAAAGAACCTCATTCTAAATATATACATTTGAATGAATAAAAAGGGATCTGAAGTCCCAAACATCTGACTAGTTATGTGCTAATGATTCTCCAGTGACTGCAGTGGAGGTGGTCCCAATTTACTGTAGTGCTGAGACCAGGATGGGACACAGGAGATTTGCCTGACCGTACAGAATCCAGACAGTATTGAGAGCAGATGAAAGGGAAGACTGACTTGCCTACTATGCAATAACACTACCTGTATGCTTTCTTTTCTTACTCTCCTGGGAACAAGAAAGTAGTCATCTCAGATCAATTACTCCTCACTACTGAGGTTTGTATATTTACATGTGCATATTTAAGGCACGATCCCACACAGTGCTGCTTGCCAGATCCTTCCTTCAAAGGAATACCGGGATGGGTGCTGAGTCACGCTGCAGCTCAACCCGGCTCTCCCAGCATTTCATTTCACACCTGGGAACAAGTAAACATCTGGGAACATTAACAGAATGGCAAAAAGCAGCAGCTCTTGGAAGAACACGATGGTTTACCACAGAACAATCTGAGTTCCTGGTTATGCCATACAACCTGTCTGAATTTTGTCTCACACAGAGCTTGTGAGGCTTCCCAGGGCAAAAGCTTTATTGGACTCTTTCCAAACATGTCAGCAGCTAAGACACCTAGGTGTTTTCTTAATTCTTATTGTCATGCTGTCAGGGACATGGGAAAATCAAGTTGTTCCTGTATTCGTAACAAATCTTTGAGCTTATACATATAAAGAAAAAGCATGTAGATTAATTCAGTTAAGTTTGGTCTCATGTCTCATTCATCGCAGGAAGGAGGGAATGCCTCCAGCATCTTTTTGTTATCTGTCTAGAGTAAGTTTTGTCCTTAAATTTCACACTTTCAGGATACTCGAGGCATTTTTTAAAGACCAACTTCCAATCCTATCAAAAAGGAGTGATGCATCGTAACTGAACAAGGTGGGCATGATATTTCTGTTTGAGAATAATAAAAATATTGCCCAACAACAGTGATCTTCCACTGTAAAACTTAGCCAAAGCCAGAATGTTGCCTTGAAAAGAGACTTCATACGGCTACAAGCCTTTTATCCCTATCATGTGAATGTGCCTTCTATTGCCAATTACGTTGAAAGCGCAATTCTGTGGAAATTACTTATCAGCAATGTTGTTTGTTTAAACAGTTTAGTTATCCTATGGGCTATTTCCAGGTCTTGCTCCTCACCAGGGAAAAGCACAGGAGAGAAACAACAACCCATTGGTGCATTGCTTTTAGTTTCTGAATTAATTTAACATGTAGCCCCAGGTACTGTGCAATATGTGCATCTATTACTGAGGTCATAAAGGCAGGAACCATGATAGTATGGTTTTCTTGGAAAAGGAAAAAAAGCACTCCCTCAGTCAATTGTAAATAAAAAAAAAAAAAAGTTATCCTAAATACTGGTAAAAGTTGGATATCTAGCAACAAAAAATCAAATTTTCTTTATGCTCTGTGGCTTAGCAACTTAAGATCTCTCCTTTGGAGTCTTAGGGGTTAAGCACTGCAAGGTTACAGCTTTCCAACCTGATGGAAACCAAAATCTCGAATCAGGTGCTTAAAATCCCTATTCATAAGGAACATTAGATACATAGTCATTAGAGACACAGAAGCCAGCATGTCGGTGACATAATCCCTTATGTTGCCCATAGAAGGAATATGATACCTACAGATCACTCCTGAGCATACTGCTCCAGTACCTCAATCTTTCTTTCTCCATCAGTCTTTTCTTAATAGGCTTCGCTGTAGCTCTGCTCTTTTCAACTCAGGTGCAGTAGAGAGGGAAGTGATGCCACTGCCAAGGATGGTGAGTCCCAGGTTTAAATCCTTCCACTGCTTGATTTGGAGAGAGATAGTAATCAGACTCTCATATATGGAGCATATATATTCATAGCAAGGCAAGAATGAGCCCTCTGGTTCAGCTGCATCAGCCACATTCTCTATCAATCTGAATGACACCCTAATCAACAAACTACGAAAGTCAGTCTTGGCTGCTCTCTGACTTAATTAAAAATCAGAATGTAAACATTGTCCTTCATTTTCTTCACAGAGAAAAGGAAATAAATCCAGGTCAGTTCTCAGTATTTATATCCTTCAAGAACTCAAGTATCTGGCTAAAGCATATGTAGCAAGAATATAACATTTATGAAGTAGCACTGTCCTACTTCCTTAGAGGTAGAGACTTAATTCTAATCACAACTGATTTTCCCAACAACCTTAATCATTTCATAGAGTAGACTTAGCTAAAATATTCCATGGGAAATAAACTTTATCAGATCTGATCAACTTTTTCCCTTGAGTTTCTATGGTGCTCCAATCAACTTCTGTCTACCTTTTGAGAAATACCTGCAAATCAAATGGTCTGGGAGAAATGGACTGGAAAAGCTGTAATCTATACACCAGTGGACAAATAGGAAAAAGCTACATAGACTGCACTGATTCTCCATTTTACAAGCTTCTGTAAAGAATCTGGCATTATTGCTTTTCTAGAAAAATCATAACACATTTTCTCCTTTCAGCCAAAAGAATAATGAGTCTTCCTTCAACTGTACAAGCTAATCATTCATTATGTGGGTGAAACACCTAGCTTTTTATGTGGCTTTAAACTGGGAGAACATAGAATTAAGGTCTTGAATTACTATTGTTGTTTGAGTTCACCTTCAAAAACACAGCTTAATTGCTTTAGTTGTCTGGTCAAAAGGAGAATGTGGTAAAGGTGATGTTTCTGAAATGTATTTCGTTCCAAATCAGAAATGAACTAGAGTCCAAGAGTGAGAAGCCTCAATACTGCAGCTTTTTGAATTCTCACCCTTGCTATATTTTTCATGAATGGGCACACTCAACTCCATGAGTACTCTGAGTGTTCATCCAACTTAGCTTAAATTTTGGGCCAGAGTTCGACTCTAGCAGGAGCAGGAACAGTCAACAGTAATGATATTACACAACACAAGCAGTTCAGTCTTCCAGCATTCAGGATCACTTTCCTGGTATTGTTCTGGAGTGGGTAAACAGTAAGAAAGGAAGTAGAGATGAGAACATGAACGATATTGACATTTACCATTGACCAATGCCAAGAGTTATGGCATAGGCAACCTAGCTTGAAAGCTACAGAATCCGTGTCTGAATGGAAATAAATACTTTAACAAAATGCAATAAATGGAACAAACCCAAAAAAAATGGAACATTCTTCTAGAAGCTGAGGAAAAACAACATAAAATTGCATTTCAGTTCAAACTGCAGGAAATACAAGCTCACCATGACTAGGTGAACGTATGGTGGTCCGTTGAGCCCAGCTTTTGCCAAAAAAACCTTTAAAATCTTATTTGCTTTCTTTGTGTTTTTTGAGCTTTAAATATGCTGAGTCAGAATTTCAAGTGCTTTCTCCAGCAGTACTAAATAGATTATATAGCTATAGAACTACACATATTTTCTGGAATTAAGACAAATAGTAATTGAATACTTTGATAGCAAGACTAGTGTATTGGACTTCAGTTTACCTAGGACTTTGCAGTCTCTAGGACCATGGTAGCTTTCTTACTCTCAGTCTGTTTATTAATTCCCAGCAGCTTATGGTTAGGTTCTGGGTGACAGATATAGCAGAGAAAAAGGCAGAAATCAGCCACCAGGGTTTTGAAGCATCAGAGGCAAGTAAACAGCAGTTTAGCCATTAAAAGGGAGAAGCACAGAAAGACAGTCTGGAATTAAGAATTGCAACTATTTCTTATTTAAGAAGGTGGTTTATGAATAAAATATCTCTTATATTTTTATAGTGTATTTTTTTACACACACCTATTATTTATTTTTGCAAACAGCTTCTGTTTTCACATTCCGTATATGGGTATAAGGCAGAGGCTTGACTTTCTGTGCTCCATTCTCGCGGCATCCCCGTCATACCAGAATTTGTGGCTTACTAATTAGAAGCCTCAGTTGACTGGTTGAATTTATTTTAAGAGGCCAATCAGCTTCTTCCCAACCGTACGTGTCATTTTTTATTAGGAAACAAGAAGTCAGACAACACAAATAAATAGCAGTGAGGCAAGAGGCTAGCTATGCTTTACGAGCAGTCCCGCGCTAAATAGCCTCACTACATCCACATCCCACTTCTCGGCTGAAGTATAGGATGCACTCATCCTATACTTAGACAGCAAGCTGTCGTAATTATATATGGGAGAAACATTTATCACAAGTTGACTCTGACTAATTGGCCTGCTAGAACCAAGTCATTAATAGTACAGAGACAGTATTTTCCAACAGAGTTGGAAAATAAAGATAGGAATTCCTGTCCCGGGGCTAGGGTACGCCTAGGGCTGTGGCTCAGGCTCTGTGCTCCACAGCTATAGCCAGCTCTGCAGCTTAGACCTCTCCGTATCGCACTGCAGTTGGAGTGAGGACATACTACCTTCCCTTCAGAAATTCCCTCTAGCACATTTGTACACCCTGCTCTGTCAGAGATGCCCAAGGAAGCATGTAAAACTCACATGAACACAGTTGTGGACACAGCCAGGTTGTGGTTCCCAGTGGAGAGCTGGCCTAGCCACACTCTTTGAGAGAGTCACCTATAGCAGACAGCCAGAATATACATCTCAGGCTTCTGATCACACTGAAGATCTCAAAATGCCTAATCGCTAAGCAGTAAAAGCAGAGGTAACTAATGGGATTACAAATATCTTTGGTTTCTTTTAATGCCAGCGGTCATATAAATACTGTATCACTGTATTGAATCCACATAACATGTTTATAAGTGTAATGAGTTTTTCAACTGATTCTTCAGCCACTTCTGAGAACACAGTGCAGCGTAGGACCTGTGACATCCTGGCAATGCTGCTTTCAAGCATGGTGCTGTGTCCCGTGGAACATCAGTGCTGAAATATTAACATCAGAGCCTGGACTGTGTCCTCGGGACCATGTGTGCTCAGGCACTGTCACTGAAACACCAGCAGCCTAAGAGCTTCATTTCTGAATGTAAATAGAACAGAAAATGGTCTGAAATACAATATATAAAAGTGAACATTTTCCTCTCTGTGTACACCACTTACTGTACATCTCACATACACTAACCCAGAGTACTCAAATAGACCCAGTTTCTCTAATAGCATGTAATTCAAAGACAGACTCTTAATTCACTTTAATCATCATAAACCCATCAGCACACTAGTAGGCATTTAACTACTGTAGGCCAATAAAAATGTTGTTTAAACTGTTAACTGCCCATTTAAAGCGGCAATTAATCCCCAAGATCAACACCTTCAAAATTATTGCCATGGGGCATAGATAAATATTAACCTTGGCTCTTCAGGAAAGTGTTGGGCTTGTGACCTGGGGACGGATCATTCTTGGTAGTTTAGGTTTTATCCCATGCACTGCCATTGATATATTGTATAATTCTTAGGAAAAAAAATGTCAAAACCACTACTCTGTTTTTAGCACCCTTGATGTAATCTTCTAATTCAAAATTTGGAGATAAAGTATTTTCTAACTGCAACTTTCTCCCGCATATTTTTCCATGCAGTAAGAAAATCTCATCATTTGGACCAGGTGGGGGTAATCTTGGTATAATGATGAAAAATGGGAGGGATACAACTTGTGAAAAAGTTGTATCCTTCCTTCTTAAAGAACCAGAGTCCCTCTCCTGCCCGGGCACTGTGCTCAGCAGATGCCCACTGAACAGTTACCAGGTTGCTTGTGGGGTGGGTCCCAGAGCAAGAGACAAGCTTGTGGCACTGAACTCATTTCACCTGTAAGTGCTGGAACAGGAGTGAAGGAGAAAGGGAAAAACACAGACAGCAGGAAACTAGATAGTCCATGTATTACTGTTAGTAAAGTACTTTACATCTCTTGTATAAAAGGTATACAATTCACGTGTTTATATAATGTCATGTATTCAGTCAGTGATTTGCAGTCATTTGTAAAACACTGTTATTGTAATTTATAAAAAGTACCATCTGGCCAATAACATTTTTTATATAGAAAAACATTATTTTAAAAGAAGTGGCAAAATGAGCACAACTTTAAGTTAAGTACAGCTTTGAAGATGTAATCCAGATCCAAGCAAACCAAGCTCTGGGGAGTTTTGTTGCATGATCTAATCTTGTTCCTTTGATTCTGAAGTGTATAAATGAAATCCTGCACTCAGCTTTTTTATGTCCCTGAGCTACACTCAAATCCGTGTTCGAAGTGCCATGCACTCAGGTTCCCTTCATTACCCACCCCCACATGACACTATATAAGTGGGTGGGACCACACCATGAGGCTGGAAATACTGGGGGTTTGTACAGTCACACAAGTCCTTTCAGCTATGTATTCATGTCAGAACTGGAGACTGTAAAAAAGCAGCAGTAACAAGATCATTCAGAGTGGTGAGGCTTTGGCAGATGACCCTGAAGGGACTACGTGCAGAGTGCAGTGACATCTGATGTGATTCTGCTTTCTCCATCCTTAGTCACTCTGCTTCTGCAAGTTCTTTATTGCTCATTTGGTATTTTTAAGTAAATGTTTTGATAAATATGGAACCATCACTCTAAATATTGCCATGGGCAATAAACAAGCATAAAGTCACAGTTCCTAAAATATACATGAAGGTAGTTGGTAGTTAAAGCAAGGCTGTGCATCTGAAGGCATTCTCTCTTGTAGGAAGCAGGGAGGGTGATAGGCTTTGTCTAGTACCATAGAAGCAGGTAGAAGGTCTCACCTGGGAAGTAGCAGAAGTTCCTAACTGCTGAACAAGCAGCTGACCTAGTGTGAGTTGGTTTTGAGGAGAATGCATCCCACCAGAAGAAATAGGAAACAACATCTCCATTGCTAGGTCTATACACTTATAGTCTCTTAAAAAGAATCAATTCTTCCTCTCCTGCTTTTTATAATCTGTTTTCAATTACTACATGATTGATCCATTCAGCTGGCAATATCATGAAAAGACGTCAGGCTGCATCACTGTTGCATCAGAGATTAGACAAAACAAAGAATAGTTGAACCCAATAAGAAGACAGATCAGTGCTGATGGGAAGAGTTCAGCTGCACAGTGCATTCTCCTTTGTTGACATGTAAAAGACTCAATTCAGACTGTAATCCACATAATTTACAGAAAGACAACCATATGGCATCCAGATAGCTAGTGATCTGCTCTCAGCCACTTTTCAGCCAAACCATAGTGATGCAAGGTACTCGAGCAGGAAGTCTGAATCTCAGTCTATTCTTAATGCTGTAGAATGTCTTGGCAGCACAGGCTGCACAAGAAATCTGATTTTCCTCTGCACTCTGACAAAATTTCATGCCAAGTTCAAGGTCTTGGTCCATTTGACTGGTGCACTGCATGAACTTGGCCCAAGACATCTAATAGATCTTCTAAATCTCATGGCTGATAAGGGTCTTCCAGCCTAAGGAAGCTCAAAAGAATGTTGGTTGGTTGCTGGTGTTTTAGTTCAGTCAAAGACCTTGGATATAAAGTACCTTCACAAGTTTACCGTTCCAGATGGAATGCACATTTCTCTACAGAGCATTTAAGCAAGACAAATGTATGCATGAGATTTTTTGGGGTTATGCTTTTAAATACACCTTTTTGTCAAAAGCCCTTCAGGAATGCTGCTTCTACTTGCCAGAGACAGAATCATAGAATCATAAAATGGTTTGGGTTGGAAGGGAGCTTAAAGATCATCGAGTTCCAACCCCCCTGCCATGGGCAGGGACACCTCCCACTAAACCAGGTTACTCAAAGCCCCATCCAGCCTGGCCTTGAACACTTCCAGAGATGGGGCATCCACAACTTCTGTGGGCAACCTGTTCCAGTATCTCACCACCCTCACAGGAAAGAATTTCCTCCTAATATATAATCTAAATCTACCCTTTTTCAGTTTAAAATCATTACCTCTCGTCCTATCCCTCCACTCCCTGATAAAGAGTCCCTCCCCATCTTTCCAGCAGGTCCCCTTTAGGTGCTGGTAGGCAGCCATAAGGTCTCCCTGGAGAAGGACAGTGACAAAACGGTTCTTTCCCACCGGGTAGGTGGCTTCTACTACTGGTTACCTGCTGATATACTTCTGGAGACAGTTTTTTCTTTAACTCTGGTTATTAAGCCAGAACTGCCCGTTGGCTTGGCCTGACCCGCCCCCGCTGAAGCCGGGCCGAGCGGTGCCGGTGGCGGCGGGCGAGCGGCGGGGGCGAGCGGCGAGCGGCGGG